>NW_015505271.1:998473-1042925 GCF_001515645.1 Sinocyclocheilus grahami | reverse complement strand
GATCGTTTATAGCCTTTTCTCACAGCAGCCAGAATAATTAAATGTATCATTTTGATGACAGATTGTAATCCATAAAGGATTATGTGTATATGAAACACATGTGAATGAAATTAAATTATATTCCAGTTTTAAATGTGCTTCTGATTACAGATAGCACATAATTTCTGAATATGAAATTAGATTGTGCAGAAATTGAAATGCTACATGCTAATACACACTATACTCATAGTCACCAATGCTGATGTTGTTAACATTAATCATTTGAGAATAAAGTATAACAATAATAATAATTTAAACAGTTTGATGTGATATGAGCTAACCGATCTTTAGATTTAATCACCATTGGTAGCGAGATTTATGGTAATGCTTTTTTTCCTCAGTTGGTCAGAACAAATGTGGCAGACTTGTTACTTACTTGTTCAGATGGCAATATACGATGAAAATTCTTATTTGGGTCATATTCCAAGACGTAGGCTAGAATCTGTGATTGCGAAGTACAGTAAATATCCACACCGGTGCCGTGACTGACTGCCACACATACTCTTCAGAACATTAGATTCATCCGCGCTGGAGCCGTGCCGCCGCGCAACCCACGCAAGCTAGATAATTCCGCACACAGCTGCAATTCCAGGTTTTCAAACAGAGCTGGCGACAAAGAGGCAAAACTTATGAGGCAAAACTTATTAAGACTTTTTTTTTTTATTTGGAAGGATGACCTTTTATTATTAGATGTACTTGAAGGGGAGAATGAAGAAGTGGAGTCTTGTAGGATTTATTTGGTCGTGCAGGCAAGGGATGGAAAGTTAATCAACTGCTTGTTCTCTTCACCCTTGATGTCCTGTGGGGATCAGGTGGGAAAAATGCAGCCCTCCATGGGAATGCTTCACCCCAGAATCATCCATCAGTAATGGGTCTGACTGTGTTTGTGCACAATAGGGTGGGGTCATCTGTGGATAGTGCTTGGAAGGGGAAAGTTAGGAGATTTGGACAGTCTGAGACTTGCCCATTTTCCCATAATAGGCTGAAACAAGTCAGAAGGTGAATAAGGGATGATGCAACATCTGAATGTCCCAGTCCCACTATTCTTCTGTAATATTTTTTTCACTAATAAATGCAGTATTATGCATAACAAATGAAGTGTTGTTTAATTTAATGTGATTTGTGTCTGTGCAGGTCTCTTGCTGAATTGATAAACTGATTTTTCCTTCTTTACAGAGGGGTTCAACACACATCTGAATCTCTTCACACAAAGAGTGGATTTACTTGAGCAGCTCTCAGGCTTAATACTGACCAGCAGGAACGTGACCTTTTATGAGGAGGACCGGGGATGTCCAGTGCTGGACATTGGCCTGTATTCCACACTTGCTATGCCCACCCAGGAAGCATTTGGAAGGTTTGACAAACATGTATTTACTTTTTATTTATTTATTTTTGCATTTTTCTTCTTCTTTTTCAGTATGATTTTATAAAAAATGACCTTAATTTTTTTTAATTTACACTATTGTTCAAATGTTTGGATTTAAATATATATAATGAATACTTTCATTCAACAAGGGAGCAATAAATTGTTCAGAAGTGTCGTAAGAACATTTATATTGATACAAAAAGTTTTCAAATAAATGCTGTTCATTTAAAATTTATATTCCACCCCCCCCCCCCCCCAAAAAAACTGTCACTGTACTATTAAGCAGCACGATATATTCAACTGTAATAATAAGAAATTACCAAGTATATTAGAATGATTTCTGAAGGATCGTTGTGACACTACAGCCTGGAGTAATGGCTGCTGAAAATTCAGCTTTGTCAACGCACAAATCAATTACATTTTAAAATGTTAAAATAGAAAACAATTATTTTAATTTGTATTATTATTTCACAATTTTACTGTTTTTACTGTATTTTTGATGAAATAAATGCAGCCTTGTTGGGCATTAGGCGGTGTCAGATTTTGCTGTAATTGGCTGAGCAGTGGTTTGGGTGACTCGCCAATGTATTCGATTTCTCTAATACATAAAATAAGTAAGCTTGATCACAGTTCTTATGGGGAGAAGACTTTATTGAAGGTAGCAGTTCTTCAGCAGCGATGTTAGCATGTCATCCTTCAAACAATCTTAACCCAAAGTACTGTCTGTGTGACCAGACTTTATACCTGGTACCAAATGGCCTTCAAACAATAGGTATCGGTCTATTAGGACCTCCTACTGGAGAACTAACAATAGACAGGATAGAAGGGCCATCCTGTGTATTTCGTTTACATCTTTACAGATTACATCAATACAGAGTCACAAGGTGACATATCAGATGTTGATTACACAAGAAAGAACTATACTAAAATACACAAAATCCTTTAATTGTAGTTTTAAATGGTAGTGTATGTATTTAAGTTCTCTCATTTCTAATGAAATAATTTCTGCCTTGATACTTAACAAAGTGTCTGTGTGTGTTCACAGCTTTGCAGATGAATTCAGTGTGCTGATTCAATTGCGGAGCTCACAGGAAGAGGACCGGAGTGTGTTGACTTTGTTGAACTTCTATAATCACATTTTACTCCAGATCCGTATAGGTCCACACAGCATCACCTTCATCACCACTCAGCAGCGCGAATATGAGTACAAGCTCCATTTTAACACATGCCTCTGCTCTGAGCAATAAGCTTTACTTTAAGCTTAGTTGAAATAACACTGTTCCCTTTGATATTTGAAACCATGGCTGTCTTCTGAACATGAGGTGTTTTCCTCTGGCTTCAGGTTTTCAGTGTCAGGACTGTCTGACTCGCAGTGGCACTGGATCTCAGTTGGGGTTGCATTTGAATGGCTGGCTGTCTATGTGGACTGTGTGCTGGTGGAGAAAGTAAGCTGGATGTACCCGTACATGGGCATCACTACAGATGGCCTGCTGATGATGGGGGGAATCCTGGAGGGATTTGAGACACCTTTTGAGGTATTCTTCATTTGTTATATGCAAGGGAATGGAAAGACACATAACTATAGTCAGTGTCAAGAATCCATCATGCCTGGGCAGCCAGCCTTTCCTAAAGTCATTAATTAAACACTAAATATGTCTTACTACAACAGAGTGTGTAGAAGAATGTTTATTAAAGAAACTAGAGATATCCTGTTAAAGTAGCACAAGCAATGCGTCATGGGAAACATGTCTGGCTGCCACACCAATTTGCTTTTCAGCTGTGAAAACCATCATCTCAATGACTTAAACTTAAAAATGAATGATCACAGAGCAGCATGCCAAGAGTTTCAATGGCACTGAATGCCTACAATGGGTTTTTGCCAACGACTGTGATATCAAGTTCACTATTCATCCTAAATCAATGAGGCATGTGAGTGAACGTTTGACCAACACTCTTGTGAAATCAGTGCTCAGCTAATGGATTTGTTATGTGGTTGATGTCATAGCTCAGATTTGTCTTTGACGTCTATGTCTGTTTTCACAGGGAGAGTTGAGACAGATGACCTTCATAATGGGAGATGCAAATGCTGCCAAGGATCATTGTGCTCTTCATCAGCACTTGTGTGAACCAATGAAAGGACGCAGCTTTCTTAAGACAGAAAGTAGCACTGAGGTAGAGTTGAGCTGACTTTGTGTACTTGAAAGCAGTTATACAAATAGTAAGATCTTTTTCAGTTGATGTGTGATTTTTTTTTGTCATTATCTTGTAAAATTACTGCAGAAAAGGTAGAGAGATTTTAAAATTTTATCATCAATGAAAAGAGACCAAAAAAGTGCATCGTGGACAATTAAATAATTTTAATTAAAACATACTGTTCATGAAAATTAGACAAAATAAAACACTGAGTTATTAACAAATCACAATGAATGTTTTTGAAGGAGAAAAATCTACATTAGATTTTTTAATGGTCATGTGGTCATTCAAATGTCAGTCATAGTCGATAATGTTATAGATATATAAAACGTTTGAATATTTGGGTTAATTTTGCACTTTCTTGAGCAACATTGCAAAACTAGATTTTTTCTTAAATTAAATGGCATTTTAGTTTGAGTAAAATTGACTAAAATTAATGAAAAAACTTGACTTTGTGTACTTGAAAGCAGTTATACAAATAGTAAGATCTTTTTCAGTTGAGTTATTAACAAATCACAATGAATGTTTTTGAAGGAGAAAAATCTACATTAGATTTTTTAATGGTCATGTGGTCATTCAAATGTCAGTCATAGTCGATAATGTTATAGATATATAAAACGTTTGAATATTTGGGTTAATTTTGCACTTTCTTGAGCAACATTGCAAAACTAGATTTTTTCTTAAATTAAATGGCATTTTAGTTTGAGTAAAATTGACTAAAATTAATGAAAAAACTTAGTTAACAATTTAAATAAATAATAACTCTACTTCCACCCAAATATAATTAATGCAACATTTTACCTGAAAACTGTGTAAAATGTGGCTCTGTTAGTCTATCCCTGCGTCCCAATGATCATACTATATAAATAGTATGTGAGATTAGAATAAGTGTGTCCCAAAGCATAGTATGTTGAAAAGAGTATGCCAAAATCCCCGGATGGTCTACTATTTCAGGTCGATTTTTGAAGTGTGGATCCATGTTTGGAACTACGAACACAAATAAAAAGTGTTAAAAAAAACTACAAACGTGGCGTATGTGCGCAACCGACAGTTAAGTAGAGAAGTTTAGATAAAGGGGTTTGAGTTAATAATAATCAACATTTAACCTGGTAAAATATATATATATTTATTTCATGTTATCTGCGTTATATTTCCTCTGCAACAACAATGTGAACTTTTATAAACATCCGTTTGGCCATTAACTTTTAGAGTTCTCCGCATAAAGACCCACGGCTGGCAGATCAACGTGCTACATCTTTTCTCTCTGATGCGGTAGGAAGTTAAATTAAGAGAAAGATGACAAGATGATTGACAGGCCAGTTTACAGTGACGGGGTACATGTAATGCGACAGAGCGCTCAGTTAAAGACGCAATTGTATGACATGATAGTATGTCCCAAAGCTTGCCTACTCTTTTACTACACACTCAAAAGTGTGTACTTTTTCCTCACCAAAACAGTACATACTTTAAGGGCGTAGTATAAGTAGGCACATTGGAATGCAGCATATCATTGCTCCGGACACAGCAATATTGGCTAAACCAGTGATGTGAGTTTGAGTCTGTTTGCAGACCAATGGCAGATAGATGAGTGGAGTGTTTAGGAAGTTTTTTTTTTTGCAATTGATTTTTGTGATGCTATTGGCACAGAAATGACAACCTTCACATTTCATGTCATTAAAATATTTCCATACTGAAAGTAATTCACCCTCCATTCACTCTACAGAGCCCTTTGTCATCCTCAGCTGGTTCAACAGCAGCAGCTTTCTCATCAAATTCCTCTACTGGCACAGACGAGACTGTCAATATCCATTCAGTTTCAGGGCTCAGGCCTGAACCCAGAGAATCACATGGTGCGGTAAGAGATAACAAGAAACATCCTAGTGTTAAAGGGTTAGTTCACCCAAAAATGAAAATTAGCTTGTGTTTTACTCACCCTCGAAGCATCCTAGGTGTATATGACTTTCTTCTTTCAGACGAATCCAGTCGGAGTTATATTAAATTGTCCTGGATATTCCAAGCTCTATCATTGCAGTCAGCGGGTGTTGCAGTTGAACAGTCCACAAGTCGTCAAGTAAAACTCGCTCATTCATAATAAAACGTGCCGCAGATGGCTCCGGGGGATGAATAAAGGCCCCCTGTAGCAAATCCATGAGTTTTTGTAAGAAAAATGTCCATATTGCAAACGTAATAAATAATTTTCTCTCACTTCCGCTGACTGTCATACACTAAAGCAGTTTCGGCGGATGACGTAAGATGCGTGGTGTTGCGTGATTAGTGAATAATGCGGAGAGAGAATAAAACAAAATGTCGGTCACGAATTAGAAGTACAAACCGAAGATTTGCAAAGAAAAATGTCGGAGGATTTCGATATAAACCTTTGCTAAAGTAAAGAAACGTCTAGGTTACTTGTGTAAACCTCATTCCCTGAAGGAGGGAACGGAGACGTTACGTCAGTGACTGATGAATTGGGATCTCGCCTGAGAGCCCAATCACCTTCAAGTGTAAACTAAACAAGCCAATGACAGTTGGCATGCATGTTTCGCCATGCGCACCACCGCCCCGCAGCGCGGGTATAAAAGGAGAGCGCGTGCAAACGCACATCAATTTTTCGCTGAGGAGCCGAGACTACATGCCCCGGCCGTACAGCAGTGGTACAGCAACTGTGGCGACGGAACGTAACGTCTCCGTTCCCTCCTTCAGGGAACGAGGGTTACACAAGTAACCTAGACGTTCCCATTCAGTCAGTCACGTTCTACGTTACGTCAGTGACTGACGAATTGGGATCCACGCGTCTCTGCGTCAGCCTGCTGAACGGGAGCTTGTGAAGGGCCCGGTTCAGTACGCGCAGGTCCAGGATCGGTCGTAACCCACCGCCTTTCTTGGGTACGATGAAGTATGGGCTGTAGAAACCCGACCTCATCTCGGCTGGAGGGACCGGGTGTATCGCTTCCTTCGCCAGCAGGACCGCGATCTCTGCACGCAAGACAGGAGCATCTTTGTCCGGCACAGAGGTGAACCGAATGCCCCTGAACTTGGGCGGGCGCCGGGCGAACTGAATCGCGTAGCCGAGTCTGATGGTTCTCATGAGCCAGCGAGATGGCCTGGGGAGCGCTAACCAGGCCCCCAGTGACCGAACTAGCGGGACCAGGGAGACCACCGACGTACCCGCAGTGGGGCAGCGAAGTGGAGCACAGGGACCCAACCCGGGAGGCTTCCGTGCGTCCCAGGGTGGGGTCTGAGTGCGTGGCGCGCCACTTACCTGGCTCCATGGCTGGGCAGGGGGCTCGTGAGGAGGCGTAACGTCCTTGGACTGAACCCTGCGGCCCATTGGCGAAGGGAGAGGGGGACGGCCATGTGGAGACTGGGTCTCGCGCACTGCCATCCTCGCCCTCTTGGAACCCGGAGAAAAAGGAACCCGCTCTTCTGTTGAGGCTTTGGGTAGCCAGTGGCGGAATAGAAAAAACCAGGAACAAAGGTTTCTCCACCCGGCCCTCCGCCGGGGGAAGGAGCGGTGCGGTCACCATCTCCTGAAGAGCCGGATCCAAGAACCCCGGGTCGCCCGTCCCAGGGACGCCGCCCGCCCTGGCGCTTCACGGGCTTGGCAGGGGCGGAGACGGGCTGCGCTTGGCTTGTTTAGTTTACACTCGAAGGTGATTGTGCTCTCGTGCGAGATCCCAGTTCGTCAGTCACTGACGTAACGTAGAACGTGACTGACTGAATGGGAACTTTGCTTCTTTTGCTCCTATTAAACAAACTCGTGAGACTAGCATATCTCAGAGGCGCGCACGCTGCGCATACGTCATACGCCTTCCGCCGGAACGTATCCGTGTATGACAGATAACGGAAGTAAGAGAAAAGTGTTTATTACATTTGAAATATAGATATTTTTCTTACTAAAACTCATGGATTCGCTACAGGGGGCCTTTATTCATCCCCCGGAGCCGTCTGCGGCACGTTTTATTATTATTATATATATTTTTTTTACTTTTTATTAGATTTTCAAAAGAACACACACACACAAATAAATAAAAATAAACCAGAACCGAACAAAACAAAAATAAGAAACAAATTCTGTCAGCACTACCTACCTATAAGATGAATACTTACCTACCTACATGACATAGTAATACCCTTAATATGAGTACTTCACAATTCTAAGGAGATACATCTTACTACCTAATGAACAGGTCACAAATAAATTCTACAACTCTTTGCCAAGCCTGTACCGTTCTTGGTTTAGCTTTGTTAAATCTAGCTAAAGATCATTCCATATTAACTATATGTTGCATATTCAATAACCACAGTCTTGAGATGTCTGCCTTAGTGTCCCACCAAAGTGCGGTTATTGTTTTCTTTGCTGCAGTGAAACCCAAAAAAAGAGTCATTTTTGTCCATTGTGCCAAGGTTCAAAGAAGAGACATCATTCAGCATGCACAGGCAAGGATCCGGAGTGATCTTACAGTTAATCAGTTCTTCTAAGTCCCGACAAACTTGAGTCCAAAAATGACTGATTACTGAACATTCCCAAAACATATGATACATTGTACCAACTACAGATTTTTGACATATAGTGCAGTTAGGATCAGATGTTAATCCCATTCTGTATCGTCTATATGGCGTCACATAAGCTCTATGGATGGTTTTAAAATGAATAAGTTGGTGACTCCAATTTCGAGATGTTTCACTCATATTTGACCATACCATAAGCCAATCAGGATGAAGTCCAGCCTGTTGTAAATCCTTTTCCCACACTACCTCAATTGACAAACGTTTACACTGTGTTTTTAAAAGAGAGTTATGAATTTGGGAAACCAGGCCTCTAGACTCTTTTGCAGGATCAAACAATCCTGCCATTGGGTGCGAAGGTAGTGATGTGTTCCATGGAACTCTGTAAGCCTTCGTGGCTGATCTCAGTCTCAAATAAAGAAAAAAAAGAAGAACCAGGTATGTCACCATGTACCGTTTCAAACAGTTTCTCTGCTTTTTTCCATACTGCCAAACAATTAGCAATTATAATGCCAAATTTAACTTTAAATTTCTTGCCTTTTAAATCTGTGTATCGAAGATCTTGCAGCCTATTAGGCTGCACCAACGCGGTCTCTATGGATTTCCAAGGCACCTTACAATTCTCGTCCATCCAGACCCTTAAAGCTCTTAGTTGAAATGCCCAGTAATAAAGTTTTAAGTTAGGGAGAGACAACCCTCCCATCAATTTAGGATGCTGCAAAGTGGAAGACTTAATTCTAGCTCGTTTATTGTTCCATATGAATTTGGAGATCAAAGATTGGGTTTGCTCAAGAAACTTAGATGGAGGAGAAATTGGAATCATGAAAAACAAGAAATTGAGGCGAGGAAGAATCTTCATCTTAACAATAGAAATTCTTCCTTGAAAAGAAATTGGGAGAGTATTCCAACGCTGTAGATCTTCTGTCACCTTTTGAGAGATTTCCCTATCATTTTTGTGAATAATTTCTGATAACTTTGCGTACATTTTAATTCCTAAATAAGAAATAACATTATTTAGAGGAATAGAGGGAGGATATTGAACATTAGTGGCAGATGAATTTAGAGGGAGTAGTGTGGATTTCTGCCAATTTATTTTATAACCTGCTAAATTCTTAAATTCATTGAATGGGGATAACATTTTGTGAGATTGATACTTTGACGTTGGAGGGGAACAAAATAATGTAATCTGCATAAAGTGATATAGAATGTGGTATATAGATTTGTGCTCTCTTATGGCTTGTGCAAGGGGTTCTAATGACAACGCAAATAATAAAAAGTCCACAGTGGATGAAGAAACACAAAAGAAAGAGGGCAGCCTTGTCGTGTGTCCCTTCTGCAATGGAAAAGGTAAAAACTGACATGTGCCTATGATAACAGAGGCCAGGGGAGTTTCGTATAAGATTTGTATCATAAATAAAAATCTTGGACCGAATCCCAAATGTTTCATTACTGCCCACAGGTATGGCCACTCCAGCCTGTCAAAGGCCTTTTCTGCGTCCAAAGAGAGCACAGCCCAGTCTTCAGTAAGCAATTCTGCCATCTCCAAAATGTGAAACAGTCTGCGGACATTATGTGCTGCCAAACGACTCCTAATAAAGCCTGTTTGATCAAAATGGATTAATTTATCCATTACCTTATCCAATCATAGCACAAGAGCTTTGGCATATAATTTAGTATCTCCACATATCAGTGATATGGGGCGATAGCTGGAGCATTCCATGGGATCTTTTCCATCTTTTAACAGTAATGTTATAAGAGCAGTCTTTTGATCCCTATGAAATGTTTTATGTTCTAGAGCATAGTTTATAGAATCTAATATTAATGCTCCTACTGTGTCCCACAAAGCCAGATAAAGCTCAGGGGGAATTCCATCTGAGCCCGGAGATTTCCCTTTTTGAAGAGATTTTACTGCTGTCTTTAACTCCTCCAGTGTTAGGGGGTCCTCCAAAAAATCTATATCTACCAATTGCAATTTTGGTAGTAATGCTATTAAGAAAGGTTTTGCGTTTATGCAAATCTACAGGATTATCAGAAGTGTATAAACTCTTGTAAACCTCATAAAATACCTGATTAATTTGTTTGGGCTCTGTTACAATATCACCCTCATTATTTCTTATGGAGTTTATTGAGCATTTTGCCTCATTTTGTTTCAGTTTCCACGCCAACAACTGACAAGGTCTGTCTCCCTGAAAATAATATTTTAGTCTGGTTCTATGCAAGATGAACACAGCTTTATGCAAAAACCGAGAATTATATTCCCCCCTTAAAGCGAATATAATATTACTTCATTACTACTTTTTGTTGTCCCTCCAAAGTCTCCACCTCTTGTTCAATCTCTGACAGTTTCCTCGTTCTCGATGCTTTAAATTTTGAAGAGAAAGCTATACAAAACCCTCTTATAAAACACTTGCAAGTCTCCCATAATATCTGTGTATTTTTACAATGTGATCTATTAACCTCCAAGAACACCTTAATCTGTTGATTAATTTGCACCATAAATTCAGAATTTTTCAACAGACTGTCATTAAATCGCCACCTATAAAACTTGGGAGTGAAGGCAGAGGGGATAATATTGCAAAGTATCGGAGAGTGATCAGAAATGAGAATGGGTACATCGTTATATGCGTAATACTGTTAATCAGAGATGGTGAAACATGTATATAATCGATCTTAGAATATGTGTGATGCCGAGCTGAATAAAAAGAGAAATCTTTCAAATTGTTATTTCTAAAGCGTCATAAATCAACTAAGTTTAAATTGGATATAAATGTTTTAAACACAAACGACGAAATTGAGGGAGAGGATTGTCCCCCAGATGATCGGTCCATCCCTAGGTCTAGATAAGAGTTAAAGTTGCCTCCTATAATAAAGGGGTATGTCAGGAAATTTGCTTAAACTTTTTTCCAGTGAGATAAAAAATGATGGATTAAATGTATTTGGGACATAAACAGAGGCCAAAAGCATCTTAGTATTATTAATTTCAACAAGAGCACATACACATCTTCCATTCATCAGATTCTATGTATAGTCTATTGATATCTGTAATTTCCTACGTACTAAGATTGGAACTCCCTTTGTTTTAGTGTCAGCACAGGAGTGCGCCACCAACTTGAATTGTCTGTTTTGAAAACAAATGGACATCGACAGATTTTAAATGCGACTCTTGAATTAATGCTATGGATACAGATTTAAGTTGTAAGAATTCCAAGCATCTTGTGCGCTTGATAGGAGAGTTCAGCCCGCGTACATTCCAACTAATAATATAGAGCCCCGCCATTCAGACAAAGAGATTAACATACATTATACAGAATGGGATTTTGAAAGCATATCTCCATGTGACCAGACATTGTTTATGATATCTAACATCCTAAGTAAACGAACAATTGTACTGACAGTTATAACTATGTACACCAGCCGCCAGGTCATGTATAGCGACCCCGAGGCTTGAGAAGAAAAAAGAAAAACAAAATCACGAGCTGTGACTCTTTTTGGACGGCGATGCAATTAACTTAATTTCCTCATTTCCCGATTTCTTCACACAACATCCCGTGCATTACAAATGCATTTACCTAAACACAAATAAACAGACCGAACCTTCGTAGCGTCCAAACACACAATGTCTTTCAGGGGAACGTACCATAACTTTCAACCTAGGTAGTCATCTCCTGCCCATCATCTTCCCAGGAATTGCGTTGATGTCCCATCATCGAAGCTGTTGCTGATGGTTTCTTTAATGGAGTTACCGGAATCTCCTTAGAGTCGAGGGATTTCTATGCTTCTTGTGGTGTTTTAAAGATCAGGACCTCGGTGTGTCAATATGAGCTCAGCTGGGTAAACGAGGAATGGCCTGAGACCAAGGGCGATCATCTTCTTTCGAACTTGGTTGAATTCCATCCGCTTTCTCACCATCTCGTTACTGAAATCGGGATAGAAGGATAGGATCCGTTCCTTGTGTTTCACAGGGTAAGCCTCCCTCGCACCTTTCAGAATTGCCTGATGATCAGTGTAATCCAGAAGTTTGAAAATCAAAGTGTGAGAGTGCGAGTATTCAGTTTCCCTCCTGTTGTAAAGGCGATGTGCTCTCTCAATTTTGATCTCACAACCAGCCAGGGAGGGTATCCACAAAGGTAAAAACTTCTTGAGAAACCCAATCGGGTCCGATCCCTCTTCGGATTCTGGTAAGCCCACTAGCCTAAATTCGAGCGGCGGTTCCAGTCTTCCATCTCCGTTAATCTTGCAGAGAGTGATACAATCTGTTGATCGTGGTCTCTAATATCTTGATTTTGAGCTTGTACAGTGGCATGGAGGGAATCAACTCGAGAGTTCACTTTTTGTAAGGATTTACCCAGCTCTTCAACGTCGCGTGCGAGACCGCTGACAGATTCATTCGCCTGCTTGACTTGACATTTCAGATCTGTTAGTTGTGGTATCACCAAGTTATCTACAGCCCCTTTGACCGCTGCCTGAACTGCCTTATTGAAGTGCTGTTGTTGCTCTGTCAGGGCCTGTTTAACAGCTCTTAAGATGGCGTCGTCGAGTTCCTCGGTTGATAGGCCTATGGTTTCTTTCGGCCTTTTCTTAACCGGGGAATTTGTACATTCCCTTTTTGTTGCAGATTTACTAGACGACATTAGTAATCAAATGAGTACGATTCTTAGCACGGAATTCCTCAATATATTAACTTTATGGGGATTTGAGGACGAGCCTAGAAACTTACAGCCACATCGCTGGTCGAGGTCACGTGACTCTCCGGCACGTTTTATTATGAATGCACAAGCTTTATTTGACGACTTGTGGACTGTTCAACTGCAACACCCGCTGACTGCAATGATAGAGCTTGGAATAGCCAGGACCATTTTTAATATAACTCCGACTGGATTCGTCAGAAAGAAGAAAGTCATATACACCTAGGATGCTTCGAGGGTAAGTAAAACACAAGCTAATTTTCATTTTTGGGTGAACTAACCCTTTAATTACAGGCCCAAAAGTCAGTTTACAAGCGATCTGTGTATGATTTATAGCATAAAAACTCAGATACAGCCACGGTGAGTAATTATGCCGCTATGTATGGACAAAGCCTGAGTACAATGTGGGGAGAATGAACCTCAACTGGAGGAGAGAGATGGATTTTAGAGGTCAGGAAATTAAATAAATGGGAAAGAAGGGATCACTCGGACTTCTCATTTGTCCTCATAAAGCTGTTGCTGTATGTTCCTACATGGGGAGGGTGATGATAAATTATCATCATGGGAACTGTCATTTCAGCACGGTGCTGTAACAGAAAGGAACTGTGCTGAGACAGTGGGGCCGTGTTTGATAAACACCCCATCTGGGAGAGTAAGTAAGGGCAGCCTGAGAATTTGCTGGTATACTTCAGGAACGGCTCCAAAGCTTGCAAATCGCCTGGAAAGTTATTAGACACCTATATTGATTTGCACTTTAAGTGAGCTCTATGCACTGCAGGACATACTTTTAGAAGTTTCCTGGGCTGATGTGTTACATATATTATGAATTGATTGTTAAAAACTGCACCTCACAAGCTTGGGTTTATGATTGCACCTACTATATTTTGCTAGACACTGTCTGCATAGTTGGCTGTGGGTGTAGCTTCATCCACAGTCCTCTGTTTGGGTGTTTTATGGAAACTATGGATGTACAATATATCATGTGATTCAGTATGGTAAATTATATCATACAGCATTTTTAATTTATTGGTATCTGTCAGCATTGAATATTTAATTTTAGTCAAAGTTGTTGTCATGTACAAAGTACTGTGAAAATCTCTCTTCTCAGAAAAAAAGTTCTCCACAGACTATAGGCAAGACCGAATACAATAGACAATACTGGTATGAACAAAAATTCACATACAGTATATGCAGAGACAATAAAATGACAATGCCATTAATAAGGTTGCAAGAGTGACAGTGTAAAGTATAGAGTTATTGAGCCCCACATTTGACATGCAGGAAAAAATAGATATTGTGGCCGCAACTTTAAATTGTTCCCACAATTTAGTAATTAGTGGCCACGTTTTATGAATTAATTCACTATTTCTAGGTAAAATTTTTCATACTGTGCATTCTAATGCTGCAATGCCTAAAATCACTTTTATCTTTTTAAATGATTGATTTAAAATTTTTTGTTTGATTTTTTATTTATTTTGACAAAATAAAAATTTTAATACTGGCCATTTATCAGTTATCGGCCATTACATATACATATAATTATTGGCTTTTCAGTATGAGCTACAGTTTTGATATCGATGCATTCCTAATGGAAACTTGTAAAAGTGTTTGAGTTAGAATGACAAATCTAAATAAAATCTAGCACATGACAAGAGGAAATATTATATCCGTTAGTTGTTCAGAGAGTAGAAAAAATAGATGTTAATTGAAAAGATTTACTCTTTATGTAGACATGAACATTTTGTACATATTCCTTGAAATTATTGAGATTAATATTCAACATTAACTGTTCTCTGAACACATTTGAAAGTGACCTGAAATAGCTGTAATGATTTTATTATTTCATATCTGTCTAAATGAATTTCACTTCATTACGCCAGCATTTGGACCATGACTGATGTCACAAAACATACCATAATTATCATCACTTATCATGATTACAGGTGAAGCAAGTCTCCAAAAAGCAAGTGAAGCCAAGCTCATTTGGCCCATTATAGCCAGTAGGAACTGAGATAACAGTGTTCTGGTATGGTTTCACACACTACAAAGAAAACAGTTGTATTATTTAACCGTGAACTGCTTTAAGGTCAAAGATCAAGATCATCTTCCCCCAGGAGGTGACATTTTACACAGGGGAATTCCAGTGCCATCCCATTTATCAGAGATGGTGCAGAGCTCACCCCTGCATCTGGATATGGTTTAGTTTGAGCACATTGAGGCATCATTTAGGCTGGCTTTACATAATGTTGTCCATTATCAGCTTACCAAAGTTTAATGAACTACTGGAGGACAGTACTGCCACACTTGACAAAATACTGTCCTCCCTTAAACACCAGGTAATTAGTGAGCAGCATTTGAGAATTGTGGCAGATATAATCTTAGATTTACTTTTGTGTTAAAGGGGTCATAAGACGTTGATAAAAATAACATTATTTTGTGTATTTGGTGTAATGAAATGTTTAGTGTTATGCAGATCTTCCCACATAGTGACGTAGACATGTGGGGGCGTGTTAGAACGAGGCGTTTTAGGTAGGCGTGGACGATTCTTAACTTTTATAAAGAATATCTCTTTGGGTTTGAGACTTTAGTCTTTGCAACTTTAGGGATCTTATCTATTCACGAACAGCTTGTAACACTCCAAAGAGAAAGGAATACTTGAAATCGCATCATATGACCCCTTTAACTCTTGATCATTCCTGTATGAAGTAAATATAGATGAGGCAGAGAAACTGTGGGAGTTCTGTTCTGCACATATCCATCAGCACAGCATGGAAATGTTCCTGGATATGTTTGTCTATCATCCATTTATTCTGGCCTCATAAAGGTTAGGCATGTAATTATGATGTTTGCACTGTAATTTAGTGCACCCTTCTGAAGCTAAAAAATAAGTTATAAAGTAGATATAAACTTAGATAAAGTGTGAAGTTTTGTTTAATATTCACCCATAAAGAAATTTAGGTTTACATAAACGCACATTACTGTGGGGTCCAAAAGTCCACATTAAAATTCTGGGATCCATAATATAATTTAAACCAGAAAATAAGCTGAAAGATTTAGTTGTTTTAAGTAAATACCTAATATCCGTAACCAATGCTAAAAAAAAAATGATAATAATAACTTGGAACTTTCACTCAAATAATGTAACATTTCAAATTATGCAATTTATAATAAAAGAATTGGTAAGAAATAATTGCTAAAAAATGTTTTGCCTTTGGTCTCAGACTTATGAACCACATGGTAGATACATGCACACTGAATATGTCAGATGAAAAGACCGTCTCCTAGGGCTGCACAATTAATCTAATTTCTAATCGCGATTACAATTATGGATGCCGCAATTACGTAATTGTTCAAAGCGGCAATTAATCATTCAAAGTCCACTTATGTAATTCTGTGTGCTTAAGATGCGTTTTTTTCTTTCTACATGTTATCTTAAGGGTTTTTCCCATTATTTAAATTTTAGTTTTAGTATAACATTATAATACCATTCATATTTTTACATTTTTATCATTTTAAAGAAGAAACCAATACGATTTATAGTTGACATTTGAGGCTTAATACTATAGAAAAGCACTAAAGATTTTTCAGTTAGAGTGTTTTCAGCTTGTTTATTTTCATATAAAAATACGGCATGCAGTTGCATCAAATAATGGTATAAACATCATTCAATGTAAATTGTGATAATCGTAATTAATAATCGCAATTACAATTTCAAAGGAATAATCGACAATTATGATTTTTGTCATAATCTTGCAGCCCTACCATCTCCCATCATTCCTTGTGATTTTTGCTGCTTGATTAATTAGGCTATTTGGAATCATGACTTCCAACACCCACCACCAGTGAAACTGAGAAAACCTCAGAGTCAGGGTCCCACAGGAAAGTCAAGCAAGAGCGTTTTCATCTGTGATTGATCTCCTTGAGTTACCTCTGTTACTATGGCAGCCATTACCACTAATCCTCTCTGTTTTAATGACCTTGTGGTCACGCAGCATCCCACTGCTTTGATTCTGAGAGCTGGAGGTCTGCTTAAAAACTTGCTTTGAATTTAACTAACCTCATCAAGTTTATTTCTGGAACAAATTGTCATTTCTAATTGATGGTTCACCAGTGCTTTCATAAATCTGTCTCTTCTCTGCTGCTTTTGTGTGTGTGTGTCAGTCTCAGCAGGCTTCAGTTGTCTGAATGTGTTTTCTATTTGTCACGGTTCAGCAGTGACGGAGAAATTCTTTGTTTATGCAAAATCTAAAGTAGGTTCTAATTTGGCTTTGAAATGAAGTTTCCAAGCATGTGTCCTTTTTGTCTCTCTTATCTATCAAACTGTTAAGCTCTAAAACTGACAGAGCACATGAAAGTAGCCCATATGACTCCTACTATGTTCCAAGTCTTTTGAAACCAGTCACTATGTTTAAGGAAAAACTGAAATGTATCCATTGGCAATCTCCACCACTGTAGCTTTCAAATGTCATTCATGTTCTCATTATCACAGATAATACGGCATGTAAAAGGTTTTACTTCAGTAATGCCAAACGTCATTGGTTCATGTGTCTCATAACCAATTTTGGCCAAATGAGATTTGAGATCTGCAGTGGAGGGTGATTTAGCTTTCTGTTAGTCACAGAAGACTTGGAATATAGCACATGGGTCATATGGAGCACTTTTATGATACTTTTATGGTGTGCTTTTAAACATTTTTGTACCTTTGCTCACTATTGACTTTTATTGTACGGAAAACAGCAACATGAACATTCTGCTAAACATTTCCTTTTGTGTTCCATGGCAGAAAGCATGTCTTAAGGAAATACATGGTGGTGAGTAAATGATGATAGATTTTTTATTCTTGGATGAAACTCTTTCAGTTTAAGTGCAGCAGCTTTGAGCGTTCCCAACTTAAAAGACATCAGTTTCATCCCATTTTAAATTGAAGCCAATATTACAAAGTACATAAGCTACCGTTCAAAAGTTTGCAAGTAAGTTTTATTTATAGAGCACATTTAAAATTCAGCGTTACACTGACCAAAGTGGTGAACAAAACCAATAATAAAATACAGCAAATTATAAAATAGAGTAAAATTTAAAATAACAACAATAATAATAATAAAAATAGGAATATCGACAACAACAACAGTTACACATTCAATTAATAGCCCGGAAAGGCGAGAGAGTAAAAATGTGTCTTAAGTCTGGACTTGAAAATAGAAACAGAAAAACACTCCTAATGTCAGGTGGCAACTGATTCCACAAATGTGGAGCAGCGACTGCAAAGGCTCTGTCCCCTTTTAATTTAAGTCATGACCGAGGGACATGTAATAGAGCTTTATATAGCTTTTGGCTCAGAAGTTGTTGTTTTTTTTAAAGAAATTAATACTTTTATTTAGTAAAGATGCACAGTATTATTATTTTTACTGTATTTTTTATCAAATAAATGCAACATTGGTGAAAATAAGAGCCTTATTTCAAAATAAATAAGTAGATAAATACAAATCTTACTGACCCCAAACTTTTGAACAGTGGTGTATATCCTGTCACCCTCAAGATAACCTAATAGCTCATTTTGTTCTGCAGACATGGTTCAAATAGGACACAAATAGGACAAGTGGCTGTTGCACATTTTATTTGGGTGCTGTTCATCTTAATGGCTGCCTGAAGGCTTAGTTGGCTTGAGTGTGTGACGCCTGGGCACAGCTCCTGTGTCTGGGAGGTTCTCTCTCTGGGAGGGCACTTGGAGAAAGCTTGCACTGTCTGGGATCTTTAGCAGGGATACAGAGACTGGTGCAGTGTGTATCTCCAGCAATCATGGTGTGCTGTGTCTTTATGGGATGTTACCTTGTACTAGATCTGCTTCTGCTTGGATTGAATGTGGAGGGCAAATGGAAAGCCATGGTAGGAAACAAATACATGTCTTTCTTTTTAATTGTGCTTCATTTCATTATTCATTATTAGATGGTCAGATTTTGTTTGGATGTTTAGCGCAAGTATCGTGCACAATTTGTTTATATATTAAAAGTTGTTTTATGATCTGTTTTTATCTAATATTCGGCTTGTTTATTCTAAAGACAAAAAGTGTAAATGTATAATATCACATTGTATTGAGTTTAGACGGCTCTTGTATTAGTTGACGTGTCTAAACTTTTAGAGAGGTGAGTTTAGAGCTCTTTGTCTCATCGTTCATGAATCAGCATTGGAGACCTTCCTGTGAACATGTTCACTTGCTGAACAGGGATAAACTAAGAGGGCAAATGGACTGGGAACTGCAGTTTAAATGGAGGTTAAGGAGGTCATAAGACATCAATAAAATTGGAGGTGAACAACATGTTAATTGGGTGTTTTGGTCCAGATAATCTGATTGACCTGAGGTGCTGAGGTCATTGGTAGCCAAGTAAACTGTATACTGTCTAGTTTTCTTCTTCTTTACCAGTTGCACCCTGATTTCCTTTCTGATGATCCACAAAAATGTTCCAGGTGAGTTTCTTGATGGGAGTGTCAGATTTGCCCAGCTGGGTCCCTCAACAAATGACCTGCAAGGATTTCCCTCATACCTGTGTCTTAACCATGATTTATGGTGTCTCTCTTCATTATTCACTGTTGGGTCAGCCGTGATGAACACTGATAATATCCTTCCCTGGGCCTCGAGGTCCAAACTCTGACATTGTGCTTTATCATTTTCCAGTCTCTTTTCCTGTTTTTATCTGTAAACCTCCAGACTGAGTTAGTAGTTATGACCTTCTCACTGGAAGATCTGATACTGATGTCTCAGTCACTTTCAGTTTTAGATTTTTAGCATTATAGAGTTTCAGTTTGAAACCGATTTATTGTAATTGTCAAGTATTGTACAGAGCCAATGAAACTGCATCTAACCAGAAGTGTCATCGTTAGATAGAGTATAAATAAATGATGGTAAACCACAAATGACAGTGTAGTGAAAAGTGAAAGTGGAAGTGACATCTGCAAACGATGCTGAAGTTTTCTCAGAACTAGCTTCACTTTTCGGAGCCATTATTCAAATAACTTGTCTCAGGGTCATTTTAGTAGATGTATAAAGTTAGTTTCCTTGGGGTTCACACAGATGTTGTAGTTCACACCTGCCCGAAGATGTATTTCACTGCAAAGTTTGACAACCAGGAGAAAAAAAATTAACTATCTTAATTTTAAACAAATGTCTATATAGTTTAAAGCCTTGCAAACTTATTTTTGTCAAATGTTTTGCTTTACCCTTACATTGTGTTTGGGTTATTTTGATCTGGAGAGGATTTTGTTTTTCCTGAAAATGGTAGTTCATGTTATCACATTGGTCAAAAACCTGTCGACTTCACTCACACAGGGTATAATTACTTCCCAAATTTTTGGGATAATTTTTGTACTTGGATTGTTTTCCCCACCTTGTTACACTTGTGGTCAAAAATGGCTATGAATCTCTTTTTACACTTTAGTATCACCAAATATTGGGTTCAATCTTTTTGTCAACATGTTTTCTTTCAATTAGGACTGATTTTTTTTTATTTCTTTTTAGAACTGATTGATCTTAGGCCTCATTGATCTGAGCTTATGTACTTCAGTTTTTGAGTGGGAAAAAAAATCATTATTTGTGGATAATTTTGTAAAAATTACTTCGTTTATCACACTAGTGTGCGCTAATGTTTAACCGTGAAGTTTGTTTTGAAATGGTTTTATATTGTACAAAATGGAACAAAGTCACAAAAATGACTGATCTACAAAAAATAGCTTATAAGTCTCTCGTTATGCTGTATTATCACCAAATATTGGATTCAATCTTATTATCAACTTGTTTTCTTTCAGTTAGGATAGGTTTTGTATTTATTTTCAATTAATTTCTCTCTCTCTCTCTAAAAAAACAACAACAAGAAAAAAAACTTATTGTACCCAAACCTTTCAACAATAAAGTATGAGTAAAATGGAGTAACATTTTTGGTGTTTTATTGTAGAAACTAGCTATTTAAATCCATTTAAACCTAAACACGGAATATGCAGAACATCTACTCTCAAACATCCTCTCAAACATCCCACTGGCTGATCTTCTGAACAAAGTGTAATTGTGTCTTGTAGCATCTGGTTCTGCTCCAGCTTCTCTCACAGGAGTTGTTCCAGTGTTCGGTACAGTTCTAGCCAAAGATGTAACCTGTAGCACTAAGGAGGGTAAAACAATTATTTGGGGAGCTGTGTCACCCTTGAGAGGATCAAGTGTCCCTCTCCTCTGAGGCAGCCGCCTTACAGTGTCAAGTGCCTGACTGCTCTTTCTCTGTAGCTTATTGTTAGAGAAAGAGAGGAAGACAGTAGGATGGAGCCTCTGGGTCTCTGAGCTCAGAATCACGTGTGGGCCATTGCCTTATCGCAATTGATCATTTTTCTGCTTTGTGCAATATGCACTTAATTTTTTATTGTACCTGATTTGGTGATCATCTGGCACTTGTTTCTGGTTTGAACAGAAAATGCAGAAAGGGTGCTCAATTCCATCCTGTCTGGATGTTTTGGATGCTTTTCTCCATGATTAGATATTATGATTAGAATAACTGCTGCCATGATCAATAAAAAATATACACACACATTGTTTCTTAGGTGGAATTTGGTTTTCCACCTGCTTTCTCTGGACAGTAATAATGCAATCATTATACTTACCAGCTAAGTAGCACTGACTTCAGTGAATAGGGTGCAAACACTAGGGTTCTGTAAGGAATAACATTGAAATGATTTAAATACCCACAGTGCAGCATTGTACCCGGTTAATCTGGATTGCAGATGATTAATGAGTATGACGTAATGGATTATCCCCTTAGCATTTTGTTAATGTATCTTGTTTGCCATGCAAAAATTTATTTACTCAGTCTATTTTGTTCTCTTCCAGAACTCCAGTGTCTCTTCTAAGAATGAAGATCTTCATAGTAAATGGGAAATTTCGTCTTATCTGAACAGAACTTCAAAGCATTCACTTCGTGGCTTTGTTGTGGTGGACGAGTCTGACCTTCTCACGTCTCCCGCCATCAGCACACATAGCAGGTATAAGGACACCAGTGACAAAAAGATCCAGTCCACCACCTTGAAATCATCAGAGGAGAACTTTGCCTCTCAAAAACTGAAAACAGATTTGGGTGAAGGCCGTTTTGCGCGGCTCCCTTTGAAGCCGTCTAGGGACATTGCTGACCTGGATTCTATTTTGAATGTGAAGACATCAGCTGGTCAAAAGGATCTGGTCAGGCCTACAGTCCACCCTGAGTTAAACCAGCTGACTGAAGAAGGTTTCTTACTTCCTTCAGAGAGCTTTGATGTAATTAAAAAGCCTTTGGTCAGTGTTCACTCAAAAAAAGGATATGAATCGCTTGTAGGCAGTGGACAAGCTGACTACAAGCACTCAAGCAAGAAAAGAGTTGCATTTAAACATGGTGATGTTATATTAGGCATGGATGGAAGGAGATACCAGCTCCTCAGTGGACCTCCAGGGCCTGTTGGACCACCAGGCAAAAGAGTGAGTTAACACAACTAAAATCATGTTTTCCATGATTTTCTAACTGTAATATGTGCAAAATTGGAATCTGTATCCAAAAAACTTGAAATTAATTTCTATATATGCCATAGAAAACACAAATTTAAGTTTATTATAGTGGTGAATCTCTTTTCAGAGGGGTAATGTATAGAAACAATTACATTCAAATGAATTAAATGGGTTAATTTAAGGGTTTAAATTATTTTATAAATTTACTTGTATATTCTTTAAAAAAAAAATAGTCCATTTGAATGTACAAAACTATTGACCAAGCAATAAGATGATAATTGCATGGTCACATTAGTGAAATTTCATCCGCAAAAACGGTCCACTGCCAGTGTTTGTTGTTTGAGCTACAAACAGACCCGTTATGAACTCGTCACTTTAAACTAGTCTGAAAACTAACTCTTAATGTCACTATGTAATCAAACATATTTTGGTCATGTTTCGAAATGCATCATTGCCGAAATCTGAATGTTATGTAATCTTTTAATGGAGTATAGACGAGCAGTCCTTTGTCTATGCTTCACATCTGTAACCATACATTACTACATCTGCCCTCTTCTGAATGGTAGCCTTCCAGTATGAAAACCAAATATAAGGCCGTAGTTCTAAATGTGCACTTTGCAGGGTTTGCAGTTTGGCAGCACTCTACAAATTGGCATGTCTGAGAGAGTCGCATTACTTAATATACATAAGATTAAAAAGGGCATGGACCTATAAATATTAATTGACTCATGAGTCTTATGGACATCTTCTACTGTGTCATGATGTCCATGCTTACATTTGAACATGGAAGCCAATCCTCTAAAACTAAGACTGATGGTTGATGACAGTAACCTTTGTTGTGATGAAATGCTTTTTATAAATGCCAAAGTCCCAGAAAGTTACTTCATATGCAGGACCCTCAGTTTAAGATTGCTTTTGTTGTTTGCACAGGGGTGTGCAGGGAAAAGGGGCTATATTGGATACAAGGGTGATAAGGCTCCTCTAAAACTAAGACTGATGGTTGATGACAGTAACCTCACACTTTGTTGTGATGAAATGCTTTTTATAAATGCCAAAGTCCCAGAAAGTTACTTCATATGCAGGACCCTCAGTTTAAGATTGCTTTTGTTGTTTGCACAGGGGTGTGCAGGGAAAAGGGGCTATATTGGATACAAGGGTGATAAGGTGAGGAATTTACATTTCATACAACTCATTACATTGTTCTGCGAGGATGGCATCACACTGATTTGTACCTGTATGTCCTATAAGGGTTCTCAAGGAGTCAGAGGAGCAGATGGGCCAAGGGGCATACCAGGACCTCCAGGTCCACCAGGACTCCCAGTCCTCTACCTTTGGAGGAACACAGAGGAGGATTGGGCTGCATTTAGGGTAGGCCTTAATACGCCATATTCTGGAGCATCTTTTATAGGTTAGGCTTCACTGTTTGTAGTCTGACAAGCCACAGATGTCATTTACCGCAGTTTAAATCAACTAAACTGGCAAAAATAGCATGAATCTAGATAAATTAGTCGATCATCCTGCCCATCCCTACCAAACATGAATGTGGTGCAGTGAGCCACTGCACTGTGTCTTTCAAACTGCTGGATGAACCAGGCTTTCAATGTTCCTGCCAGACTTCGTATTCTATCTATTTGTGACTCTCTATTTTTGAGCATATATTTAAGCGTAATTGTAAAACCTCAGTTTTGACCTCCCTGTAGATTCTCATAGCTCAAAATGTTTGTGAATATCTGCTTATTATAGTGCAGTGGCAACTTGGTATTATTTAATGTTGTTGTTTTTTTTTTTTTGTGGAGAAACTCCAAATGTTGTTTTTTCATCATCATTTGGCAGAATCCTCGAACATGATGGATGAGTTTAGTGCTCCAAAGAGGAGTCGTGTGTGTATTGAGTCATGGGTGGTAGGTGAGGGAGTTGTACTTTCATAAAGAGTGAGACTTTATGTACATTCTAAGACCATGTATTTTCTGTGCTGCCCCACAGGTTTCACCATTTGAAATACCTTCACTTGAAGGATGATTTGATTTGATTTGATAATTTATACGAAAAAGCCATTTATGTTATTATTTTAGCCCAGTTCATCAGGGAAGCTATTTAAGTGCTTCAATATGGAAGATCAGATTTCGTATGGTGTAATGTATAATTTGGCTATTCTTTAGGAAAATGAAGTCAATTTATTTTGTACATATTTTTGGCAAAAATTATTAACCCAATTTTCCATATAAATCTTCACTACACTGGCATTTTTTATTAAATAAATAAATTGTTTAAATATTTTTTTACCTTTTTTTCTTAGATTTTTGTCACTGATCAATGATAAAAAAATATTTAAATGCTATTTTTTGGGGGGTTTTTAGATCATTAAATTCTTGCAATGTTTAAGTGTTAACTGTACATTGTAAGGCTTTTAATGGGCGCCTCCAGGCCTTCCACCGTTTTTCAACTGTTTCATCTCTGATTTATAGCATTTGTCCCTTGTGCATATGTCATGTTTAGATGGATGTGGCTGAATGGAACTCATTCTGTGGTGATTAGGGGCGATTTGTCTTTGAAATACTGTAGACTGAATCCTTACAGACATTGTTTGTGTTGATGTGCTTTACTGTTTACCCAGGTTGAACTCTGTATAATGGTTGCAGTGTTGTGAGGAGGTTTTGACAGATGTTTAGATCCCTCTGTTTCAGTGGGACATGCGGAGGCAAGTGCACTGGGAGGTCCGATTCCCCAACTTCTCTTAAACTCACCTTCACTGGATCACCAGTGAGCCGAACTCTGCCCTGTTGCCAAATTGAGCATGTGCCAAGACAAATGTTGTATAAAGCGGAGGTGGCCTGGGTGATTTAATAAAAGCATGACAGAGACTGTGTGTCTATGTGGGTTCAAGGCCTCAGCTTTTCCAGCCCACACTGCAGAGACAGCGGACACTGTCCCTCAGTTCTTCTCTTCTATTTGAACAGGAACGATGCCTTTCAACACTCCCTAGTTTGTGTTTCTTATAGAGATTAATTTAAACATACAGGCATTAAGTGTTATAAGAGTTTAGGTTGAGGATTTGTTTTTTTCTTCCTCTTAACGCCAGTCAGGTACAACATTTCCCATCATCTCTCGTATGCGGTCTGAATTGTATTTATGCAGTCAGAAACATACAGGCATTAAGTGTTATATTTAGGTTGAGGATTTGTTTTTTTCTTCCTCTTAACGCCAGTCAGGTACAACATTTCCCATCATCTCTCGTATGCGGTCTGAATTGTATTTATGCAGTCATGCATATGCTAGGTCTGAAACCGCTTGTTTGTTTGCTCATTTAATATTCATTACATAGTGAATGCCACATGTGGGAGTAAATGAGTCAATTGAAACAGCCTAAACAGTCACAAAACAATAAAATAAATACATTTAAAAATATATGTGTTCGAAACATGTATAAGCATTGTTTTGGTATTGTTTATTATGTTCTTATGTACTATTATTGTATTTATTAATATTTTTTAATTAACTTTTATTTGTAAATTTTCAGTGTTCATTTTTAGTATTAGTAATTTTGTGATATGCTATTGTCATTTTTATTTCTATTTATTTTTATTTCAATTTGAATATTTAAAATATATGTGTTCGAAACATGTATAAGCATTGTTTTGGTATTGTTTATTATGTTCTTATGTACTATTATTGTATTTATTAATATTTTTAATTAACTTTTATTTGTAAATTTTCAGTGTTCATTTTTAGTATTAGTAATTTTGTGATATGCTATTGTCATTTTTATTTCTATTTATTTTTATTTCAATTTGAATATTTTTATTACTTCAACTTAAAACTTATTTTGTTTCAGTTAGTTGGCAAGGCAATATTTCTAATTTTGTTTTTTGATTTTTAAGTTTAAGTTATTTTTAATAGTGATGCAATGTTGTGATGCAGTAAATGTTATGTGACTGTTCATACTATGTGTTTGTTTTGTAGAGAACGTCTTATTACCAGTTGCTGGCAGCTGAATGGCCAGTAAGTATTTGAAAGTAGAATAAATTAGCAAAACGTCATTATAAAATATGCATGTGGTCTCTCTCACTAAACCCTTTCTCTCTGATGCCCTGCAGAGACAGACAGGACACCCTGGACCAGTGGGTGAGATGGGAAGACCAGGTTTACCTGTGAGTACACAATCAAACATACAGAACATCTTTAATGCAGACTGAATTGTTGCAGAACCTGTGTTGCAGAGTATAAACAAATCGAGGGTCATTGTGCACTAGTACGGTTTACCATAATATGACAGATGATGTTACAAACAGATTCAATTTGAGTTTCTTTCTGTTTAGCATGTTGGTATATAGTACTGTGATTTGGTTTATTTCTGAAGGGGTTACCTGGAGACCCAGGTCAGACAGGACCACCAGGCCGAAGAGGCGATATGGTACCTCTTCATTACAGTATCTCTGTGTGTGTGTGCGTGCGTGTGTGCGTGTGTGTGTGTGTGTTCATAATAGCCATGAGAGTTCATTGGTATCTTCAACAACAGTTAAATGTTACTATGAGGTACACTACTGTTAAAAAGTTTGGGGTCAATATGATTTTTTTTTTTTGATTTTTGAAAGAAGTCTCTTATGCTAACCAAAGCTGCATTTATTTGATGAAAAAATGCAACAAAAACAGTAATATTATGAATTATTGTTATTTAAAATAACTGTTTTCTATTCGTGCGTGTGTGCGTGTGTGTGTGTGTGTTCATAATAGCCATGAGAGTTCATTGGTATCTTCAACAACAGTTAAATGTTACTATGAGGTACACTACTGTTAAAAAGTTTGGGGTCAATATGATTTTTTTTTTTTGATTTTTGAAAGAAGTCTCTTATGCTAACCAAAGCTGCATTTATTTGATGAAAAAATGCAACAAAAACAGTAATATTATGAATTATTGTTATTTAAAATAACTGTTTTCTATTTAATACATTTAAAATATAATTTATTCTTGTGATGGCAAAGCTGAATTTTACAGCCATTACTCCAATCTTCAGTGTCGCATGATCCTTCATAAATCATTCTAATATGCTGATTTGGTGCTCAAGTAACATTTCCTATTGTTATCAATTTTGATAACAGTTGTGCTGCTTAATATATATATATTTTTTCAAAATTGTTTGATGAATATAAAGTTCAAAAACAGCATTTATTTGAAACAGAGTTTGATTGTAACAATGTAACAGTCTTCATTTTTGATCAGTTTAATGCATCTTTAATTAATAAAAGTATACATTTTTTCAAAAGAAAATCTTACTGACCCCCATACCTTTAAACATTAGTGCAGATTTATGTAAAGCACCTAATGGATTACATTACAAGCAAGCACTTTATAATAGGGTGGCATTGGACCCAAGGGTGTTCGAGGCCGAGCAGGGACTCAAGGAAGAGATGGAGAGAAAGGTCCAGATGGAGCGATAGGATCTCCAGGTGTCCCTGGTCTACAGGTGAGACTGAGGCCATGGGACGTCTACAGTAGCTTTTGTAGTAGTTGTAAAAGTTCAAGTTGGGACACTAGTGTGAATATGGTAATGTTTTTGGATAGATTCTGTAAAGCTATAAATTGTAGCTGTGGAACATATGTACTTCAACTGCGGAAAACCATGTTTTATATTTCTGGTTGTGGATCAAGGGTCCTCATGGTTACAAAGGTGACACAGCACCCCCTGGTGAGAAAGGAGATGAGGTACATCATGTATAGGCAACATAATATTCTGAAATACACTCCCATGTAACTGCCTCACACAGGATTATAATATATTTAAAGCCGTTTTTCTGCCTCTATGACCAGGGTTTTCCTGGTGCTCCTGGCCCCAGAGGAGACAATGGACAGACTGGCCAGAAGGTAAGGAAACCTGCATCTGAAGTATTTATAATTCATTTAATTTGTATGTACAGTGTATATACAGTATAGAAAATTAATACCTATACTGCCCTCTAGTGGATCTGGAGGAGACACTACCAATAAAAAGTATTATTTTTTTGAAGTTGTAATGTAGATCTTGAAAAATCCATGATTGGTTATGCGTTTGTTGTTTTCCTTTTATTTATATATGTATATATATTTATAGGGCTCAAAAGGAGACATTGGGTTTACTGGCTTTTCTGGTCCTCCAGTGAGTAAATCACTTCATATTCTTGAACTGCTACTTTTAAATATTATTACTAGTAACTTGTGTTAGTATCCTTAGATATATTTATATATATAAAAAATTTTTAAAGGGACCGGTTGGTTTACAAGGTTTTCAAGGGATTCCTGGGCCACCTGGCCCTAAGGTGATTAATTTAATTCACAATTTATTTTAACATATTTTTACATTCATCTTGACAGTAAGTATAAAAATGTTGTTTTCATAGGGGGATCCAGGAAATGATGGAAAACGTGGTCCTCCTGGGACAGTAGTGAGTCATTAATAACCCCTTTTTTAATAAGAAATAATCACTGTCCTCAATTCAGTTTTCCCCAAAAAATTGTTTGTTTTTGGTTATAACGGATATCCATTTTATAATTTTTTTACTTGGATGAAACATAGTTTGAAGAACTTTCTTTAAGTTTTCATAAGAGTAACAAACACTCTTAACAGAGAGATGTTTTGCTCAGTTATGTGTTTGTGTCTTGCCAGGGAGCACCAGGTGCTACAGGATTGGTTGGTGCACAAGGTGTTAATGGCTCAGAAGTAAGGGATTGACACTTGCTTACTGAATTTGTAGTGCAGGTTCGTTGCTTAAAGGGATAGTCTACCCAAAAATGTACTCACCCTCATGTTGTTCTAAACCCATATGACTTTCTACTATGGAACATAAAAGAAGATATTTTGAAGAATGTTTGTAGCCAAACCGTTTTGGTTCCCAGTGACTTCCATTGTATTTCTTGCCCATAAAATGGAAGGCAATGGGAACCAATGTTGGTTTCATTACCAACATTCTTCAAAATATTTTTCTTTATGTTTAACAGAAGAAAAAATGTCAAGCGTGTTAGGAAACAACAAGAGGATGAGTAAATAATACAGATCTAGTACAAACTATCAAAGAAAGACAACATTATCTGAGTATTCCACCTACAAGTTTTGAAATCTGATTGGAAGTTGATTGACTTGGTTATAAACCAAAACACTTTTGCTGTTACAGGGGGATATTGGACCTGCTGGCCCTGTGGGGCGGAAAGGCCCTCAGGTATACAACATTGTTTTGTGTCATTGTTTCATGAAGTCTGTTCTTAAAGAAATACGCAGAGGCTGAAATAATGCAAAACCTGTTCTGATTGTTCCTCCTAGGGGCCTAGAGGGATCGAGGGAGATAGAGGCCCACCTGGTCATTCAGGATCACAGGTACATTTTTGTAGAAATGCATATATTCCTACTACTAAAAAAGTTGGAAAAACACACAAAATATGTGTCTTTTGTGACATTTAATCAGAAGAAAGATTGTTCATGGATGTTTTTTCCACAGGGATTTAAAGGTCAGGCTGGTCTACAGGGTCTCAGAGGTTACAGAGTAAGTTTTAAAACGTTTCCTGTGTACATGTAGAATATGTACAATTACATGTGTTATGTGTTTATGAAACGCATAATCTATGGATGCCCTAGATGTTTTTGTTTGTGGTCAGGGGCCAGAGGGTCCAGCAGGTAACAGAGGGCTACAAGGCATTGAAGGGCCCATGGTGAGTCTGTTTGTCAATATAATAAATGTAAGCTAGAGGAAAACATTTATACAATTACTTATAAACTCATACAACAGGCCTTCAGCAACCAATAGAAAACATGTTATGCATTGTATATGTTGTAACCGATTAACATACAAGAGATGCATATTTGGACTGAATAAAGTTACTCTGACTTTAAAACTCCATTAAATTTCACCCAGCAATATTGCAAGTTGCTGCTGTGTTCTGGCAGGCTAAAAAAAATGCTTTCACTACAGATGCCTTGAAAAAAAATTAAACCATGTTTTGGTAATACAATAATATGATTGGTCCTTTTTAGTGAATTATTATTGGGTTTTTTTGTCTGATGAGAATTCAGAAAAATGAGTATGCTAAATGTTGTAGTTAGAAGATACCATTCAATCAATCAATCAATCAATCAATTATTTAGGGTGCAACTGGAGATCCAGGTCCAAAAGGCTTTCCAGGTGTCACAGTAAGATATCTGATTTAAATCTCACTGTATTTATTTGACATTTTAGTAAATATTTGTAAATATATGTCCTTTATCATACATTACCTCAATAATGAATGCCTCTCATTCAGGGCAATAGAGGACCGGATGGAGAGAGAGGTGACCGAGGACCCAAGGGGAAAAAAGTAATCACCAGCACACAATAAATTCAACACAATGCATTAAAAAAATCTAAAGCTTTAAATGCATAATTGGAAGATTCCGTTAATTGCCTGTTTATGATTATACTCTACTGTGTGTTTTTAGGGACCAAAAGGAGCGCCAGGGATCATGGGTCCTCAGGGTGAGAGGGGCCAGCCAGGTCTCCCCGGCTTACCTGGTGTCAAAGGTCAACCAGGTGCTCCAGGTATCCAGGTATACAGTTTCACAGAAGATTCTCTATAGTATGCCTTACTTCATATTCTTCATATGCACTTTCCAAGAAATCTATGCCTGTAAAGACATTTGTTTTTCTCTCACGCTTCCCCTCCCCCCCACAGGGTATAGATGGTGAAGTGGGTCCTCAGGGAATACTTGGAAAAGAGGGTCAAAAGGTCAGAGTCCTTTATGACTTTCAGGTGGAGCAATCACCAAAAACGTTCTAATAGCTCACCCTTTTACATCAATCCACCTGTGATTGCTCCTTTTAAAACACAATGCTGCCCAAAGGCCCTTTCACTCTGTCCTATTAATATATGCACCTACTATAAATCAGTAACATCTCTTCCTTTCGGTTTATTTTTTTATTTTTGAAACAAAGGGCAGTACGGGTGAACCTGGGGATCATGGAAGAACAGGACTCCGAGGATCAAGAGTAAATTTACTAATTGTTTCATATAAAAGTCTGAAAAATCCTGAGACCACCAGTGAAAATGCATCTACTTGCAAATCCATCTAAAATCCATCTAATATTTTTATTATAACAATTGTATAGATTAAATTTCCAGTTCCAATTGCTTAAATTAGATTTTTTTTATTGTGGTCTCAGATTTATTCATGTTTTGTTTCATGAATATATCATGAATAAACAATGTAAATAAGTCGTCTTGTATCGTTTGATCACATTCCCCCATGTTGTTTCTGTGTGCTCAGGGTCGAGCAGGCCAACATGGTCCCCCTGGCAATTTCCAGTTCCAATTGCTTAAATTAGATTTTTTTTATTGTGGTCTCAGATTTATTCATGTTTTGTTTCATGAATATATCATGAATAAACAATGTAAATAAGTCGTCTTGTATCGTTTGATCATATTCCCCCATGTTGTTTCTGTGTGCTCAGGGTCGAGCAGGCCAACATGGTCCCCCTGGTGTACCTGGAATAGTGGTAGGGGAATTGAATTTGAGTAAATTGAGTCCAGATTTATTTAGTTCACGCTTTATTGATTTGATCATATATACTTTGCTATTTTTGCAGGGTTTAAGAGGTCAAGTTGGTGCAGAGGGACCAGAAGGAAAGCCTGGTACACAGGTTCCCATTTCATACATTTAATATCAAGTTTGTTGTTTTTATAACAGTCATAGTGATTTATCATATATGAATCTTTGCTTTACCATTGCAGCAAAGTAAGATATAAAAATTCTGTTGAATTTATGTATCTGTCTTGCAGGGTGTTTCTGGTGCTGTTGGAAGCCCAGGGGATAAAGGACCTGATGTATGTTTCTCCTCATCAACCAAATTATTCTGTGAGATATATTAGTCAATTGAAATCAGACTGCTGCTATAATAAAAGCTTGTAAAGACTGGTCAATAATGATAACAGATGGTTCTTTAAAAGAGCTATTACCAACATTAGACCTCAGAAGGAGGAGAAACACTTTATACAGGCATGTCAAGGTCAGAAAGATCAAAGAGTATTAAACTTAACGAGGTCTTAAACATCCAGTTGGGTTGGTTCTTCTGTCATGTAGCAATGAGCTGTTTCAGCATGACAGCAAGAGCCTGAAACGTGTTTTATAAGTCAGATATGTAGTATTTATTCGGTCTCTTTTTTGCTTTATTGATAGCAGCACATGAGCTGCATGAACAAGGTTGTGTAAAACCTTCCAAAGGGCATCTTTAAGTGGAAGAAAGAATATTAACAGGTTCATGTCACAAGTTTGATTATTGGCTTCGAAACCATTAAATCATTAAATATTTGTATTACTTTTACATCAAACGATTTTCATTGTGGACTTTTCCAGTCTTTCACTAATGTTTTATGTCATATATCAAATATCTTCTGTAATCTTTGTCATCTAAAGGGCTTGAAGGGCATGACTGGAGAACCAGGAAAACTAGGCCCTCCAGGCTCACAGGTGAGCATAACAACAGGACAAGCTGATTGCTAGGACTATTAAAAAGGAGTAGTCAAACCTCAAAATGTAAAGTAAAATATTGTTCATGTTTTCCTTACCATCACAGAATTTAAAATTCATAACTATATTTGTTCTTGTTCACTAACATTGACTGAAAACACAACTGTTTATCACCAGCTCACGGTTTCTCTTCTCATTAGGGCGCACCTGGACGACCAGGCCAGGATGGCATCCAAGGCCCTCCCGGTGAGAAGGTAAGCCTCTCAAAGCTTTGTATTGCTGTCAGAACATTAATAATGTAAATAATACACCGTGTTCACATGTATCATTGCTGTGTATATTTGTTATCAGGGCTTTACTGGAAAACCAGGCATTGCAGGTGCTCAAGGGCCTGTAGGCATGTATGTAAGTGGCACTGTCCTGCATAAACCAGTCTAGACTGACATGAAAATTCATGATCAGCTTGTAGCAGGGATTTGACTCTATATGCTGTTTTCTTGCTCTCAGGGTTATCCTGGAGCCACAGGCCTTCGTGGACAGCTAGGTCACATTGGAGAGAGGGTTAGAACTTTCTGCTGTAAATATTTTACAATTAATTTTTCTCTCAGCATTCTGGATGTCGTATCACATATATTGTGTGAATGTGCATCTGCAGGGTGAACCTGGCATCAGGGGACCTCTGGGTCCACCAGGGCAAAGAGGGCCAACTGTAAGTTGATTTGCATGTCATTAAGTATCATTAATGTGATGACATTTTGGTCATTTCTTCTCTAAAACAATTGTTATCTTGTTAAACTTGTAAGGGTTTATCAGGCCCACCTGGTGAGAGGGGCCCACGTGGACCACCGGTGAAGTAACTTCTCCATTCATAGAGCCAAATAATTGATTAGCACTATTTGTATATTCAGAAAGGTTATTAATAATGCTTCAAAAAATGTTTAGGGTCACCAAGGGGAAACAGGACCTGCTGGCTTGCAAGGACTGCCTGTATGTAGCCCTCAGTTTGAATCATACATTTTGATTTTTGAGAAGCAGAAATAAATTAAGTAAATAAATGTTAAATAAAATGTAATATTTATTTTATAATTTATAATTTAATACTTTGTTAAATAAATAAAGTGCAATAAGTTATTTTAAATTGTAATATTTAATAATATTTCTGTTTGTATATCTTCATGTATAATATACCATTTATTGTGTGTATATTATATCATAAATAATATTAAATAGTATGTGTATTTTGTATTGAAATGCACATATATTAATTTCCATATATTTTATATCAATTATAAAATAACCTGATGGCCTGATGCTGATAAATATTATGCTTTTTGCACCATGATGTAGCAGTCAGCATTGTTAACTGTCAAGTGGTCATAGCATTTGACAAATTGTTTTACATTACATGTGTGTGTGTGTGTGTGTGTGTGTCAATTCAGGGGCCCTCCGGACTGCCAGGGACTGAAGGTGTAGCTGGAAAGCCAGGCCTCTCAGGGAGCCAGGGGCCTCTGGGGCTACAGGGAAAACAAGGACCAATTGGTTTGACAGTGAGTGGGTACCCCTAATTTTGATTATTTAATTTTTAGGATATTTTTCAAAGACTTTTAAAAGAAAGTTACAATCTGAGATTCTGATCATATTCTGCTGTTCTTCAGGGTTCACTGGGAACAAGTGGAATGGTTGGTCAAGCAGGAGAGAAAGGAGGGCAGGTATTGTAAGCATACAATCAGGTTACATAACACATGGGATTAAGCATTTGATTTATAATGCTCTTCTTTAGGGTTTGCGAGGACCTTCAGGTGACCCTGGATCTGTAGGATTGGATGGACCACAGGTCGGTTCATTTCAATATATGCAGAATTAACTGCTATTAGGAGGCTTCCTGTTTGAGTTCCCTGAAGCAACTTCCTCTTTTCTTGGGCATTTTACCAAAAATAAAAGCAACTTAATCTCTGGTTCAGTATGTTTTTAACAAAGGTGGGAATATTTGCATAGCATAAGTGCTGGAGATTTTTGTTAAAGTGTGATGCATTAGCTACCCTTTCTTGTTTTAGTAAAATTCGTCATGAATTAACATACAGTTTATTCACCTCTCTCTGCTGTAGGGCCATCCTGGTCCAGTTGGTTTTGAGGGTCCAATAGGGCCAAAAGGGGAACATGTAAGTGCTAAATATTGATAATGGTTCATATGCATCCAGCAAAACCACTAAGTCTGTCAGCTTCCACTCCAGGTTTTTTCCAAGTGAAGGGATTTTATTTGGGTATTTGATTTAAGGGATCACCTGGACCCATTGGGAGGCCTGGTCCAAATGGACCTCCGGGAGAACAGGGGCCTCAGGGCTCTCAGGGAATGCTGGGCGCACCAGGACCACGTGGCAAAGAGGTCAGTGACATTGATTACGTGAGGCTTCAAGTCCCGTTATTAAGCTACACTACGCTAAATTTGGGGTCATTAGGAGTTTTTTTTTTTAAGAAACAAATAATTTTATTTAGCAAGGACTTTATTTAAACATGACAGTATAAACGAAACGTGTAACGTGTAACATTTTGTAATGTTACAAAAGATTTCTGTAACATTATACAGTATGTCCATTTCCACAAAAATATTAAGCAGCACAACTGTTGTTTTTTTTATAAGAAATATTTATTTACCACCAAATTAACATATTATAATGATTTCTGAAGGATCATGTGACACTCAAGACTGGAGCAATGGCTGATGAAAATTAGGCTTTAAAGGGGTCATATGATGCGATTTCAAGTTTTCCTTTCTCTTTGGAGTGTTACAAGCTGATTGTTTTTCACAACATTATTGTTTTTATTATATTTTTTATCAAATGAATGCATCCCTGGTGAGCATAAGAGAGTTCTTTCAAAAACATTTTTTTTTAATCTTACCGACCCCAAACAGCTGTGTATATATCTTAAAATTCCTTGTAATTTTAAAGTGCATTGCAATAAATTAATAATTATGAGTATGATGTTTCATATACAGGGAGGTATTGGACCTCCAGGTGATATTGGAGAGCCTGGGCCTAAAGGACAAAAGGTAAAATAATTCCACAATACTCTTATTTTTAAGTAAATTTCATTCTAGTGTGACGTGACATGTGGCCAAGTATGGTGACTCACCCTAGGAATTAGTGCTCTGCATTTATCCAATCCTAAGTGCACACACAGCAGTGAACACACACACCGTGAACACACACCCGGAGCAGTGGGCAGCCAATTATGCTGCGGCGCCCGGGGAGCAGTTGGGGGTTCGGTGCCTTGCTCAAGGGCACCTCAGTCGTTGATTGAAGGTGGAAGAGAGCGCTATACATTCCCTCCCCCCACCTACAATCCCTGCCAGACTTGAGACTCGAACTCACAACCTTTGGGTTACGAGTCCGACTCTCTAACCATTAGGCCACGACTTCCCCATACGGTACAGCATGAAAATTCAGGTCTATACAATGGCCAGTTTCTACACAAAGTGAAGTAACTACATTCTTATTCAATAAGGGTGACCCTGGACATCGGGGATTCTCTGGACGACAAGGCCAATCTGGATTTTTGGGGGACAGCGGAGAGCAAGGAGTGAAGGGGAATAAAGGCTACATTGGTCTACAAGTTAGTGATCTTGCTGAGCAAAACTCGTTTCTATTGGACAAACTCTTTGGCTACCTAACTAATTATTACACTGTTAATTTATAGTCGTTTTTGAAGTGTATATTGCTTTGAATAATGATTGCCTCTTCACCAGGGTCAGAATGGATTGATGGGAAAGACTGGTCCATCTGGTTTGATGGGTCTAGAGGTATGATTTTATATAAGATGCACCTAAATCAACTTACATTATTGTAGTTTTTGACAGGGGAACACGCTTTTGGAGTTGGTTGGTTGAGTCTGTAAGTTGGCTTTCAATGCAGGGTTTGATAGGCCTTCGGGGACCACCAGGACAAAATGGTTCACCAGGCCCAAAGGTATCACTCCCTTTTCTTCCTCAAGTTTCTTTCATTAATTCCTTGTAATAGATCAGGATTACCCTTATGCATTTCCTAATGTAACAGACCTGCTCTTTGTTTCAAAAGGGGAAAACTGGATCACCTGGGGTGCCTGGCCATCCAGGAGATCAAGGCAATCGGGTAAAATCAATGACTGTTTTCCATCATACAACAGTTTGGGTAAAGTAACATTAGAATTGTGAACTGGGAACAAGACAGAGCCACATTCGTCTCACTGCCCTTTTTGCATACATATCGGCTGCTATATAAGATTACAGGAACTGAGGGGAACCTCTCAATGCCAAATTAAAGTCATTATGTTTTTGTTTCATCTGCAGGGAATAGCTGGGCAGAGAGGCTTACAAGGGGTTATGGGGAAGGCAGAAACTCGGGTTAGTACGGCTAACCGTTTCAAGGTAAATCCTGGTTACAGTGCTGGATTTTCAACGGACAAATAATACTGATATTGCAGGGAGCCGTGGGTCCCAGAGGCCCTGAGGGCTTATTGGGTCCAAAGGGTATGCCAGGACAAGAGGGACCTAAAGGTGAACCAGGAAGACAAGGACCTCCAGGGCAGATGGTGAGGCTCTAAAATAAAGAAGAACTTTTATAACAAGTGAGTAAAGTCTGCTTGATGTCAGGTGATGATTGTCTCCTGTCTAGGGACCCCCGGGCCTCCCTGGCACTAAAGGACCCTCAGCATTACCAGGAAAGGAGGTAGAATTTCATAATAAAACAAAGTGTCCAAAACTGATATTTAAATGTAGAAACTGTAATTTAGTCATATTAATATTATGTTAAATATTGTTCAAAATTCAGAAATATAGTAATTGTTTATTTATTTAATTGCTTTTTGCTGTTATTTCCAGGGACTTCCAGGGGAAATGGGAGTTCAGGGCCCTGTTGGCCCACCAGGGCCACAAGTCCGTATTTGTGTGATTTTTAATATCAAGGAAATTTATATTCTTTCACCGCCTCAAGACCGGAAATTATATATTATTTCCGTTTAAATGTTTTAGGGTCCAAATGGCAAATCTGGGCCTCAGGGAAGGGATGGACCGAAAGGTCAGAAGGTCAGAGTGGTCTAAATCTCATTATTCAATATTCATCATATGTTAAGATTGAATTTGTAATCTGATATCATGACATTCATTCTTTCCTTCTTTAGTTGCTGTGTTAATTTCTAAAAAATATTACCACTAATCACTGAAACATTCAGTCTTACTGTACTGTATATACTTTTCCAATTTTTCAGGGAAATGATGGTCTAGATGGACCTCCTGGAAAACCTGGGCATGCAGGGAAGAGAGTAAGTACAGTGTTAAGGTTTTTTAGTGTTTGGAGGAAACATTTCCAGCATTAACAGATCAATATAAATTATTCTTTCACTCTTAGGGGAAAAAAGTAAAAGCTGGTCAGAGGGGTCTCAGAGGACCTAGAGGGGAGAAGGTACTCGTTTATTAATTAGTCATTTTTAAATGCTGCTTAACCTGTAAAGTAGGGTGACCATACGTGCCATTTTCCCAGGACGCGTCCTGGCCAGGATTTCTATATTGCCTAAAATATCTAGGTTTTGGCTTTGTTTACGTGTGCAGACCGATCGGTGTATGACATCAAAATACCTCGAGAGCATTTTGAAAGCATAAGGAACCGTCTGTATGGTATTTTGATGTCATACGCCGATCGGTCTGCACACGCAAACAAAGCCAAAACCTAGATATTTTAGGCAATATAGAAATCCTGGCCAGGACGTGTCCTGGGAAAATGGCACGTATGGTCACCGTACTGTAAAGGCATGATGTTTGTCACAAATTACCGTATAAGATGTTTTAGCAGCTTTTGTTTGATGTGTAACAGGGCCAACAAGGAGCAATGGGAAAGACTGGACCTCCTAGCAAACCAGGACAATATGTAAATTAATACATATGGGTTTTCTCACTCTTAGAAAAAACAAATGTTCCCTGATCTATATTTATGAATTCATGTAAGATGATGAGAATATTTATTAGTGGTCTACATGTATTGTTTCAGGGTTTACCTGGCATTCGAGGCGAGAAAGGAGAGAGCGGAAAAAAAGGTTTTGAGGTTTGGGGCTTTAATGAAAATGTCATATTAGAAATGATAGAATGACAAAGCTGAGAAACCTTGAGGCTTACTCTTCTTTCTGTCTATAGGGAGAGAAGGGGGCACTTGGACCACTTGGTCCTCCAGGGGGAGATGGACTGAAGGTACCTCCATTCATTTTTATCAAATGCTAGAAGAAACTAAAAAGACTCAAGGCACCTGTTAGTATTTTGTGTGCATAAATACTGAAATTGTTAGATGTTTGAAGTGGCTGACTTCTATCTCTCGGTTTATTTCAGGGGGAACAGGGCCTACCTGGGGGAAAAGGGAGACAGGGGCTGAAGGGAGAGCAGGTGATCTATTTAGATATGCATGTAAATGTACAATGAGACTGTTGACATGTAGAATGTAGAGTAATTTGTGCCTCTTTTAGGGGGATATTGGCCCAACAGGTCAAAGAGGGACCCCAGGTCTACCAGGAATGCCTGTAAGTTGTTGTCTTTTTAGGTTTTGATTTTTATTTATTAAATACCACACTGCATCAAATGGAAAAGAAAATCTAAATATATTATTCTCCAAATAACATTTTTTTTTTTTTTTTGGTCATTCAAAATGTCATATTTTTAAACTCTACTGTTCAAAAGTTTGTGGTCAGTAAGACAACTCAAGAATGTTACATTTATTTAATCAAAAAATTTGATAAAAAGAGTAAATACTGTAAAATATTTTTTACAATTTAAAAAACTTTTTTTCTATTCTTGTAACGACAAAGCTGAATTTTCAACAGCCATCTCATCTTTGGTGTCACATGATCTTCAGAAATGATTCTAACATGCTGATTTGGTGCTCATGAAATGTTTCTTGTTTATATTATCAGTGTTTAAAGCAGTTGTGCTGCTTGATATTGTTATGAAAACCCTGATGCATTTCAGGATTCTTTGATTAATAAAACCTTCAAAAGAACAGCTTTTATTTAAAATGGAAATCTTGTGTAAGAATATAAATATCAAACATCAAAAGCAATTTAATGTGTCCTTGCGGAAAATATAAAATATGTATTAATTTAAAAAAATAAAAATAAATACATTTATTGACCGCAAACTTTAAAACAGCAATGTGTATTTAGGATAAAGTAAAAAAAAAACTATCCACATTGAGGTCAGTAGCATTCAACACTTTTATACACAAATTAAATGATACTCAAGTTAACTATTCACTGTGTCCATTTCCTCACTCAACAGGGCCTGTTTGGAGAAAAGGTTTGGAATAAATATTTAAATACAGGGTTAAATGCATATTGTTCTCTTATCTAGATTAATTTTGCAGTTAACATTTGTTGATAATGAAATGTGATTTATTCAACTTTTTCAGGGTTTAAAAGGATATCCAGGACTTACTGGTCCAAAAGGAAAGAGAGGACCTCCTGTGAGTTTGACAGTACTTATTTACATTATAAATAAGTGATATATGTAAAAGTAAAACATTACATTAATGCATGTGCTGTAGTAACTGTAACTCTGTTTGCTTTAGGGTCCACCAGGCCTTCCAGGTCCACCGGGCTTATCTCTGAACCTAACACTGACTCAGCTAAAAGTAAGCAGCTGATAAGTGATTTAAGGTTTTCAAATGTTTTTGCTCAGAATCCATTCATAATATCAAATGCATAATTACTCTGATGTTAACTTAAATTGCTGTGTGACAACGTTTTTCCATGCAAATCAGGACCTCACATATCTCTCCGACAAGTCCAACTATCCACTTATTAAGACCCTGCTGGACTCCCTTCAGCAAGACCTGCGATTCTTCATAGATGCTCCAGATGGAACTAAGGAGCATCCGGCCACCACCTGCTTGGAGCTGATGATCAGTCATCCTAACTTAACCAGTGGTTAGAGTCATTCTCATGAATGTTATTGTTAATCTATAGACCTAAATATATTATTCTGGTCTGCAGAAATAACTTTTTGTTTCAGGAATGTATTATATCGACCCAAATCAGGGAAGTCCTGCTGATGCTTTGCTGGTTTATTGTAACTTCAGTGCAGGTGGACAAACATGTTTGCCACCCCTGCAGCCACAGGTAAGTACATTTTTCCTCAGCATCTGATGGGGTCATATCATGTGGAGAAAAAAAATTATAGTATAGATGTGATAAAATAGATGGAATACATACTGAAACTTTCAGAACTCAAATCTCACTACTGTTCAAATTAAAAGTTTTTGAAAGAAATCTATGCTCAGCAAGGCTGCATTTACTTGATCAAATACATTTAGTAAAAACAGTTATAATGTGAAATATTATTATAATTCTAAATAAGTCTAGTCTATTTTACTATATATAAAAATATAATTTATTTCTGTGATGGCAAAGCTGAATTTTTAGCAGCCATTACCCCGGTCTTCAGTGTCACATGATCTTTCAGAAATCATTCTAATATGCGATTCGGTGCTCAAGAAACATTTCTTATTATTATTATCAGTGTCGAAATTTTTTTTGTGAAAACTGTGATTCCTTTTTTCAGGATCTAATGATGAATAGAAAGTTCAAAAGAACCATGTTTATTTAAAATAGAAAACCTGTTTTAAATGCCAAGTTCTGTCATGAAACTCTAGATGGTGCAGGCTGATGGGTCGTTAATGCAAACTGATGATATTCACAGCGTTAAACTACTTGGCACAAGCTGATTGGTTCATGTTGCATACGCAGCCAATGAGCTTACTGCTTTACATTTAAATGGCTGGTTAGCGTTCACTAGAACAGTGGTCTCAAACACAATTCCTAGAGGGCCACAGCTCTGCAGAGTTTAGCTCCATCCAGCTCCAACTCATACCTGCTTGGAAGTTTCTAGTAATCCCGAAGACCTTGATTAGCTGGATTTAGGTGTGTATGATTAGGGTTGGAGCAAACTGTGCAAAGCTGTGTCCCTCCAGGAATTGAGTGGAGACCACTTTCGAGTTCCTCTGAAACACTTCACCTTCCCCAGCTCCACCTGTTTAGATCTGCTACGGGTTATTAAATATGCTACTTGTACAGCAGCAGTATGTTTTAAAGGGTTAGTTCACCCAAAAATGAAAATTAGTCCATAAATTACTCACCCTCAAGTCATCCTAGGTCAGGGGTGTTTCCTCCGAGGAGGCAAGGGAGGCAGTGTCTCCTCTCCTCAAAATTGGATGAGAAAATAATCGATATTACAAAAATAAAACAACACAAATATGACTAAATATGACATTAAAAGTCTAAAAGTCACTCTTTTTTTATCTGTCCAACAGCGACACCCGTAGCTAAAGTTACAGTGGAGGCTTACCTTCGGTCCATTTACTTTCTACAGAGACCCCAAAGCGTGCCGTGACTTTTCTGGAGGCTCATTGAGATGAATTGGGGAAAGTCACGTGAGAGGAGGCAATGCCTCTGTCGCGCTATAATTGGATATGATCGGATATGATTAGTTTGTGTGATAAATCCTGCCTCTTGTTTTCGTGCGAGCTCTCGGCCTGAATGAAGAAAATTATGGAGTTATTGACTAATTATAAAGTAAGTAAACAATTCCGCTGCTTATATATCACTGCTTTGAGTCACATCAAAATGAAACATGAAATGACTTGAAAACGTGATGTCCGTGCCAGTTTTTAGTGAGCATTCAGCGTGATGAAATGAAAGATGTATCTTCGTGTCTGTGGCAGTGTTTACAGGGCTTTTATGACAATGACCCGAAATAAAAACAGCTGAACATCAGTTCACAAATAAAAAACGGAGTGTCTATTTACAAGTGCAAATAGCCCACCTTGTTGGCTGAGGCTTTTTACACTAACTCTGCCCACCAACGTGTGATTACAAAGCATTACAAAAGACTATCGTCTAATAACGGCCCCAGTAGCGTAGATGGTGAAATACGTGTTGAAGTCGATTTTGACACAATCGACCAAGGTTTGAATCCGCGTTTTGTCTAACTTTTTTTTCACTTTTTCCAAGTCAGATATCACGTTGTTGTTATTGTTATTATTGCATACTGTTTTATACTACAATACACAGGTGCAGATAATTGCCACTATTTGCAATAAGTAGTATAAATAGCAGAATATCCTGCGAGGTGTAAATAGAATCTATAGCTATTTGCACTTAGTGTAAACATTAAGTGTAACAGGGACATGAATTTTATATGGTATATGTGACCCTGGACCACAAAACCATCTGGAAGCTGAGGATGCAAAAAAAATCTAAATATTGAGAAAATCGCCTTTAAAGTTGTCCAAATGAAGTTCTTAGCAATGCATATTACTAATCAAAAATGAAGTTTTGATATATTTACAGTAAGATGTTTACTAAATATCTTCATGGAACATGATCTTTAATTAATATTCTAATGATTTTTGGCATAAAAGAAAAATCAATCATTTTGACCCATACAATGTACTGTTGGCTATTGCTACTTATGACTGCTTTTGTGCTCCAAGGTCACACACACACACACACACACACACACACACACATATATATATATATATATATATATATACAGTATATATACAGGAAAGTCACGTGAGAGGAGGCAATGCCTCTGTCGCGCTATAATTGGATATGATCGGATATGATTAGTTTGTGTGATAAATCCTGCCTCTTGTTTTCGTGCGAGCTCTCGGCCTGAATGAAGAAAATTATGGAGTTATTGACTAATTATAAAGTAAGTAAACAATTCCGCTGCTTATATATCACTGCTTTGAGTCACATCAAAATGAAACATGAAATGACTTGAAAACGTGATGTCCGTGCCAGTTTTTAGTGAGCATTCAGCGTGATGAAATGAAAGATGTATCTTCGTGTCTGTGGCAGTGTTTACAGGGCTTTTATGACAATGACCCGAAATAAAAACAGCTGAACATCAGTTCACAAATAAAAAACGGAGTGTCTATTTACAAGTGCAAATAGCCCACCTTGTTGGCTGAGGCTTTTTACACTAACTCTGCCCACCAACGTGTGATTACAAAGCATTACAAAAGACTATCGTCTAATAACGGCCCCAGTAGCGTAGATGGTGAAATACGTGTTGAAGTCGATTTTGACACAATCGACCAAGGTTTGAATCCGCGTTTTGTCTAACTTTTTTTTCACTTTTTCCAAGTCAGATATCACGTTGTTGTTATTGTTATTATTGCATACTGTTTTATACTACAATACACAGGTGCAGATAATTGCCACTATTTGCAATAAGTAGTATAAATAGCAGAATATCCTGCGAGGTGTAAATAGAATCTATAGCTATTTGCACTTAGTGTAAACATTAAGTGTAACAGGGACATGAATTTTATATGGTATATGTGACCCTGGACCACAAAACCATCTGGAAGCTGAGGATGCAAAAAAAATCTAAATATTGAGAAAATCGCCTTTAAAGTTGTCCAAATGAAGTTCTTAGCAATGCATATTACTAATCAAAAATGAAGTTTTGATATATTTACAGTAAGATGTTTACTAAATATCTTCATGGAACATGATCTTTAATTAATATTCTAATGATTTTTGGCATAAAAGAAAAATCAATCATTTTGACCCATACAATGTACTGTTGGCTATTGCTACTTATGACTGCTTTTGTGCTCCAAGGTCACACACACACACACACACACACACACACACACATATATATATA
>NW_015505271.1:974224-996556 GCF_001515645.1 Sinocyclocheilus grahami | reverse complement strand
ACATATATATATATATATATATATATATATACAGTATATATACATACATACAGTATTTATAACTGCCTCCTCATTTTAAAACACCACCGCACGCCACTGTCCTAGGTGTATATGGCTTTCTTCTTTCAGACGAATCCAGTCGGAGTTATATTAAAAATTGTCTTTGATCTTTCAAGCTGTTTAGTGGCACTCAGCAGATGTTGCAGTGCATCAGTCCAAAAGAAGTGAAATAAAATTGCCCATCCATAAAAAAAGTGTCTCTCACGGCTCCGGGAGGTGAACAAAGGCCTCCTGCAGCGAATCGATGCATTTTTGTAAGAAAAATATCCATATTCAAAACGTAATAATCACTTTAATGTAGCTTGCGCTCACTGTTGTAAAGGGAAGCAGCTCCGGGCTGATGATATATGTGTTTACCTAGGATGACTAGAGGGTAAGTAATCTATGAGCTAATTTTAATTTTTGGGTGAACTAACCCTTTAAATACTCACAGCACCGTATTGGTGTATGTATTGGCAGTAGTAAGTTCCTGTACTTGCTTTACAGCAGCAGCAGCAATAATCTACAACAACAGCAATAACCAACAGCAGCAGCAGTGTAGCAGATCTATTCTGCCAAGAACAAATACATTAACATTGTCATATCCATTACCATGCTAAAATCTTCTGAGATTTGTCATGATAGAAATGTATTTATAAATGCATTTACTGTTACTTTTGAACAATTTATTGCATCCGTGTTGATTTAAAAGTATTAATTTATTTTTTTTAAATCTTACTGACTCCCCATTTCAAGCTTTGTGTTTAATTAATATTAGGCTGATAATGAGACCTCTCTGCTTCAGATCCCCTTGAAATCATGGCTCAAAGACACCATGCCGGACTCATTTGCATGGTTGAGCACTATAGATGGTGGCTTTCAGGTATGTTGTTTCCTCAGAACCAGTAACTCAAATAAAAAATATTCTCCTGCCATCATGTGTTTCTCCCTTGAGTAAACCATTGTTTCTTTAAAGTTTGATTACATGGGAACTGGTGTGGTACAAATGAGATTCCTACGACTCAACAGCAAGTTTGTGAAGCAGAACATCACATTTTCATGCCAGCCAAACAGCCACCAGGGATCCAATGAAAGAGACATCAAATTCCTTGCAGATTCAAGAAGACAGAGCTTCTTGGGAACATTACTGGATTGTGAAGTAAGACAACTGTATCTACACTCTTAAAAATAAAGGTGCTTCACAATGCCATAGAAGAACCTTTTTGTCTAAATGGTTCCATAAAGAACCTTTAACATCTGAAGAACCTTTCTGTTTCACAAAAGGTTCTTTGGGGCAAAAGAAGGTTCTTTAAAGAACCTTTGACTGAATGGTTCTTTGTGGAACCAAAAATGGTTCTTCTATGGCATCGCTTGAAGAACCTTTTGAAGCACCTTTATTTTTAAGAGTATAAATGATAATGGATTGCACTGTTGTTCATTTAATTTTATTATGTCCCCTTTCTGTCTGTGTTTAGCCTGTAGGGTCACCGGATACAGGCCCTCGCGAGTCTATGTTCCAGTTTGAGACTGAAGACCTGGAGCTTTTACCAATCAGAGATCTGGCTTTATTTGGCCACAGTGACACAACAGAACAGTTTCAGTTTACTGCAGGACACGTCTGCTTCAGCTAAAACACAAACACTCTGTCATTGAGGACTACCCTTACTGAGTAGCTTTCTGCTGAGAAAAGCAGAGCCCAGAACAATTAGCAAAAACCAATCAGTACTTTCTTTACTCTACTGTTCTCCATCTGCTGTGGAAATGGAGGTTCCTAATGAAGTTTTCACCTTCAGTTTGCAGTGTACCTTCAGTGCAGTAAACTGATTTGTTGTCTAGTGGCTACAGCAATCTTGTGCACTTCTTCTCATGAGGAGATGTAATATATTGTTGCATATCGTTTACAATGCTTGTTTTCTGTTAAATAACTTGATTATTTATATAATTCCAGGATGTTACTTGTCACATTTTAAGAACAATTCACTTCCACAAACCCTGATTTCCTCAAAAAAAAAAAAAACATAATTCAGGTTTTGTGGCACCTTGTGACAAAGAGCACTGTGATGTACATTACATGGCCAAAAGAGTCTGAACACTTTAACACCACACTTGTATGTGCTTGATGAACATTTAATTTTAAGTTTGTTCACTCTATACTGCTGTAACAACTTCTGTTCTTCTTGGAAGGCTTTTAAACATGGATGGTCATGTGATGTATGTGGCACTCAAATCAACTATTATGTAAACGATGTGCCTCAGATATATATCAAGCACTGCTTGAGAAGTCTAATAACATGATTTACTTTGTACAAAGAATATTTTTGGTCAAACAGTTGCTCTTGGTCCATTGTTTTTATAGTGGATCCAGTGGAATTTACAATACGTTAATTAACAATGACAATTTAGCTCATTATAAAAGTAGCTCATTGCAATCTGTTTTAATAACAAACTGATTTCATTCCAAAGAGTATGTTTTATTGTTGGGTATGTTGTGGTTGCCTTAGTAAAACCAAAGGGAACCAAAATAAGTCTTAGAGGATTTGTGTTCTTTCAGGTTCCTGTATGGATTTAAAATGCCTTTAACATGAATTATAATAACTGCATGGATTTTTTTTTTTTTTTGATTTTACAGAAGGCAAGTGACTATTAATATCTGGTGATTTGTTCATACATTTGCTGAATTAGACTTATCTAATGTGATTTTGCTAAGGGAAAAAAAAGATAAAAACATAAAAACCCATATATATCAAAGGCAAAATATAAGATACATTAGATAATTGTATACAGTAAAGTTCAAAACTTGGGATCTGTAAGATTTTTTTAAATGATTTTGAAATAAGTCTCCTAGACTCCAGGCAGCATTTATTTGATTAAAAAATACATGACACTTTATTACAATGAAAACGTATTTTAATATATTTTAAAATGTCATTTACTGTGATATGGCAAAGCTGAATTTGAAGTCTTCAGAGTCAGATAATCAGAAATGATTTTAATATGCCTTATTATTATTATCATCAGTGTTGACATTGAGCTCCTCAGTATTTTTGGGGGGAAATAACCGTGATTGCAATAAACAATGTAACGATGTAAAACTCACATTTGATCAACTGACCAATTTAGCCCATCTTTGCGGAATAAAATTTATTTATTTGACCAAAAATAAATAAATCTAATATCTATAGAAATGTAAAATGGTTTAGCGCGGTTTTGTCAACTACGTTCTTTCAGTAGATTGACCAAACAATGAGTTTTTAGGTTTCGCTTTCTGATTGGTCCCAGTTTGTGGTCTGCCTGGCGCCTTCTGGAGGATTATTTGGAAAAGCCACAAGTTGCTAGTGGAGTATACAACACGCCTGCTCTTCGTCTCCAGGAAATCACGTGAAACCTCAGCTGAGAAACATGGTCGCAGTATGCTGCACTTAATCCTTCAGGACATTCAGTGTCGCGTGGTGTTCGCCACAGTTGAAGAGTCGAATGGGTTTTTGTGAGTGATCGCTGGTGAGCTCTATAGGCCCTTCAGTAATGCCTCGGACCGTCGTAAAACCCTGAGCTGATCAGAGCTCCGCTTCAGTCAGCAGCAGGACGCTCCACATAACTCCAGGAAGAGAGGTTTGACTTACTGACTTGTTGATGTCAGATCTCTGAACTTAATCCTGCGTGTACATAAGCGACAGAGGAAAGTAACCCACTGTGAGTTTATAATTTACTAAATCTAGAAACTGGTCAGTTTTTGTATTAAATAAAATATAAATAACGTACTTTTAAGGGTTCTTTATACCAGACAAATAATTTACAGTCAGTTTTTTTAGTCAGTGAGACAACGTCGTCTGACAGTTGACACTTGGGTTGGGAACCGAGAACCGGTTTTGAATAGAAACAGTTATTTGGATCAATTTTTAAAATATACCTAAATCAGTGTGTATTCTTCATATTAATTTTCTCTGCCGCTGTGGAGGGAAACCGCACTAAAATACTCTGACTTTGTTTTCTGAACTAATAATTCGCGAGCTGAAATGGGAACGCATGACTCTTGTGAGTCAGTTCTTTTGAATTAAACAAAACAGACGATGTGGTTGTGGAATAAAGAATTATCCAGTCAACGATTTAAATGTAACTCTTGTTTGTTTAGTATTTTTATCATGATATATAGTTAGATAGTTGGATTGGCTGGACTATATCTGTCTTTTGATGTCCATTATTAACAGCGTCTCACCAGTTGACGGTGAGCTGCAGTTTTAGATTTGCCCTCTGAATTCAACTTTTAAAATGTATTTTATGTTTGTTAAAATACATCATAATTTCGTTATGCCGTTGACGTCTTTAAACTGTTAAAGGGGTCATATGATGCGATTTCAATTTTTACTTTCTCTTTGGAGTGTTACAAGCTCTTGGTGCATAAAGAAGATCTGTAAAGTTGCAAAGACTAAAGTCTCAAATCCAAAGAGATATTCTTTATAAAAGTTAAGTTAACCACACCTGCCTAAAATGGCTCCTTCTAACACGCCCCCACATATCTACGTCACTATGTGGGAAGATTTGCATAACGCCTCCCAAATGTTCATGCAAAGAAAGAAGGTGTAACTTTTATTCTCGCTGTAGTATTGTTGCCGCTGCCGCCATGTCGTGAAGACGCTGTGTGTTTCGTTGTGAAAGCGAAACTACTTTGTTTGGCCTTCCAAAAGAGGACGATATCCGCTTCGTCATGCCTAGCGCTGATCCGTGCTGGTCGCTGAGGAAATACTTCAACTACGTGCTGTAGATCGCCGGATTGGCTTTCACCGTGGACGAAGCGGAGCCCAGCCCGGGGTCGTCACATGTGGTTGCCGCAAGCCCGCTGGCCTCCGCTCACTCTAGCCCGGCCTCAGCTCACGCTAAGCCGCGGCTTCCGCTCACGCTAGGCCGCCGTGTTTTTCGTTGTGAAAGCGAAACTACTTTGTTTGGTCTTCCAAAAGAGGACACGACTACAAATCAGTGGTTAAGTTGTATTTACAACACTGTTGCAGAACAGTTTAACCCAAATATCCAGATGTGTGCAGCACATTTTATGGAGGACTGTTTCCTGATCCTGGGAGAGTAGACTACAATGCCGGCTGTTCTGACTCACAGTATGGTGAGGGGCGTAACATTTCCATCTCACGCTTGAGGTATTCGGCCAATCACAACGCACTGGATAGCTGACCAATCACAGCACACCTCACTTTTCAGCACACCTCGCTTTTCATAACGTACAGTATGTGGAAAATAATGTGTTTTTTAACTTTAAACCGCATAAACACATTTTATTACACCAAATACACAAAATAATGTTCTTTTTAGCAACATCATATGACCCCTTTAACGTTAAAAACGTTTCTGTGTTATCAGTACTGTATGTGCCAGTCAACTGCCCACGCAACTACTGTCAGGACTGACTGACTGACTGTGTCTTAACGAATAGTGAACTGCCTACCTAGACAGCACTTTTGAATGTCATGGTCAACCCAGAATCGTTGTACAGGTAGGCAGCTCTCAAGGTTTAATGGGATAGTTCACCAAAAAATGAAAATTCTGTCATCATTTACTCACCCTCGTGTTGGTAAACAGTTGGTGGTTGCCATTGACTTCCATAATAGGAAAAAAAATACTATGGATGTCAATGGGAACCACCAACTGTTTGATTACCAGCAATCTTCAAAATATCTTCTTTTGTGTTCAACATAAGAAAGCAACTCATACAGGTTTGGAACGACACAAGGATGAGTAAATGAAGACAGAATTTTCATTTATGGGTGAACTATCCCTTTAAGACAATGTTTGTTTTCTCTCTCTGTACACAGAAACCTGGCCACTGAGTTTATGAACCGTCTGGAGAGAGACAGGGAATCATGCTGCCTCCATCAAGGAGAGATTTTGTATCTCTGACTGTCAGCGAAAGTGGCAGCTACACCAATAGCAAGCAGTGGCGCCGGCAGTCCTGCTGGAGGGTATATATTCAACAATCATTCATTTATTAATATTATGGTTTTATTCAGTAGTTTCAAGGCCCATCTGTAGGGTAATATGATTGTTTGGTTACAAAAATGTGATAATACAATCCTCTTGGCTTTGTCTTCAGAAATGGAAACGGCTGTCCAGATTGCAGCGCAGCCTGATCCTCTTTACACTGATGCTGTTGCTGGTTTGTGGAATCGCTACATCTCCCACTCTCATAAGGCACTGGAGAGGTGAGATGCAAGTTAGATGCAAAAATGGGGTGTGCAGTATATGCAGTGCTTAGGGGTGCCACATGAGGGGAGCGCCATTTTGCTAAAATCATTCTGTGAAAATCTTCTTGAATAAAATGTTATAAATAATCAAAAGCTTATTTGTTGAAAATAATGATAAGAAACCTTTCTATTTAATTTTGAGCATTTTAAATTAGTTCAAAATGTGTTTTATTATCAAGTGAGTACATTTCAGCAGCTCACCCTTCGACATTACTGTCACAGACACAGTCACATGACCAAAATGAATTGAGGAGGGAAAGGGGTGCAGAACAAAAAAAGTCAAAGGGAAATAAATCAGTGCATTAAAATAAAGTGAACAAACTGAGATTGTTTAACCTATCAATTTTTTTCACTGCAAGTCATTGTCAATCAGCAACGTTGTTGCTTGAGAGGGCAGTGATTAACCATATCAGTTAATTTCCATTTAAAAATGATCTTGCATACCTTTCAGCAAATGTGCAGTTGTGCCGCTGGTTAGATGGAAGCAGATCTGAATGTGAGCTTTCAGTCATTTGAAAAGCGTAACAGCACACATAAACTCAGAAGAAACACCATGACAAGTGAGCTATTTTGCTCAATATTCTCACAACGCAAAAAAACATTCAAAACACCTACAGAGTGCACGCATTACGTGAAGTCTAGTGCGCGTGCGCATTTACGGTGCGCTCTTTCACTACATGATTCAGTCTATTAAAATACATTCAGAATGATCACAAATTCAAGACATGGGGGCACTTATAGTTAATCAATTTCACACGGAAGAGTGCCTTTTTTCTCTCCAAAAATTACCATATACAAATGTAATATTGTTTTTTTTTTTACAACAGTTCAATAAACTAGAAGTTTTATTAAGAGACTTATGTTTTAGACACAATATTGCCTGTTTTTGCACTATTTCGCCAACAAAAAATAATTCCAAACAAAGCCACAGCGCTGTTTTGCGTCTTTGAGCAACATGACAGCATTTTGTTCCTGAATGAATCAATCGTTTAAATGATTCGGTTCAATCGCAATGATTCACTTATTAACAGTGACTTGCTGCCACCTACTGGCGGTTTTAATTTCACATTCAAAGTATCTTTTCATTTTTTAAATAATTTCAAATATCAGTATTCAATTTTTTATGTTTAATATAGCAAATTATTTATGAATTTGTAACTGCAGGTTAAATGCATTAAACAGTGTGTAAACACTTCTAAATGCCACTTCAGGTGCAGCTTATGTCTGGATTGCAAAGATGAATTTGTTGATACTGATTTAATTTGCTTGGTAACAGCCCAAATGTCTTATTATTCTTATTCACTGATTAAATGTAAGAATTTGACTCAAGAAAAAATGGCTTTATAAAGGTAATATAGAAGGTAAAAATCTATTTAAACTTAACAGAAAATATTAATTTCTATCTGACCACCACACAGAATATGAAGAATATGAAAAACTTTAGTAGTCAGCTGTCCACGAAAGTCCTTAAGATACCAGCATGATAACACACTCAATCAGTTGAATGAATGACTTACCGCCACTTACTGGTAGTTCAGTTAAGAAGTATTTAGTAGAAGTATGCATTTTTCCCCTCAACATTTCTTATTTGTATATTCATAAATGCATTTAAAGCATTAATCTCATAACAATATTTATTGCAGTTGTAATTATTGTTATTTGCAGTGTAAATAATTTAATCTGACTGGTAGCAGCTCTATAGTGTATATTGAATTTATTGATAAATTGTAATAATTTGGTTAAAAATAGGCCTTTGTAAAGGTAAAGCTGATAGAACACTGATGAAAATATTGCTTCAGAATAAATAGTTTACTCCACCAAAAATCTCAGTGATGCAGTTATTTTGCAGGGATATTTTGTATGGAATATTGTCTGCTGACATTAAAAGTTCACTGTATATCGTAGTAATAAATATCATTTATTACAGCAATGATATTTTGTTTTCTTTTTAATTTAAACGCATTAAATATTACATGTATGTAATAAAATGTGTATTTCCAATACAGGTTTAGGTCTTAATTTTAATATAAGGTGGTATTAAAAAGGTCTTAACTTGTTCATGTCTGTAGAAACCCTGTTATAAACACAACAGCATGTACATTTTGTGCAATGATGAGCTTGACTAGTATATAGGACTTGATAATTCTGTGGTTTGTTTATTATTATAATTTATTTATCATGTATGTAGTTGGCGTGGAGCTGTGATAGAAGAAGAACGTGCATCTGATACTGACACCAAAGACACAGAAATCCAAGACGACCCAGCTTCAGTAGCACTTGGTTTGTTATTTTGTCAGCTACAAAATTCTGTATTCCTTTGATATTGAAATGGAAAAGAGCCAGTTGCTCAATCTATTAATACTTTCTAAATATAAACCCTATTTATGCAGCTGATCTGCCGAATTCATTTGTTTCTTTTTATGGATTGCACTGAAGCAGCTGTTTCCTGTGTTTCTGTTTCTTTCAGCTGAGAGCAGGCTGGAGGCTGTGAGAGAAGCTTTTAGACATGCCTGGAAGGGTTACAAGAACTTTGCTTGGGGTCACGATGAGCTAAAACCAATCTCTAAATCATATGGAGAGTGGTTTGGACTTGGGCTGACCCTAATTGATGCTCTGGACACCATGTGGATCTTGGGTCTCAAAGAAGGTAATTTAGTTTGCTAGAGAAAATACATTACAGACTCCCAACATAGACTATTTTAACTAGTGACACGGACCGTGTCCATAGTGTCATTGTGTCGCCTGCCAATGACGTCATAACCCCTCGATTTTCCGAAGACGCTGTAATATAAGGTGGTATTAAAAAGGTCTTAACTTGTTCATGTCTGTAGAAACCCTGTTATAAACACAACAGCATGTACATTTTGTGCAATGATGAGCTTGACTAGTATATAGGACTTGATAATTCTGTGGTTTGTTTATTATTATAATTTATTTCTCATGTATGTAGTTGGCGTGGAGCTGTGATAGAAGAAGAACGTGCATCTGATACTGACACCAAAGACACAGAAATCCAAGACGACCCAGCTTCAGTAGCACTTGGTTTGTTATTTTGTCAGCTACAAAATTCTGTATTCCTTTGATATTGAAATGGAAAAGAGCCAGTTGCTCAATCTATTAATACTTTCTAAATATAAACCCTATTTATGCAGCTGATCTGCCGAATTCATTTGTTTCTTTTTATGGATTGCACTGAAGCAGCTGTTTCCTGTGTTTCTGTTTCTTTCAGCTGAGAGCAGGCTGGAGGCTGTGAGAGAAGCTTTTAGACATGCCTGGAAGGGTTACAAGAACTTTGCTTGGGGTCACGATGAGCTAAAACCAATCTCTAAATCATATGGAGAGTGGTTTGGACTTGGGCTGACCCTAATTGATGCTCTGGACACCATGTGGATCTTGGGTCTCAAAGAAGGTAATTTAGTTTGCTAGAGAAAATACATTACAGACTCCCAACATAGACTATTTTAACTAGTGACACGGACCGTGTCCATAGTGTCATTGTGTCGCCTGCCAATGACGTCATAACCCCTCGATTTTCCGAAGACGCTTTAATATGTTGTGCGACCGCACAGAGTAGCATTATAACAGAACTTTCAAACGTATCTAGTATGATAAAACACCGCTGCTTTTTTCCCCCACATATGCGCGACCGGAAGGAGCGGAAGCAGTCGACTGTGGCATAATAAAAGCTCCGCTGCTTTCGAGCCGTGTGTCACGCTCGTTCAGCGGCCTCGTTTCGCTTCGACCATTTTCAGCCTCACCCTGCTTCATTCTACTACATTAATCAATCATTAGCTCATCCATGAACATGATTTCTGCCCGAGTCCCGTCGGATTGCTTCGGCTGTGGGGATGAAGACCACAACTCCCATGATTCCACACTCAGTCACTGTGTCATCAAACTATGCCTTTGTCTATTTGTTTATTTGGAATATGCGCCCTCTAGCGGCGAAAATGACATATTGTGCCTTTAAATACCGTCTCATTGTACTCTTCCTAATTTATTTAATTTTAGAAAAAGTATTTTTATATATATATTAGGGCTGTCAATCGATTAAAATATTTAATCTCATGATTGTCATGAGTTACCTCGTGATTAATCGCAATTTAATCGCACATTTTTATCTGTTCTAAATGTACCTTAAATTAAGACTTTTCTAGTGTTTAAAACTCTAATCAGCATGGGCATGGACAAATATGGATGCTTTATGCAAATGTATGTTTATTATTAATGAAACCATAGTCAGCATAGAGCATGAAGACTAGACATGTTTCAAAGGTCATAGATGTTTTTCAAAGAACTTGTTCATGTCTATTAGATGACAGTTTGGATATCATTACATGAAAATACCCATTACCTCTCTTTATTTGCACTGAGCAATTTACTATTTACACAAGCCTGTTTACACTATTCACATGACAGGGCAGCTCACTTCTTCTGAACATGCAAAATGTACATTTATTATTTATTATTACATTTGATTGCCTCTCTGTGCCCACATACTGTATTTTGATGCAGCTGAATTCTCAAAACTGTTTTCATTCATATATTTTACTGTTTCTGTTGTTAGACAACGGAATGAATATGAAATAGAGACTGAAACGTGACCTATTAAGACTACATAACCAGCTCTCCCTTCCAAGATCAAGGATAATCTGCACAAAAATCCTGATTTATAATCGAGCCGTCTGATCAAATCAAATAGGCTACACATAAGATAAAGACAATAGCTGTGCTGTGATTTCGGCTACTTGCATGTAAAATTAGAGAAGCGACATAATGTTTTTTAACTGAAAGCGCTGCTCCTCTCCGCCGCTCGCTGAACAGAGCAGACGCAGAGAAAGAGGTGCGTGTGCACTGGGAAAGAGACCTCGCGCTCGTGCGGCAGTACCGGCGAGTCTCAGAAACGAAATAAGGTTTGGGCAAACCCTAAAGATTTGTCGCTATGCGCTTTTCTGGAAAAAAATTTTAATCGCTAAAGGGGTCTGAAAAGTCACTAAATCGAGCGACAAAGTTGTTGCTAATTTGCAACACTGTAAATCTCCATTTCTCCTAATATGGCCTAGGCCCTAGGCCACGGGTCAAACAGAAAATGCGCGCTGCGTTAATAAAATTAGTGCCGTTAAACTGAATTTGCGTTAACGCGTTCATTTTGACAGCCCTAATATATATAGATAGATAGATAGATCCACCATATTTACACTTTCCTAGTAAATAAACCAACAAATCACTTAATAGTTATATGTCTGTCTTCGTATTAAACTATTTTTAACATAGAAAAATTACATACTTCACATTTAAATTATCTGCCATTTTTTATGTTTACTGAGCCATTTACTGTGTAATGTGGTTTACTTCATTTACATCAATCTTGTCGACAGAGTTTGCAGAGGCCAGGCAGTGGGTGGCCAAAGAGCTCTCCTTCGATAAAAATGTTGATGTTAATCTGTTTGAGAGCACCATTCGTATACTGGGTGGCCTTCTGAGTACTTACCATCTGACCGGAGACTCCTTGTTCCTGGAGAAAGCTGTAAGAAAGAAGCAGAGCACATGCTGATGAAAGAGCAAACGTCTTCAAACCCCCTGAGCTCAAAGTTTCTCTTTTTCATGTTACTATGTTCTTGTGATTTGATGTTATTTTTTATCACATCAATCATTTTTCAGAAAGATATTGGCTCCAGACTGATGCCTGCCTTCAGTACAGCCTCTAAAATCCCCTATTCGGATGTGAATATTGGAAAGGGGACGGCTCATTCTCCGCAATGGACTTCAGACAGTACCGTAGCTGAGGTCACTAGCATTCAGCTTGAGTTCAGAGATCTCAGCCGACTTACTGGAGACCCCAAATACAAGGTCAATACAATGGACAGTCTTTCTCAGTTAAGACCCGAACACTCATTTAAGGAATTCTGTTCTCACAGGAACAGGTGGTTACTTTTCTTCCATTTCTTTCTGTAGCTGGCTGTAATGGAGGTGATGAAGCGGGTTCATAAACTGGATGGAAAGCAAGATGGGTTAGTGCCAATGTTTATCAATACCAACAACGGGCTGTTCACCCATCAGGGCATTTACACGCTGGGTGCCAGGGCTGACAGCTACTATGAGTACCTGCTGAAGCAGTGGATACAAGGAGACAAGACTGAGAAAGAGTAAGTAGAGTCTCTATGTTTGAACTTCATAATTTATTCCTTGTTGTATTGAGGAAATACCAAAATTTTAGCAGTGGTATGATGATAGCATGTAGTGTTAATACTAAATCAAAACAGCCTTGGGTGACTTAAAATTAAACTACAGCTGTCAACAATATATATATATATATATATATATATATAGTTTGATGGTTCAGGTTCAAAGATTTATTTGTGCTCCCATTTTTTTTTTTCAGATTGCTGGATGACTACCTGCAGGCTGTGGAAGGGGTGAAGAAAAACCTGCTAAAGAAGTCTACTCCTTCCGGCCTTACATTTGTAGGAGAGCTGTCCCATGGACAGTTTAGTCCCAAAATGGTATGTTTGTTGTCAAAGAATAACTTGAGGGCCAGCAGAGTCAAATAGCTCATGTAGCCCTTTTATTTCTCCTGTCTTGTTTCTTTCAGGACCACTTGGTTTGTTTCCTCCCTGGTACTCTTGCATTGGGGGCACATTACGGCCTTCCTGCTGATCATATGGAGCTGGCAAAACAGCTGATTGAGACTTGTTACCAGATGTACGCCCAGATGGAGACAGGTCTGAGCCCAGAGATAGCTCATTTCAACATGCATGAGGGCAGCACACAGGATGTAGATGTAAAGGTGAGGAGTTCAGGAAGAGGTTTCAGTTGGCAGCTGTGAAACTGGTGTTTGTTGGATGAGTATACCATGGCCGTCAACAAATAAACAGGTGTTTGTTTAATTAGTATGTAGAATGAAATCGTCTTTGTGATCTCATTTTGTCTTACAGATTGCAGACCGGCACAACCTTCTGCGGCCAGAGACTGTAGAGAGCCTCTTCTACTTGTATAGATTCACCAAGGATAAGAAGTACCAACAGTGGGGCTGGGAGATCCTACAGAACTTCAATAAGTACACAAGGGTATGTGAAAGAGGGATGAAACAATTCCACTGTCACCTTGAGGTGTTTTAGAACATGCAAAACAGTGGAAGGTAAATGTTGTGCGCTGCGTCCAAATTTACATATGTTCCATTAGGGTTGTGCCGATAGACCAGTGTTACTCATTGCGCGGCTCGCCAAGCTTTACTTTGTGGCTCGCATGGCAGTAAATAATACGATGATATGATCATGCAGTCAATACAGATATTTCCTAAAAACATTAAAAACAAGCAGGGCTATAACATAACCAATTTAAAAAACTCACACCATGTCTACAACGGACGCGAGTGGCGCGATCTGACAAAAGACAATAGAACCCAGTGATGTTGTCTACACTGGATGCGGCGCGGCACCATGCGATGCGACACGATCCCCATCAGTAAACTGATGCCTCGTTCTATTTATGACGAACTGTACTGACACTACGTTCAAATGAGTTGCAACTGTCACTTTGTCGCATCAAGTGTAGACAGCCTTTTAGCGCAGCAGGGTGCGGCTCGGCAACTGTTGCGTCCGGTGTAGACACGATCAGACAGTGTCTGCTCTATTACAAATAATTTATATATTTAAAAAAAAAATGCCTAAACCAGCGGCATTACAAGATGGAAATATAGACTAGACAATATATTTACACTTGCTCTGTCCTACTTCCATGACACTGACTCACTGCGGAGTTGCCAGTTTTAATCTTAACAGCTCTTAAGGCCGAATGTGCACTTGGATGATTAGATACATGATGGGCTAGTATAAAAAAATAAAATAACTTAAGGTCTTTCCAGCATTAAGGTAATCCTGCTTTTTTTTTTTAAATAATCTTGTTTCCGTTACAAATTTGACTGGTAAATGATAAAGAATGATAGCCCCTTTTGTATTGCATTGCATTGCATATGACAGATTGATAAAAAGACATGCTATTTATGACTGGATGTAACTTTTGATACTTTGCAGACTTTGCCCTATCAGTGCGGCTCCCATGAAAAAAATAGTGAAGACCACTGCGATAGACGATAGTATCGTGTATCGACGATAGTCAGAGATATCGCCTGTGGCTGATGCCTTTGACGATAGCAAGACGATTATTATTATTATTATCAGACTAGTAATACTATCTAATTAATATTAGGGGTTATTTGTTGCATTATATTTATTTTTCTGCGTTTTAACTAATCACACACGATTATGCTGAGCTTATGAATGCATTGGCCAATCAGAGGCTTTCAGATGAGTCATCAGTGAAACAGCGGAGTTCCGTTGTTGAGCGTGCGCTGACTGAATTCTGACTCACGAATTCTCTCATCATAAACAACAAAGTGCAGAAGTACGTGCGATGTAAGTAGAAGAGATTTAATGCAGTGCAGATTCACTGATTTTAAAGTTGTTGAGACTGAGCTTGTGATGATGTTCTTTGGTAATGTAATATTCTTTGCTAATTTTCTGTAGCTGCTTTTTGTATAAGTGAGGAAATGTAAGCTTTATAATTAATATTCTCTAACACAATCGTGTATTCGTCCTTCGGATGAGACGTTAAACCGAGGTTCTGACTCTCTGGTCATTAAAAATCCCAGGATGTCTTTCGAAAAGAGTAGAGGTGTGACCTTGGCATCCTGGCCAAATTTGCCCATTGGCCTCTGACCATCATGGCCTCCTAACAATCCCCATATCTGCTTATTGGCTTCATCACTCTGTCTCCTCTCCACCAGTAAGCTGGTGTGTGGTGGGCGTTCTGGCACACTATGGCTGCTGTCGCATCATCCAGGTGGATGCTGCACACTGGTGGTGGATGAGGAGATACCCCCTGACAATGTAAAGCGCTTTGAGGGCCTAGAAAAGCACTATATAAATATAACATTTTATTATTATTATTATTATTATGATTAGTGACTTACAATGTTTTTATTAACTTATGTTAAATACAAATTCAGTCATATTAAAAACATTAGGCTACTTTTAGTCTTACGCTGGAGTTGGTTCACTTTCCCGCAATGAAACTAAGTAAATAATTACATAAATTAGCATGATAATATCGTGTATCGGCGATCTCACAGGCTGACGATATGAAAATTGAGCGTATCGCCCAACACTATGTTCCATTCAAAATAGTATGTGAGATTCAGTGCATATCAAGTAATAGTGTCTTGAAAATAGTTTTCCAAAGGTGTCCAGATGATGTACTGATTCTGAAGTTTGTGCTTCTGCATGATTTCTAGATGTTGGCCAGTTTTATTGTTTATACTAATTTTGAGTGATTTCTGAAGGATCGTGGGTCTGACACTGAAGACTGATGTAATGACTGCTGAAAATTCAGCTTTGCATCACAGGAATAAATTACATTCTAAAAGTAAAAAATTTAATTTTAATAATATGCCAAAATATTACAGTTTTTTTTTTTCCTGATCAAATAAATGTAACCCTGGTGAGCATAATAAACGTCTGTCAAAAACATATTAAAAATCTTATAGATTTGTATTTTTATCAGGCATGAAACATTCTTTTCAGTTCTTTTCTAATATTAAAAGGTCATGGAAAAGTATTATTCACATTTTCTAGTTATGCTCAGATTTAAAGTGTTTCTTTCACTAATACTTTTTGTGAGTAAGATCTCTTAAGTTAGTTAAAAGTAAAAAAATCCTTATCCAATATTGTCTCAATATTGTCTTTCATACTGGCCCAAAGCCAAACCTTAGTGCTTCATAAGAACGAGTATATGATATCATTGGCTCAGTTCTGATTCATATATCAGATAGGTTGAAACTTGACTTCTCATATTTCTTGGTTTATACAAACATTGCCTCGCTCCATTTCCAAATGTACTTACACTTTCGCTCTCTGCATTTCTGAACTTCACATTCAGCCTTCAGTTCATATCAACAGCTTACAAGAATGTTACCAAACAACTCTCAGTACTGACTCGTGTGTCCCTCTCCCCACAGGTTCCCACTGGCGGTTATACGTCCATAAACAACGTCTGTGACCCGGCCAGTCCCATCCCTCGAGACAAGATGGAGAGCTTCTTCCTGGGTGAGACGCTCAAATACTTTTACTTGCTGTTTTCCGATGACCCCAACCTTATCAGCTTAGACAAGTACGTTTTCAACACTGAGGCCCATCCTCTGCCCATATGGCCACAAGCAGAGTGAAGGACCCACAAGCACACGTGCATAACCAAACACACCTTTCTCAGGGCCATGAACACATTTGATATCCAAACTGCCATCTTTTTCTACACTAGGAACTCTTTGGAGTCACCAACTGTTAAATAATTACCGCCATGACAAAAACTGTTTGTAGATGTGAAGTTTCTGATTGTACTAGTTAGTTATCTGTATGTTTCTATTAATAGAGTTTCAGATTTTTTTACTCCATTTATGCTTTTATTATGCTGTCGATCAGCTCGCTGCTGAATTAGCCCATTGATTTAGTATGTGCAGTCTCTTAGCCCAAGCACACAGACAAAAATGTTCATACTCTGAAACGTTATGGGGACTGCAAGCACTTTATGGTGTCTTTTGGGGTTTTAGTGTGTGTATATTTTCTTAAAATGAAGGAATCACTGCTGTTTTTGTTATGGGGATTTAGAGAGTCTTTGACCATAATCTGATGGTCTGTTTCGCTTTGTACAAAATGTTTTCTTTGCACCATGAGTTTTATTTGTGTTCCAGAGCTAATATCACCTATATGAATATTTGAAACATTTGGTAGAGTTATCAATCAGCATTGTATAATTATCTTGTGACGAAGCACATGCAAGGGAAAGTTACTTTATTTAAAAAAAAGTTTGTAATTTCAAATATTTATTTTGTTTCGAGCTTAAAACCCCAACCTTTCTGTGAAGAATTTTAAACGTTTTTGTTGAGTTTGGTGTTAGCCATTATTAGGTCCTATTTTTTGTGATTGCAGAATTAAGTATTTTAATAGAGCGTTAAGCAAGTACAATATATATATACAGTGGGTACGGAAAGTATTCAGACCCCCTTAAATTTCACTCTGTTATATTGCAGCCATTTGCTAAAATCATTTAAGTTAATTTTTTTCCCTCATTAATGTACACACAGCACCCCATATTGACAGAAAAACACAGAATTGTTGACATTTTTGCAGATTTATTAAAAAAGAAAAACTGAAATATGTTATGGCAGTTTTCACTCTTTCAGGGGACCAACATCAGATGTGATTGTGTCAGTAGTATTTTTGTGTTTATGATGAACTTTGTGGTATTGGTAGAACATCTTGTAAAATATAAAAAATTGGATTTAGTTTTTTTGCCGTGGTTTTCTTAGAGCTTTAAAGAATCTTCAAAATTCCGAATGTTTTCTAGCAAAGAAAAAAAATGGGATGTTTGATATTCATTTTTCACTACTTATTGCAGATCAGTTTGTGGGCCTGGCCTTAAATAGCATAGAATGTAAAAAAAAAAAAAAAAGTCTGGTAATAGCCAGGGCTACCAACTTTTTTGACCATCAAAAAATATTCCTGCTGTTTACACAGATCACAGGTGTATTTTGTGAATTGTATTTGAAAAGCTTGGTTGAACATATCTCACTGTGCAGAATCTTAAATTAATATTATCCAGGTTTTTTTCTATAGTATGTACATTAAAACCATTGCAGATGTTCATCAAGGGCTGAGCATTAACCGGTTTCTCGTTGTCGTGCTGTGGTGAGGTGTCCTGTTCCGCGTGTGCCTTTACATACAGAGCAATGATGACAAATCTTGTCTATTTTCAATCCAGAGAATCAAGTTTTTATGAGAAATCTATTTTAAACATCTCATTCCTGTTGTGAAGCTATCTACAAATTGTTTTTGTTTTATTGTGAATAAATACCTTTGTGATTATTTATAATACAGCGTGGAAGTGTTAAATTAACTTGCTATCTGTACACAATTTCTGGGTGTATTTTTTTTTCTCTAATTGTGTGAGAAACTGAGGACAGCTACACTCAAATGAGCTTGTGTATCTCAGACTTAAAATGAAGGGCTTTTCATGCCTCACTCTCATTTGTTGTGCAAATGTCTTAAATTATCAGCTGCCTCGTGCATATTGACAAATCAACATAATTTTGAATCATTCATTCACAACACCAAAGATGTGCCATGAATTTCAAAGAATGTTCTAAATGGGAGTGATAAGACAAGTAATATGTGGAACAGCTGTACATATTCCTTTTAATGACTAATACAAGTACCCCAATTCAATTTGGCAATTTGTAAGTGATGATTTAGACATAAGAGTGATTTTGTACAATGTTTTTTTATTTGTTATTATTATTGACAAATTCATATTTCTGGAACATATATTTTTAATGTCCATTTCTGTGGAAAATAAATGGATTTATTCATTATTTTACATGTTTACAATGTTGAAATAAATTGTACATAAAAACAAACTCATGATGACTTCTTCCTTGCTGCTTTCACCCACTGAGCAATGATTTCAGACTCCTCCTTCCGAGCCACAATCACAGACTCGGGATCAGCAGGATTAGACTCCCTGAAAAACACAAAACACCATTTATAAAAACAGGAAGCATGATGATCAGCAGAGACAAAGCCAAATACAACATTTCACTCTATATCTCTCACAGTTGCACACACAAATAATGAAAATTCCCACCTTAAATCCAGATGATGAGCTCCCTCTGGTATGTTGATTGCAATCAGTGATGGACTGAGTGACTTCCTGATCTACAGGTGAAAATAATTCCATTTCACAGAGAAGTACAACAAAGAACTTTATTCGTTAACCTCAACAGCAACCAATAACAAGGGAATTACTGAAATTAAGTATTCAGGTGATTATTTTTAGTGAGGAAAAATACCAAGTGCAGCTTTAAAAAAAAAAGAGGTTAAGTGAAACTCTTACCCCTCCGTTAGCCCAAGGATCACGATCACCATTGGAAAATATGATATTGCTTGCAGTGTCAAGATCTAGAAAAGAAAGTTCAAATGGTTGCAACATTGAGCTCTCATTTCATTACAAACATCCAATGAATATTAAGGACCAAAGGCAAGTGGAACCTGATGTAAAATCATGAGGTAAAAAAAAATTTATTTTATTTTTTTAAAGCACAGACCCAGGCACTGTTTGGTAGTTACAGCTTACCGTCGCCCCAGAACTGGGTCTTCAGCCACCCTGTACGCGGCACCACCCCCATCTCTTTGAGCAGTACTGTTCCCTCTGCTGCTCGGTGAATGTCATGGGTGGGAACATGTCTGTCACATTGTTACTCTCGTAGCACATCTCGATCTCAGTGCAGGCCTAAAAAAGTCATTCAATTTTTATTCACAATGACAAGGGAAAGGAAAGTCCAAGCTATTTTACCTTTTTATTCCACAGTGTAAAACACAACGGTAATACCCCCTCGTCATTTTTTGAAGCTTTTACATGTTAGCGACTGCTAACAAGTGGCTAAATGGGACAGAGGTTTCTGGGAACATCTACTAACACACTGTTGATACATTTTTAAATAAAGACTGAAAGATTTGTTAGAGCTTAATGGTGGTGACACTGAAGTCATGTAACAGTATTGTAGTTAATTTATAGTCTGCATTTAAACTTTTTACATCTGGTGATTTAGGCTTTAAAATTAATAAATGTTGTGTTCGTTTGTGAAGATTATCACGATGAACAGAACATGTAAAAATTGCAAACTTCCGTTGGTCACAGAGCTTCTTTTCTACAATAATCCAAAAGCCCATGGAAAAATCCTATTGGACTTTTGTCAAGGGAACAAGGTTGATGCGAACTTCTGGGTTGTCCTACAAAATTATGTCATCCCTGTAGCACTCTGGAGTCTCAAAATAAATCTGTTTTACTGAAGACTTGTGTTAAAATCTAATATTCAGGGTTTAGTGAGAACTAATCTAGGTACCTGGTAATCCCATGCATAGCTGTCAAAGCCAAGGCCACAGCCGGTGGGATCGGCACACTCCACATAGAGACTGTAGAGGTCATAACATGTGAGCTGTCCAGTGGAATTATACATGCCTGTGGGCCGGCACAGAATGAATACTAAAGACTTTCCATGGCAGGACCAGATGGTTATAAAACGAAACAGAAAATGAAATTCGTGCAAAGCTGCTGTCATTTACCAACAGTATCTCTGAGTGCCGACATAAGATCAGTGCCATTCAGCATGGTTTCACACGCCACCTGTAAAAGTAAAAAGTACTGCAATTTATCTTTTAGACACACAATCACACTGGTTCAGTAACTGCAGGAACTGCTCTGCTAAGGAATTTCTAATGGAACCAGATGGGCTGGAATGGTTTTATTTGCTATATGCGTCAGGAAAATATTTGATTAACACTATTAGGTTTTGCATTATGCATTGAAGCATTCCAGTGGCAAGCTTTTCTTTTTCATGCTATCCCCTTTCCATTTGGTGATGGAGTTGGCTGGAAATTCATGCAAGTGACAAGTCCAAGGCCTTGACAGGGAATGCTGCCCATGAAATGAGTGCTGTAGGGATAATCCAACATGGCCATCATGGTAAAGGCATTACGTAAGAGTCCGTTCAGCTGATGAATGTCCTTTGGGGTGGAGGGAGTTTTACACAGGGAGAAGGCAGATTGGATGCGTCTGTAGTCTATGAAGTATAAATGGGAAACCATGGAGAATTAAATGCATTTTAAGAACAAAAGCAAGCACAGACTGAACACGGTTAAACATTCTGAGTGAATGGCTATGGATACCTTTCTGTTGTGCCAAAGTGTTTAGCGTCTGGAAAGCTCCTTGCACTGCATCTTTGCAGGCAGGGTTAAACTTCTCAAAATCCTGAATAAGCAAACAGAACACATCAATATTACTCTAATACAAAATCATAAATACTTTTATTTACAAAAAGTATTAAATTTTAAAATCATGTTTTCAAGCAAAAGTGACTGAAAGGAATTAAATATGAACCTACAGTGGTAACGTCCCGGAAAAACTGTCTAGAGTCTCCAAGACCTGCAGTGGACAGGATGGGAGCACTAGCGGCTAACGCCCCAGCCACAATATTCGGGTACCTGATTCTCATGTAAACGCTTAACATTCCTCCGTAGCTGAAAAATAAAACACATAATAAACATATATTACTGGTTAAAAGTTTGGAATAATTAAGTTTTTTGGTTTAATGTTGTTCTTTTTCTCATCAAGGCTGCATTTATTTGATCAAATATACAGTAAAAATAGTAATTTTGTGAAACATTATTACAATTTAAAATAACTGTTTTCTTTTTGAATATTGTAATTGCAAAGCTGAATTTTCAGCATTCATTAATCCAGTCTTCAGTGTCACATGATCCTTCAGAAATCATTCAATATGCTGATTTGCAGCTCAAGAAACATTTCATATTATTATCAATGTTGAAAAAAGTTTTTGCTGCTTAATATTGTTATGGAAATTGTGATTCTGTGAAAAACTGTTAAAAATTTTGGGGTAAGAAAGAAAGAAAAGGCTGCATTACATTGATCAAAAGTGATAAATGTTTATAATGTTACAAAAGATGTCTATTTCATATAAATGCTGTTTGTTTTGTTTTTTACTTTCTATTAATCAAAGAATGTATCACGGTTTCCACAAAACTTTTAAACAGCAAAAAAAAAAATTCAACATTGAAAATAAAAAACATTAATCATATCCGAATGATTTCTGAAGGATCACATGACACTGAAGACTGGCATAATGGCTGCTGAAAATTCAGTTTTGCTATCACAGGAATCAAAAAAATATATTTTTAAATATATTAAAACAAATATGTGAGCATAAGAGACTTTCAAAAACATTATTTTAAAAATACAAACTTTTGACCAGTAGTGTGTACAATATTATTGTTATGATTATTATATAAAATAAGTATTAGTTATTATCATGTTTAATTAATTTAATAATAATGAAATGTTATGTAGCCAGGTGTCATATAGATAGTTATGTATATATAGACATATATATATATATATATATATATATATATATATATAT
>NW_015505271.1:908883-974110 GCF_001515645.1 Sinocyclocheilus grahami | reverse complement strand
ATATATATATATATATATATATCTGTCAAGAGGATGATGGGTACATGGCTAAATATTAGTTCTCAATCAAATAAAAAGCTCACTGAGACCCCACCTTCCACCAAAGACGATGACGGGACATTTCTGAGCTCCTAGTTCCTTCTTCAGCTCTGTGATCATGACCGCATAGTCAGCCAGGGCCTGCTCCACCGTCAACAGCCCCACCTCAGGGATGTTAAATTAATCCTTCCCAAGAGATTTTCCATAGTACCTCTAGAGTTTAAAGGTATAGATTGTGAGTGAGTGAGTGAGTGAGTGATGTGTGGCCAAGTATGGTTACCCATACTAGTAGTGCTGCATCTGCATTTAACCCATCCTTAGTGCACACACACAGCAGTGAACACACACCGTGAACACACACCCGGAGCAGTGGGCAGCCATTAATGCTGCGGCGCCCGGGGAGCAGTTGGGGGTTCGGTGCCTTGCTCAAGGGCACCTCAGTCGTGGTATTGAAGGTGGGAGAGAGCGCTGCACATTCACTCCCCCCACCCACAATCCCTGCCGGTACGAGACTCGAACCCGCAACCTTTGGGTCACGAGTCTGAGTCTCTAACCATTAGGCCACGATTGTATGACTGCATAAACCTGGCATCTGAGAGAACCGTCCCAATTTGTCTAACTCCTTCCATGGTCATAAGATTCAACAGTTACATGAAAATCTTACATGCTCAGCAAATATCACCAGGGCTCCCTGCTCTGCTGCCAGCTCTGTGATGAACCCTGAATTCAGTGCAAACTCCCATGTGTCCCCTTCATTGCCAGTGTAGAAGAAAATGGGTCCATTGCCTTTCTTCCAGTACTGATCTACAATTAACACACAATGCACTCACTCAGTATGGATATAATTTAAAAAGATAATAAAAGTTCTAACAGTATGATAGTGAGGCAGATTTTAACCTGTAATAAGGTAGCGCTGATCATAAGTGCCATTGCCAAGGCTGTTGTAACTGAAGTGGTCTAAAACTTGATTAAAATACTCTTCTCTAAAATACTCTTCCTTGAAATACTCTTCCTTGAAATCAGAACCATTTCAAAGTAAACGTTTTCACGACTTAAAATAAGTGACAGGCAATAATAATAATTATTATTATTATCATCATCATTATTATTATTATTATGAAATGCTTCAAAAACGTACCTCAGTCATTCTTGAGACGTGGGACAAAACAGGTCCAGCAATGGTAACTGCTATTAGCTTTAAAAATATATATATATTTTCAATTTTAAATGTCATGAGGGATTAATAATAGAATGTATTTAACACAATTATCACCTTCAACCCCATTTTCTCATTCTTATACCAAATCTGTGTTTCTTAATGTCCTCTCATTACATCTAAAACAGTGTGTCCACAGAGAAGGGTTCAATCATTCATATGCAATAAAATGGATACAAATGTATCTCCTATCAAAGCAAGGTTGTTTTTTAAAGACACATGCATGTTTCATAAGATTTGAAAGTTGCGTCCCCACTTTTTGTCAACACCGTCAGACATTCAATAAAATGTAATAAAATCAGGGAATATCAGGGGCAGCTGTCACTCTAAAGGACCCTCTTGCCACAGTTCACCTCTGCAGAGTACATCAGTGTCAGACAGGCTCTGCTAAGTTTCATAGTTTTAGAATATTTTAAATCCTAATGTTAATATTTCCTGTGTCACAGCCATGATATGTCAACACCATCTTCCAATTTCTGAGGAAATTATTTGAATTATTTAGATAATTGTATTCTCCTGAAACAGGTTCCATTAGCATCTAGCATCAACAGAAAAAAAGAAAATGGCTACTACATGAACTCCATTTTGGTTTTGTGAAAGAAATGGCAAATTTGTCAACACCGTCCGATGTCAAGTCAAGTCAAGTCAAGTCACCTTTATTTATATAGCGCTTTTAACAATACAGATTGTGACAAAGCAACTGAACAGCATTAATTAGGAAAATAGTGTCAATAATGCAAAATGACAATAATAAGATACATAAATGTAGTTTCACTTATCTGAGTACAAGGTTTTATTTTTTCAATTTTGCACCCCGTTTTGTCCCACTTCTCAAGAATGACTGACCTACAAAAAGGTCAGATAGCTACATCACAAAAGTCAATAAATCCTCTTTTAACGAATGAGCATAACCAGGTCCTTCCTAAATAAATAAATACATTCCAAGTATCACACGATTTTAAGGGGGGGAAAATCTCAATCTTTGTTTTCCAAAGATTTCCAAAGCTCCGCACTAATTCACAATGCGGAAAACATTATCTAAATGTGATATTTAATTGTTATGATCGCGAGAAGTTTATCATGTCAGCGGTCATGTGACTTGTCAGAGAGTTTATTATTTCTCACGAGAAGTGAGAACTGCAAATGTGATCCATAATATTTTATCTAGACTATTATAGGTTTGTTTGTGTTCTGACTCTGTTTTAACTGTTACTCAGTCAGTTAGTCCAACCCTGATGGTTGGAGCGGGCGCGGCCATTTGTAAATGTCTGGCTTCCGGTGTCATCTACCTCCAGCTATTTTTAGCTGTACAAAACCGCTCGTTTTCCTGCTTGATTTCGCAGACTGGTGTTTCTTACCATATTATTTTAATCTATTGTATTAATTATAAACACACTGGGTTGTAGCATTAACAATTTTACCGTTTATTACGCTTTGTTATTCTTTTCGTTATTTCCATACCCCAGCTAATGAAGCAGAAGTCTCGCACATTCACAGAGAACAGCTTACTTCCGCATTAAAAAATAAGTGACTCCTAGTGATTTTTTTATCAATTCACTGGGATTAGGATTAGGATTAGGATTTGTTTACTACTTTGTTCAGTGACTATTTCTGCAGTTTACATGTTACGTACCACAAGGTGGCGACATGTGTCTTTTGTGTGTTTTGAGTGAGTCGTTGGATCATTCACATTGTCAGCATTAAAATCAAAATGATTTGTTCATTTTAAAGATTAATTCACAAACCCCGATTTGTTCACGAGCGAAAAACCAATACGGTTTGCTCCATTTGACCCAGAAAGCTGGGCCTTGTTTAGCAACTTATTTTTCTAACACTCAGCTTAATCATACGGTGTCAATGGCCAATAAACCAGAATAAGAAGGAAAACACATATGCTTCAAATTTTGTAGTATTTCTGTGTTCAATTCATGTAGTAATAGAACAAAATGTAAAGCAATGTATTTTTTTTTTTTTAGATGTACAAGTAATATAAACATTTTAATTGTCTTCTGGGTTTTAGACTACAAACCTGTTTGCATCTTTTTATTTATAATTACCATTATATACCATATCATATTATTTATATACCATAAGAAAACTGGAGGGGCCCTTGATGGATTTTTAAAAAAACATCTGTAGCGCCATCTGCTGTCCAGGTTCAATTAGAGTAGATTTGCACTCTCCTGGATATTTTACTTGTATCTCAGATAGTTTATTATGATGTCTACATATATCTTAACAAATGTGCTACAGATATGTCAAAACAGCACAATATATCCCCATTTCCTTTTTTTTTTTTTTTAAGATACTGTGAAATTGTAAATGTAACGTTAACCTTAAGTCCTCTCTTATTTGGGGGAAATCTAAAGCTGTAAACTTGTAAAAATTGTAATACAGTAATACTGGGATTTCCTCCCTTCAGTCTTTTTCTTGACTGTTTCTAAATTACAATAGATGTTAGGCAATAATGAAGTGCTTCCACGTAGCCCTTGGCAAGACAGCTTTTCTAGTTTCTGTCCTTATTGTGCTGTATTTGCTAGTGTGTAAATGTGCAAGTTTTCTTTCTTCTATTTCCTTGACTTACTCAATACCTTTTTGTTTAATTGAGCCTTTGCGTACGTGCCCTACCTGCTGCTCAGCAAGCCTCTCTCTCTCTCTCCTGGGAATGCAGGACTTCCTGATGGCCTGTGGCAAGTGGGAGGGAACCACAGCTGTGTGTCACACTACAAATATCACTTCCCTGTGAGTTCACTTAAGAACTCTGGCTTACACCTGTTCAGGAGGCGCACTCACTTTTCAATGGTCGATCACTTCTAGAAAGCAATCCAAGTTCCTGACTTATCTCTGTCAGTTTCTATGCAGTGGTAAGTGTCGGTCATTGTACTAGTATTAGGTTTTTGCTTTATGGTTTTATTGTCTTACAAGAACCTGCATAGCTAGTCTCACTTGTATTTGCAGGCAGCTGTCACATTCAGTCTTTTCATTCCAAGTTATTAGTGACCAAACTATGGTGTTTTCTCAGTACAGCTTGGTATATAGTGATTATAAAAATTACAGTTGATTATTTTTGTTGTGTTCTAGAGGGCCATGCTGTACATAGAGTTGATCAGGCTGTGGGATGAGGCTGTGCGGGCAATAGACAGCCGGGACTGGCAGGGTGCTCTCACTAAACTCAACCAGATCACAGATCACAACTGTCGCACTATGTTTGTGGTTGCTTCGACACACATTGCCCTAGGTCAAGTGGACTTGGCCATCAAGGTACAACCACAAGTTTAGCAATTACGCATGTAAGAGATGATAGAAATGTATCTGTAGCAATAAACCAATACAGTTATCATTGTCTTTGGTTGTTAAACAGTATTTTCAAGAGCTATAGTTTAGTTCAGGGGTTTTCAATCTTTTAGATTCCATAGACTCTCAAATATGATCATCCTTGTGCCATCCTAAACTTTAAAAGGCAGCTGTATATTTGAATGTATGAAGTCCCAGTTTACAATGTGAAAATGATTATTATAAATGTGTAAAATATTATTTTGAAAATATTTAGTTTTTATTATGTTACATTACATTTTTTCTATTTACTATAGTATTATAACTAATGTTATTATATCTGTTTGAATCTTTTTTTAATGAAATGAATTTATTTGTTTTATTTTTTAGAAGTTTCCAGATATAGAAATTTCATTTCTTAAAAAAAAAAAAAAATGTTAGTAAAGGTACATTAAAATAAGAAATATATAGATTTTTTAAAAATGTATTTTAGATTATTTTAATGCTTTATTTGTCTTCTTTTTTCAAACAAATTAAAAGAAATATCATTTATTATTTTGTAAATTTTTACACTGTTTTTCTCTGAACATTTCCACGGTTCGTCTAGTACTCCCTTGTGGCCCCTTGTTTAGTTAATAATTTAGTTATTTCAAGGTAGCAAAAAATATGAACTGTACTGGTCATGTAATTATGGTTTTGTTTGATAAAAATTAAAAAATTTGGAAATGTCTTTGACGATGTCAAATGATGCCTTTTAGGCTCTCGACCAGGTAATCGCAAAGGATTCATGTCTTGCCGTGGGATTTTTTCAGAGGTCTGCTGTTCATATGATGGCAAACAGGTGAGGATACTCTGTTTACATGCTGTAGCTCTCTATGAACGAACAGACTAGTCTGTCTGGTACGCCACAGTGTGATGCAACACAAACATCTTAAACATTGACCTCTTTTGTTTAAAGTTGATGTTCTGGACAGTTGCTTCACTTTGATCTGACACTGGCTCTTTGTTCTCTTGCTCTCTCCCTGCCTCATTCTCTTTCCCTTTCTATCTGTGTCACTTTTTCCTAACACCAGGCTGGAGGAGGCATTGACTGATTGTATATGGGCTCAGAAATACATGAGGGAAAATCCTGTTATTGACTACAAACAGCTGGGTCTTCGCTATAAAATGTATAGCTGGCAGGTCAGAACATAAGCATATTTCTCTCTGTATGTGCAAAACCAGTTAAAACAAAACCATAATATAAAAGTATGATCGTTTGGGTTTATTGTACATTTTATTTGTTAACATTGAATTGTGACTTGGAAAATTGTTGACATTTTCCATCTAGCCTTGTGTCAACTCCTGTGAGGCCATCACAAAAAAAAAGCTCCATGGTTATGCAATGCTAAATGCCAGACTGAACGATGATAAGAAATATCTAGCATTCTTAGCTCAGGTTATCCTGAACGGATTAAACAACCTTTCTATTCCGCAAATGTCTATTAGCTGAAAAATAGACAATGTCGCTTTGTAGAAGTTTCACAGAGTCAATGTATGACCGCCGCATGCTAAATTTGCACCACTAGTCCATTGTTAGACATGAGGAATATGTACTATAGGTATGGTTCATGTGATTTTCTTGGAAGAATAATAGGTGATGGAGGGTACTGTTCAAGGAAATGAGTCATTTTACATTTCCCCAAGAGGGCAGTAATAAAAAAAATCATATAATACTTTAAGTGTGTATACATAAAACACACTACTGTTCGAAAGTTTGTGGTCAGTTTTATGTTTTTGAAAGAATTCAGAAATACAGTGAAATCACTAATATTGTGAAAGGTTATTACAATTTTAAAATAACTGTTTTCTATTTCAATGTATTTTAAAATGCCATTATTTCAGTCTTTAGTGTTACATGATCCTTCAATAATCATTCTAATATGCTGATTTGCTGCTAAAGAAACATTTAATATTATGACAGTTAAAAACACAATTATTGTCCTATTGATGTAATGTAATGAACAGTGTGTGTAACTTGTTTTTTTTTTTTTTTAATCTTAGGTCGTTTATAATGCAGCTGCCGTCCACTCTAGACTGCAACAATGGGACAAAGCCAGAGAAATTTTGATGGCGGCCTCACAGGAGAGAGGAGCGGGCCGGAGCAACCTGATAGACACAGCTCTAGAGGCTATTTCTGTAAGACTTATGTGATCATTTAATTAACAAATTGCAAATTTATTTCATAGTGCAAGACATCCATCGCTACATTTTGATTGCCCTTTTACAGATAATGTATCACTGAGTGCAGAAGATTGTAATGATTTCTGCAGTCTGTGCTTTGTCCTTTAATCGTGTAATTTTTCTGTCCATTCTATTCCCAGAGGAGAGAGGTTTTGGAGCCTCTCCTGGTTCCTGAGGGTGAAGTTTTCCGTCCCAGGAAACAGGAGGTAGACCAGCTTAAACCGAGGGACTTCTTGGGTGAAGCTAAGGTGACTTGCATGTTCACACTGTACAGTTGCTTTAAAAGCTATTCCTGGGCCTCTGGTTGAGAATAGTTGAAAATCTGTTGAAAATATAGAAATATGTGTATGTACGAACTTAAAAGCTGCCCAAAATTATATGCATCTGCAGTTTTTGATTTTATATCTTTTCCCCCAAAATAATTTTAATCGCATAAACACTCTACGCACTATAATTTGAGAAATGTTTACTGAAACTAAACTCTTCTTCTCTCAGGTCATCTCTTCTTTGATTCCAAATGATGACTTCAGAGGCTTTGATCCTCTCAGACCACAGGTACAGTTGCTACCTGTGATACACCAACCTCCAAATGTTGTCCTGCCTTTTTCACCAATGTTTGCTTTCTAACAAAACTGTACTGATTTTGTATGTTCCTGCAGAAACCAGGGTACTATGAGCCAAAGGTAGAAGATGGCCAGTAAGTATTTAATATTCAGTAAATATTAAGATCAGCTTAATACACTGACATAATATACTGCACTAATTTTAAGCCAACTTTAAGCACAAAAAAGGCCTTCTAATTAAGCTGAATATATTATTCCTGCATAGGGACTCTCGTTACATGATAACGAAGAGCGCATATGTGGCGAAAGGGGCAGGGGAGCTATCGGTGCCTGCAGGAGCAGAAGTGTTTTTGTACAGTGATGATGACAAGGACGGTCTGGCAGTACTCATTTATGATGGAAAGGTGGGATACTCTTTCTTTCTAGAATGTGATGGACTATTACAGAGAATTTGTTTGGATTTGGAGGCACATTGAATGTTTTTCGACTTATGACAATAGTCTCGCTTTCTAATTATGTTTCTGACAGTGGCGTCATCAATGTGAAATGATATTAAACGATTGACAGAATATAGAATAACAACTGGGATATTTCTTCTTTTTTTACTTAAAAAATGTCAGAGAGGTCTGGTTCCCAGTTTCCTGCTTGAACCGATGGGCAAGAAAAACAAGGGTAAAAACAAGCGAATTGTAAGTGTTCCTTTGTTTGTTTTTTTAACTTCCTTGTAATGACCTTTTTCATTTCCCACAATGTGTTCTTTATGGATTTTAATAGTGTCTTGTTATATGCCAAGTCTTACCCAGCTTTTCTCTTAGATTTGTTGAACTTTATGAATGCAGACAGCTTTAAAAGCTTTTTAATTCTAGTTTTAAAATGTGCTTACACACTCTGCAAACCACAGAGATTTGGCAAAGACTGCGCTTTGCCTCAGCACACTTTGTCACTTTCAGTATCGTTGTAAGAAAAAGAAAGGCAATCCTGAAAATACAAATGGTTTAAAAGTTTGTAGCCTCTTGTTACCACTTCTGCCAGAGATTTGAAGATTAATTGAGCAAGAAAGGGGATCTTCATTTCCTTGCTTGGCATACTGTAGAATCAGTGACCTTGTTCTTCAGCCTCTGATGTTCAATATCTGAATTAAAGTTGTTATTGGCAATAGCATACTGAGTGATTTTCTCTGCATATTCCTTTGAAGGAACTCGCCAATGGCATCCCATATCCACCAGCTCTAAAACCCCCAAATCGACCCCAAGGTCCATCTCAACGGTCATTAGGTACAGAAAATAATTCACATTCAAAAGGAAACTGTTTGTTAATGGCTAAAGTTATTTATTATTAGTTTTCATTATTATAAAAAAAATGAAAGAAAATATCACAATCACTGAACTTTCTCTTTTTTTAAATTTGATAGATGTCATTATTTAAAATGCAGTGGAATGCAGTGGCATTGTTTAAATACAGCACATGCTCCAACATGTTGCATGATGCACTTATGTGCAGTTATCATTTCCTGTCTCTCCTTTAGCTGTCCTAAAAATAAAAAGCAAAAATGACTGTACCAGTATTCTGAAGAATGTAAGTTTCATTCTCTCTCCTGTAGAGTTGCACTCCTCCTATGCCGGCACTGCCCACACAACTCCTCCTACAACCGACAACTCCACCCACATCCCTACGCAGCAGGTGAGTAACGAAATACACTTGAAACGGATGAAAAAATGCTGACCTTGTGACAGAACACAGCAGTGATCCCTTTAGAATGGAAACTCCAACATTTTATTTCACCCAATTATGGTTGTAATTTTTCTACCATTAATTAAAAACTTTAAGTCAAGTCACGTTTATTTATATAGCGCTTTATATAGAGTTTCAAAGCAGCTGCAGTATTAAACAGGGAAGTACCAGAATCAGTGATGCCAACTTTGTCAAATGTAAGACAAATCCAAATTCTGCTGTAAAAGACAATAGTGTCATTATTCAGCTCCAGTCAGTGTTGATTCGGTTCAGTTCAATAACTGTGCAAAGTTCATTATTTATAAAAAAAATATTCAGTTTTGTTAACCAATATAAACATTTTGATTCCGCTAAAAAGCAGCTTTTAGAATAGTGTCAATATTTCAGCTCAATTCAGTTCAAGTTTTGTTCAATAATCAATAATAATCAATTATATTACTGAATATTAAGTGTCTTTTAAACAAACTTTAATTAGTTATGTTCAATAAATTAAAGTAAAATTATGATTTGTGGTCTTTTAAAAAGTGGTGCCCCCTAATCTTAAATATTTGGTTACATCCTCTGTGCTTTTATCTTATCTTATCTTATCCAATATGTCAAGCCTGAAAGCTAGATTTCTGACAGTATCATGTACTGTAGATGGAAATGGAAGCAGAGCATGATTAATGCAGTGGCCGTCATGGTTGATCTTTTGTGTGAGATGAGATCTTTTGAATGAGTTTTGTGACTCACATGAAGTGGAGTGGAATGTTGAGGCAGCAGGCCTTTGATTTGGCCTGATTCAGTCAGACATACACCCAAGGGAGCAAAAGAAAGCTGATAAAATTTGAAAAGGGGACTATTTGAGGCCACTGTCTGGCAGAGAAACCTGATTGCCTTGTGGCAATACTTATATCTGAATATGCAAATATCTTGTGCACATGATAGAACTTTATAATGGCGAAAAGGGGTATTTGAAATTGGGGGACAACTTTTTTACAAGTTCTTGTATTGTAACTTCACATTCACTTGGCTTATACTTCCAGTGAACTGATCACATGTAACTTTTCTCAGCCGTAACCTCCACCCCCCATTTCTCAGGCCCAAACTTCACCTCAGGAGCCTGGATCAGCCATAGTCAAGGTGCACTATACATACACCATGGCTCTGAGAGTCCCTTTAGAAACTTCTTTCTGGGATCTGCAAGACAAAATCGCTCAGAAATTAGGACAGCCTGCAACGACCGTTCGCCTCAGGTAATATCGCAGACCTGCAGTCTGGTTGGCCTGTTTTTAGTTGCCTTAAATTCTTAGCATTAAAGTATGTTAGAACTCTGGTCACATTTTCCCATTGTACAAACCCCCACACCATCCCTAACACATGCTACTACTTTCTCTCACAGACACAGAAGGAATGGCACCAGAGCACTAACTCCATTAAATGGTGATGATAGACTGGATAGCCTGGAGGGTGTGGCTGAATCAGGACATGCCCAAATTTGGTGTCAGGTAAACTAATTGCCATTTTTGACTGAAAGCTCTCAAAAATCTAGTTTGGTTAGATTGTCTTACCAAAAATTCATGTCAATGGTTGAGCTAGTGTTGCTGGTCTGTATGCCCAAACAGTGCAGTGCTTTGAAAGTACCACCAAGTCACAGTGTTTACTGTGGAAATCAACCTATAAAAGGTTTACCTTTTTATGAAACTGTGAGGTTACAAAAAAAAAAAACACCATGAATTTTGAACTTTGTTCTATTATGAATGAATGTTACGCCAATTTAGCAGTTTGTAATATTTGCCGACTTCCAACTTCCTGTTTTTATCTATCTTGTCCCAAGAACGAGGACCCTCTGGTAAACAGGACTATTCTCTATCAGATGGTGGCACTGTATGACTACAATGCACAAGGCCCAGAGGATTTGGAATTCAGTGAAGGTGACACAATTGACATTCTCAGTGAAGGTACATAAACACAGGGGAATCTTTTTGTTATTATTTTGTTAATAATTTTACACAGTAATGATGGGGTAAGAAAAGTATTTTTTTTTCCATTTTGCAGTGAATGATGAATGGTTAGAAGGGCATGTTGCTGGAAATATCGGCATCTTCCCTCGAAGTTTTGCTCATCAGGATACAGACAGCATCAGTCTGGCATCAACAGATTGACACAGCCTCTAAACATCTACAGTGGCTGTATTAGCCTTCAGTGAATAAGAACTTTCTCATGTGCATCAACACTCTTGAGGGGTCCATCTGTTAAAAATTACAGCATTTATCCAAAGTTTTTTTCTGTATGCCAAAATGTGACTTCCCAATACCTTTTGAGCATAACTTTTGAAAGATGAAATCAAAATAATTCCCCTCTCCATATTTTTTTCCTGTTCCAAAGTTGTTTAAAAAAGATTTTCCATAATAACATCTCCTTGATATATTTTTCCATTAATGAGATTACAACTCTCTTTAAGTGCTTTTAACTGGAAAATAATATCATTTGGGAATTTAAGATGTCTAAAATGTATTATGTATAATGGTACTGGAACATCCAAATTCTGTGTAAATTAGATGCCAACTGGAAACTCCTGGCACTCTTTACAGAGTGAGTTCATTTAATATTATTAGAAAAGGGAGAATTTCAGGTACTTTTTGAGATCACAAAACAGGGCGGCTAAAGGCCAACTCCAGAGTTTTAAATAGTGCTCCATGGGACGCCAGCTTTAGTTTACATCATTGCCACCCACCTCTTCTTAACCTGCAGCTGACATAGTATCTATCTATCATATACAAACTGAACAGCGGTGCAGCAGAACGAGATGATTTAACTTGCATCACACCCATACAATACACAGCGCTGGCAGATTTTATTTCCAACTTGGTCAGATGTCATAAAATGGCTTTTAAATCACCCCTGTCCTGTAGTGAGAGCTGAATACACCTCAGCGAGGTATCCGTAATGCAGTGTTTAATGGCGTGGTGTGCTCTGTCAGACTGGGCACTGGGGCATGGCACTGCAGCATACAATCCCTCTGCTCTTTTATATTGCGGTAATTATGGGGTTGGCAGAGCCCAGCGTGATGCACATTTCCCACAATTCCCATTAAACATTATACAATTAATCAAAGCCACATTCTGACCCAATGTTTACCGATCAGTTCTTCCCCTCCTACCTTCTGTCCCTGGTTTTATTTGTTAAAGAGTGACATTTTGTGTTGGGTTTATGAGCTGTTGTAAATGGTGTTGTATAGGTGTCAGGGTTAACAGTTTAACAAGTTTCAGCGTCAAAACCTTCTGTAATTCATTTATATATATATATATATATATATATATATATATATATATATATATATATAGGAGATGTAAGTGAACTGTATTTGTGTAGCACAGCCAATGGCTGCAATTTAATGGCCTTGACTGCACAACCCATCATAAAAGTTAGTTGTTTATTCAGTACATCACTTGCTTTGTACTCAAAAGATAATGTGGGACTCTTTTTCCAGAAAGTGGAGAGCAGAAAACAGCCAACTGTGATGGTGCAGTTCCCCCTGGAGTCTCAATTTGAAGTCAAGAGAACAAGAATTACTCAAATTAGGTTAAACCATCCCAACCACACAGCTTTATTAAATCACTCTCACAAACACACTTACGTGTTGGGAGAAAGAAAGGACGAGGGAAGATATGTGGTATTTCAGCACTTGATTGAATTTCTGGCAGACATTTTGAAGCACTTTTGAATGTGTATGTGTGTCTTTGGTATAAGTGAGTCATAGTTATGCGTGACTTACAGCTGAAGTGTATTCACTTCTACAGTGCATAAAGATCAATGAGCATCTCCATTGTCTCATTTAGGCCCATTAATTGTTCATTAATTTCTGCCACCATGCACTGATGCCAGGAGCAGTAATTGCAAATTAGCAATGAATTTGAGACTTTTGCTGCAATGTCACCATCTTAAAGGGCTGTAAATCAATGGGTTGGACACCCGGAAGGACGAAGAAAGTTCAGCTGAGAGGGTCTGTAAATCTTTAGTCTCATTATCATTAGGAATTATTATGAATTACCATTGTGTACGAAATGTGCTGTATAAATAAACTTGCCTTGCCTTATCATTTTTAATTTACTGTTTTAGTCATTTAACTACTGAGAGTTACATTGTAATTTATTTTAATGTTTAGTACTTGTTCACGTTTATTTTATTATGCTGCACTCTGTTTTGTTTAATTTGTATTATTGATATTTTTTATTATTTTATTTAGCTCCAATGTATACAGCTGCTGTGAGTGCTTTGGCAAAACAAATGTACTTTTGTTGCTGTCGTGCCAGTAAAACGCACTAGATTAAAAGTGGATTGGGTCAATGCAGATACGCTTGAAACTGATAAATATATAAGTAAAGTTAATTACAGTGTTAAAGGCAGCATTGTCCATATGAGTTCATTAATAGTCCTCAGTGAGGCTATTGGTGTACTAATCAGTTGTTGATGTCTGCTGACAGACCTTTCTAATTCCTCTTTATGATCTTAAAGGACGACACGTGGGATTTAACTGAGATTCCTCAGCAGCTGAAATCCATAGTCTGGCCTAAAACCTTGCTGGATGTCTTTTAAGCACATCAGACAGCCTAATAAGGATAATTATTATTGTTTATACAAAACAATTCATGGACTCACATGAATGTGCATTATGGATTATGCAGCTTTTCTCAGCATATGCAGTATTAGTCAGCCTCTGTGAGAGCTGGGTTCTCACAACACCAACCTGATTTGAGCAGAGCTGGGTTTTTAGATCTGACATTACTCTCCTTTCCCAGGCAGACACAAGGGATTAAAAAACTTCAGGTATAAATGGAGCACTCTCAAATGAAGCACACACACACGTCCAAACACTGCCCTCGTTTTGTAAATCTGTTCAAAACAACTTTCACTGCCCTGTCTTAACTTAGGGTAAGAAATCAGCTGAAAGACTGAAATGTAAGGGCTTTTAACATTTCATCTGCACTGAGATGTTTCTTTTTAAAGTGTTCTAAAGGAAGATGCTAATCATAATCAAGTGTTTTTCATTAATGATTACTGAAAAATGTATTGAGGTCACTACTATTCTGGATGTTTCTCTGCATTTAACGGCACTCTGGAATACTTAAATCTGATTGGTCAGTTGCGGCATTGATAGGTCAAATATTTTTGATCTCAAAATTGGATGTTCCACTGTTACCCTTAGCAACATACTGGTGCAACTTTTATGTTTGATTGCAGATTGATGATAATAATGCATAAATTAATCTTCCCAGCGCTCATCTTCCCAACTAAAATAAATATGTTCTAAAAATCGTCGTGCCCAATAACGCCCCTTAGCTGTTATAAATTCACTGTAAACCACGACTTCTTGGGGCTTATTGCTTTAATAAACAATGTATAAATAATGTTTTTGATCTAAAGTTTTAAGAAAGAACGTTGTCCTGTTTGGTACCACAGTTTGATTTTGACTTATGCTTAGGCTATTTGTATTAAAAATGTTTTAAAAATGGGGGAGGCACCATTGTGTAGCTATAGGTCTTGGAAAACCACTAATTTATACTGTGCATTTAAATACTTTAAAGTTGACTTTACTTTACATCTCATACAGTTTTGGAAGCGAAAAAAAAACAGACAAATATAGGACCTGAATTAATGATTTGGTGAGATATATTTTAAAATATAAAATATTCGTTATTTTAAAATACTTTTGTTTCTTTTAAAACTAGTATCATGACTCTGGTTCATCCCTGCTCTCTTTTTATAGGCTAGCTCTGCAATAGGCCCAGCGAAAGTACAGTAACACCCAAACATTTCACTTTTAATAATTAACCAGTGATATAGTATTTGTCAATGGCACCTAGAAAAACAGGCAGGGCCTACTTTAGAATCATAATTAATGTTATTATTACATATAAAAGTAATAAATGATCCGCACTATCAGCCAGCGTATAAATGAACGCAGTACAGAAGACGTGGCTGTTTGACCAATCAAATGAAAGGGGCGTTTCAGCGCCGCCTACAGGCGCGAATGAAAAATTAAAGCCATAAACCGATTTGTAAACCACAAACAACATAAGAGATGTCATTCGATGTATCATTCGATCATTCGTTTTTTTATTTAATATTGAAAGTAGAAAAATTAGAAAACGGCTCCTTTTTCGTTTTTTCGTTTTTCTCCAAAAAACGAGAATTCAGCTTAAATTTTCGTTTTTCGTTCATGGGTGGAAAAATGAATAAACAGCTTGAATATTTGATTTCTACACGTGGGCGGGAATTAAACGCCCTTTTCTGCTGATTGGTGAGCAGAAGATCAAACCATGCCTTCATCAGTTCTTCTGCAGTATCACGCAGCAGAATAATAGTCCTCCACTGCTGCAGTTATATGGATTCTTAACGCATTTATTGCAACTGCATTTAATCTTTTTTTCATCAAACAAACAGTCAAATGAATTAAAGTGATAGGGGGTCCGAGAAATAATTTGCTATAGCCTAAAGTGTTTCCAGACTGTAAAGTCGTTTTTTTAATCATGATACATAGGCCTACTGTCATTTATTCCAAAGTGACTTATATGATGCATTTAATGTAAAATAATCTAAATGAAGCCTTTTAAAAGACGAGTAATCCCTGTGATTCATGTTTGTGGCATGCGCCAGAAAGATGTTCAAGGAGACCGAGACGTGCTTAAAGCTAATTATTTCTCGGACCCCCTATCACTTTAAGAACCGCTGGTCTACACAGAAGAAAGCCCTGTCTAGACTCTGCCCCGGTACAAGTTGTGTCGAGCTATTCATTAGTCTGTTTGTTTGATGAAAAATTTGAAATTGATAAAATGGGTTATTAATCCGTACAACTGCAGCAGTGGAGAACTATTATTCTGCTGCATGATACTGCAGAAGAACTGATGAAGGCATGGTTTGATCTTCTACTCACCAATCAGCAGAAAAGGGCGTTTAATTCCCGCCCACATGTAGAAATCAAATATTCAAGCTGTTTATTCATTTTTCCACCCATGAACGAAAAACGTAAATTTAAGCTGAATTCTCGTTTTTTTGGAAAAAAAAAAAAATAAATGAGCCGTTTTCTCGTTTTTCTATTTTCAATATTAAATAAAAAAACGAATGATCGAACGATACACGGATTGATGTCGATGTCGAGCCAAAATCTCGTTTACCGTTTGTTAAACAAAACGAAAAAACGAGCCATCTTTCCATTTCTCGAGTGTATTTCTTCATGGAAAGCCAAGTTTCAATACTTGGTTGGTTCATACAGAAAAACGAAACATTTACTGGTTTTACAATTTTTCTTTTACCAGATTGAATGGAATAACTGAATGTTAGGATGATACACGGACCGATCTGCCTATGGCACATATCTGTAAAGTTGAAATCAGGCGGCTGTGGTTTCGACTGTGAGAACTTTCACGTTAAGTGCGCAAAGCTCTTTGGAAACGACTTATTTTTCAATTGATTAACGTCAATAGCTCGATGGGCCATTGGGCCTTGAACATTAAAAATAGCTCACGCACAGGAAAGATGTGGTGTAGTTTGTCCAAATGCGTTCCTCACAGTTGTTTGTTCCTAAGCAACAGAGGCGCCTCGCGCGTGCGTCATTTCCTCCCGAGCGCCCGCGTCGGTGTCTCATTCAGTAGTAGTAGCGACAAGAAATCCGAACGAGCCACACTGACCACACGCGCTCCTCTGCTGAGCGCAGCTGGCAAACTCGAAACGTTCGCGCTGTGTTTTTTGTTTCTTTCTCGGTGCTGGACACGTCTCACCACCCGTTTCTCCTCGCACATTGTGTTACCAAAAGGATTAAAGTCACTATTACGGACGTCAAATCCTCGCGGGACTTAATTCGGGTTTGTTGTTTGCCTTTGGAAGAACAGTATACTTTTTCCACTATATATAGCATTCAAAGTTATTATTAAACACATTTTATTTATAATCAAAAGTTTCGAAACTTTATTGCACTAGTTATTCTGCCATTTTGCTGTATTAGTGTTGTTAGTTTGAGCGAACGAAGACTTCAGCATGGCTGGTCTCGCCACAAGTTTAACGCACGAATCGTGGTGCATTTCTGTTTTTAGCAAGAGACCGTGACCGTGCTCTGTTCCTAATGCCTGATGTGAAATCCCCCTGTGGGTTTGAGGTGTCCGAGAATGAGCACGGATCTAGAGCGCGCTTCTCTCAAGTCGGGCACGAACTCCCTGGGCTCCGGTGGCCGCGCGCTCTCCGTTAACGTCAAGAAGTTGCACAACGCGCTCAACGTGCTGCTCAACGACTTCGAAAGGGAGCAGTTCATCCACTGTCTCAACGTTTACCACGCCAAGCGCAATGTCTTTGATCTCGTCCAGACTCTCAAAGTCATTCTCAACACACCCAACAAGCGCCAACTGTTACCCATGCTGCGCCTGGTTATACCCCGCTCGGACCAGCTGCTGTTCGACCAGTACACATCGGAAGGGCTTTATCTGAAAACGGATCTTCTGGCAGCCAGTGTCAAACATGAGTGCTCGGAAGACATCAGCAGCACGAACGCGCATGTAGGAGCATCCTCGGTGCACTTTCTGCACGAGTCCGAGCAGGCCGGTCCTAGTCACGGATCCGTTCGCGCGGCTCCTGTCTTCAGCACCACGGCTGAGGGGACAGCGCCAGCGCTGATGCAGGAAGCGCCTGATGAAATCCGCCAAGTTACGCTGAAAAGAAGCAAGAGCCACGAAGGCCTGGGATTCAGCATACGGGGTGGGTCAGAGCATGGAGTTGGCATCTATGTGTCTTTGGTGGAGCCGGGATCATCCGCTGAGAGAGAGGGGCTCAGAGTTGGAGACCAGATCATGAAAGTCAATAACATGGTGTTTGACCGAGTCACTCATGGAGAGGCAGTCAAGGTGATGTGTGATCTCTATGTTAGTGTGTGTGTGAGTGAACGTGTGTTTTTGGCAGTGTTCTAAACATTTCATATCTTATCAGAAATCTTTTGTGGATCTGTTAAGTCTGATTGGGGTTCATCAGACTGCCGCACTGATGGAATCTTCTAGAAAATCTATAGACACTTTATAAAAAAGGGAAGTTGTCTGATAGGCCACTGCAAAAACTCTAAGACTGGGAACGAGTCATTCAGTAAACCAAGAGAGGTGTTGATGCAGTTGCACTTGAGATTGTTGGTCTTTCACAGGTTCTGTGTGTTCTGGTAATCATGGAGAAACGTTGCAAATGAAAACCAGATGGGACATTTCACAGAAGTCATTTGCAGTTATAGTAGAATTTATTATCAAAGGCCCTCAAGTATGAAATATCAGATATGAATGAACCATACCAAACACTTACATGGTTTATTTCTTTATAGTTTTATATCTATAAAGATGAAATAAAATTATCAATAAGAGCAGGTGTGCAAATAATGTATGACGTTGTAATAAATACAGTATCTACTCATGTACTTCCTTGGGTGCACATACCTCTGGTTGGGAATCGCTGCTCTAGAGGGATCTGTCAGTGTGGCAGTGTGAGGAACCCCAGTTGGTCTTTTCATTTTTATAGAGTTGACTCTCCTTTTTTGTAACAAACTGCCCCATTTGCTTCCCCCCTCCCTCCTCTCATCCTGTAAAGTCCTTTACCAGTGTCACAGCCCTGCAGAAAAATCTTTGGCCGGAGTCCCAGTCAGAGTTACTGGCTTTAGCAGGGCTAAAATCAATCCTTTTTTTGCCCACTTGATTACACATTACTGTGCACTAACTTTTGGCCTCAACCCCAACCTGGCCACTGGCAGTGTGACTAAACCATCTCCCTCGCTCTTTTCTCTTCACATGGTCCTAATCCTGGCCCTTTTTTTTAAAACACATTTGCTCTCATCTGTGTGTCCAAAGGTAATTTCAGGAAATTGGATAATTGACTCAAAACACCCCATTGGAGCTGGTGCTGGTCTCAGGAATTGGAAGTTCTGGTGTTTGTAACGGAGACATATGCTGAAATTTGCCTGTGGTGGAATCTAGTATCATCACTAATTTTAGATCTAGATTTGAGAGTTAAATCATTGGTTGCATAACAATTGAAGCTTGTACAGTTTGCAGAAGAAGAGCAATGACAGGCAGCCACCTCACTATTACTTTCCTCTTTGCTCGCTCACTCTCTCTCTCTTTGACTATTTGTGTGGGCAGGCTCATTCTGTGCTTGTTTTTTTGTTTTTCAAGCATTCACGTTAGACTGCTGAGGGAAGTGCAGCATTCTTTTGTATCGTCCTTGCTTTATTGTACTGCCCGTCTTACTCATGTAACAGTCTTATTTGCCTGTCAGAATTGAATCCACAAACTAAAAAAAGCACAGAGCAAATAACAATGTGAGTCAAATCGTTGCATGGAAGCTCAGTCCTGTATCAGCTACACTTGGCTTGGCACTATTTAGACAGTTTTTGCTTTCTGTCAGTCACACCAGCAGTATCAAGTATAGCTGTTTAATTCCATTAATATTGTAGTTTATATAATGGAAGTTCAGGGCCTTGACGCCTGTTTGTGAAGCTTTATTAAGTGAGTCAGTCTGTCTTGATTGCAGGTTCCATATGGAGGGATTAAAAGTGATTGACCATGTTTACTCAAAGTGCCAGCCTGTAAGCATTTCTAAATAAAGATGGGTGAGGTGAGAATTGGCCGTCTCGCATTGCCTGTGAACTTTACTATAAGGCAGAGGTGTGAACTGAGCTTATTTGACAATATCAGAGTTGTTAACACAATATATTATATGGAAGATGACATGGCCTTTAGCTTTAAGGCATGCTTGTCCATGTTGCAGCTTATTCTGGACAAGAATAACTCACTGGACTGACAAACAAATTGACCAACCAGGATTGTCACATTTATACAAAATCATTGTTAACACAATAATACACTATCATGGAAGCTTTCAGGCCTGCAATTTCATGTAAATAATTTTTCAGGAAAAAAAGTGATTTCAAAATATTTTTGTTTTTAAGCTCCAGGTTGTGCATAAAAATAATAAGAGTAATAATTATATTTTAAATTGAATAATATTAAAATAAGAAATATTATTGTTGTAGTTATCCACTGTAAAATGAAAATAGTATAAGAAAATAATAATAATAATTTAAAAATTTAAATTTACAGTACAACTGCAAAATTATTTTATAATACTAATATGGTCTCCACAGGGAGTATTTAAGTCTTTTAGGTTTATAAGTGTCTGTCATTATAAGTTTGGGAAGATGGTTGGCACATGTTGCGTTCCCAAATGCACTTTATAAGTGACCGAAACTCAAGAGTAGATGCAGAGATGTAGCTTTTGTGGAGCACCATTTACATCATGAGCTGCTTGCATGTAAATGAACACAGTGCTGCACTTGAAACACACAGCACATATATTTATTTTATTTGTCACAGCCTTTGGGATGTGATAATCACACTAAGCATCAGTGTAGAAATAATTGGTTCACTGTAAAATAGAAATAATGGGTCTTGTAATTTTCATTAAAAAAATTAAGGTGATAATTAAAAATAGTGTGTATATTTTATAAAAGGGGTCCTATTATGCTCTTTTACAAAGTCTTGATTTTGTTTTGTGGATGTACTAGAACAGGCTCTCATACTAGGTTGCTCGAAAAACACATTATTTTTCACATATTTTACATTATTTCAACACCTCTCTCCCCAGTCTGGCACGAACGGCTCGAATAGTTCCTGTATCAAATGAAGGCCCGCCTTCTGAAATACGAAATGTGCTGTGATTGGTTAGCTGGGCCAGTGTGTGTTGTGATTGGCAGCACTTGGTGCCTGGTCGGGAAATGTCATGCCCCTTACCACAGCCACCTGTGAGCTTCAGTGTAAATATTGCATCAAAATCAAATCAATTTGAGCGTGATTTAAACCCGGATGATTGTAACCACTCTAAGTTCATCTGGCTTGGGAAAGCTAGCGTGTCTCAGACACAGTGATGACACTCGTTGCCTTCTCTAGTGCAGCTCAACCAGGTCTCGTCCCATTTGTCAGTATTTGTGATATCACAAATCCCGGAAAATATGCGTTGTAGTCCAAACGAGTCGTTCATTTTAGTTTTTGAAAATTGATTTCTGTTAAATCAAATATCTCCTTTTGAAGTGGACGTTGAACTTTGTAACTTTGCAGAATTATTTATGCTCAGACAGCAACATTACAGACTAACTAAAGTTGAAAAAGTGAAAAAACATAATAGGACCCCTTTAAAGAAATTGTGGTTCAGTGTTGTAGAGAAAATATTGAGAACTTTTCACTAATAAAATCAAGAGATTATGTTTTGCTCATATTTTTTTAGGAAACTTAAGAAAAGAAGGCTACCTATTTATTTTAAGAGAATTAGCTCAATTTTGCAGTTTTATTTAGGCTGTGATTGTTAGTTCCCAGCATGCTTTGCATATGACTGGCTATGGAGAGTAAATATTGCTACTTTATGTGTTTTTGAGGAAAGGGAAACATCTATTAATGTTTAATGTTCAGTTATGTTTGACATTTGAAAGAGTTTCTGTTATGTTGAAGTTTCTATCGTTTACATTGTGCATCGTTACCAGAAGAGTAGAGCTTATGGTTATGGATAACTGCATGTACTAATATGAGACATGATGCTTAGTTCAATAAGCAGTAGCCTTGGTAATGCTACTGCAGTAACGTGTTTTCCTACTTGAGCTATTTGGCTCTATACAGTATTTTAATTGTACAAAATAACTCAAAGTCAAATACAAACAGGCCTTACTCAAAATCACGGACTTTTGAGAATCAACTTAAAATAAATGAGCATATTTCACTAATGATATTAAAATCATTGTGTTAGATTAAATAATTTAGGAGATTTTACATGATTTATTCAGGTATATTCCATTAAAATATCAAGCCTTAAAAACTTCTCAAATTATTATGTGTAATATTGTTACCATGATTTTTTTTTAAGTAGATAGCTCATACAATTTTTTTACCGTGTTGTTTTAGTCGCAATTGTGTGCATTCTTTGTGGTCAAAATATCTTTCCATTCAATTGTAATAAGTAGCTACTGATTATTTTATGAACATACCTCTGGAAACAAAGCAGAATATATAGACAGTTGCACTTGACGCTATTTTGTTTACTTGCCTAAAAAAGCATTGAAACATCCTTGATGCCACAAACCTTGTTAACTTGGTCAAATTCAGTTATTAGTTGTTCCTATTCTCACTGTGACCAGTGTTCTTTATGTCCTAATTGTTCCAGCCTGACAAGACTAGTCACACTTTTCTACATGGTAAATGTTGATCCTTTTGAATGAATCCTGGCTGTTATAGCTGAATTCCAGAAGTGCGTCCATTGTCTTTGTTCCACGTTAATTGTCGTAGTTCCTGTTTGCGTGTAGGGCTGCCACTAACGACTATTTTTATTTTGATTCATCTATCGACTAATTTATCGATGAATCTAAACGATTAATTTCCCACAAAAAAATCAACAATTTTACTTAAGAATATTTTATTAAACTATATTTTATTGAACCAAATGAAATCCAAATTTCTATGAAATCCTTTTTTTAAAGCAAAAGTAAAGTGCATCCATCTCATATCTAAATCACTGAAATCAAAGTTCAGTATTATAGTGTAAGAATGACCTTTACACATTACTGTGCGATCTAATTACTTGTTTAATATTGACCAAGCACCATTTAATTCAAATGTCCACTTAATCTATCATATTTGGCCATTTCTTTAGGACAGAAATGCTATAGCCACTGTAATTAAAAGAATATGTGGACATCAAATCGTGTAAACTCAGAGTGAGGGTTTGAGCGTTTATTTTGAAAAAGCGATGTATTCTCCTGAGTTTGCGTAGATTTATAAATGATTTACCTTACAAATCTGATGAAATGGCGCAGGCTATAATAAACCCAAACTCACAACAACATGCAGAGATGGAGTTTGAGACGCTCCACACGTGTAAATGATAACAGTACTGTGAACGGAGCCGCTGTGACGCATGTACTTAACCTACACGCATGCAAATAATTAAAGCATTGCATATAATTATTTAAATCGTAGCATTTGTGAATTCACAATTATGCTTAATTATTATTTTTAAATGGGTTTAATATATCATGCAGCCTTGGGAAACAGTCTAATAATGTGTTTTATGAGCTGTGTCTCAGTTGGAAGGCTGCGTCCTCCGGAGGTCGCATTCGAAGGCTGCATATGTCATCGAGGCTGTCTCATTTCAGAAAAGCAAGTAGGACACTCCGAATGCGACCTTCGAATGCGACCACCTTTCACAGGAATTCAGAGGATGCATGAGGTGGATCCTTCGCTGCTACAGATAACCCACAATTCTTTGCGTCGCCATAAACAACCGTTGTTAATTTGAAAAATGCCGGCGCCGGCAGATGTGGTGTTTACAACTTACCTTAAATCGCCTCGGTAAAAACGGATAAACTTTTAATATCCTCCTCCTTTATTTTCTCTAACAGATGTCTGCTGTACGTACGCTGCAGCTCCTCAACAAAATAAAACAAGTAAAAGCATTTTTTTTCAAATTACTTTCCAAATGTAGAAATAATTTTCCTTCATTTAAGTAGTGTGAGAGTGCAACGATGCTCTAAATGTGTTGGCATAGCAACGTGATACTTCCTGTTTCCTTTTCCGCCTGTCCTACGAAGGCCGTCTCGTTTAATTCTAGGTTGAGGACACTTCGTATATGCATCCTACAGAGGATTCGACCTCCGGAGGGCGCAGCCTTCTAAATGAGACACACCCCGATTCTCTCCATGAAATGCACCACTTCTGGTATTTTGCCAGTTAGTCGACGCGAGCAAAATGAAGTTGAGGATTTTTAAAAATCGAATAGTCCAATAAAATCGACGAATCGCGACAGCCCTATTTGCGTGCTAAGCTAATAGGGGTGTTTAGAGCCACTCCTGTTGGGATTCCTGCTTTCGTTTATTATTTGGATTCACTCTGCTTCCCATTAGGACCTGAATAATTCATAAAAGCGGTTAATTAAAGGGGTCATATGATGCGATTTCAATTTTTCCTTTATCTTTGGAGTGTTACAAGCTCTTGGTTCATAAAGAAGATCTGTAAAGTTGCAAACACTAAAGTCTCAAATCCAAAGAGATATTCTTTATAAAAGTTAAGAGTCAGCCACGCCTACCTAAAACGGCTCGTTCTAACAAAACTGTTCAGTCCATTCACATTTGAATCATCTATTTTCCATGTCCACTTTTCTTTTCTACACACTCACCATGTTTTTGCTGTCACATCATTCGTATCTACACTGGACGCGACAAAGCATTGCAAATCATTTGAACGTTGTGTCAGTTCCCTTATAAATAGAACGAGTCAGCAATTTACTGTCAGGGATTTGTTGTGTCGCGCCGCATCCAAGACAGCATCACTGATTATAATGAGTTCTTGTATTTTATTGCACCACGCCGCTCGCGTCCAGTGTAGACACGATGTAAGTTAATGTAGCTTTCTGTTGCTGCGTATGAATTTTCATGCCACATTATTTTAAATTAGGGCGGGCCAAACTTTTTTCTCTCACGGGCCGGATGTGGCCCGCGAATTGACTTTTCACATATTACAACTTAGTATGATTACTCTTAGACTCGGCATCACAGCCTAGCAAAAAAGTCACTCAAATCCTGCTTCAGTCATCCAAACCTGAATAACACCCCTATTCAGGCATGTGCACAGGTAGGGCTCAACCTGTGCAGAGCGCATGCCCTTTTTGCCCTTACACTCCGAAGTGCCCTTTTTTTGGTGATGGTGTTTTTTTTTCCTTCAATAAATCAATGATATTGGTCACGCTTTGCATCTGTCTGTCTCTATATATATATCCCTATAATAATGAAAGGTATTAAAAAGAGCTTGTGACTAAATCTTGTTGGATCCACTCAAACTGTCAGTAAACCTCATAACTCCACCCCCTCTATCTTGACTGAATGAACTGAAGTTCCACAGCAGCTGAACTAGGTCTGCAAGGGTAAATAAAGATCTTGTTGTTTGAATAAGTACAGCGTTTTCTTTACGCAAGAAACACTACGTCTATAAAGGCTCATCATTTATATATTTGAAACTGAGCGCCCATATAGCTACAACAAACACCTGGTGATGAAAACGTAATGCCGCCGTTTTAATGACAGACAAAATGCACATTTGCACACATTCACTGGTCAAAAACCCCGTAACTGCATTTGAGTTTGACACAAAGCGACTGAGTGATCCTCGTCACCTAGGTAAAATATATTTCTAAGAAATTTATGATTGCTGATATACACTTAATTTATTAACATTTAATCAAATTATATGGTCGCATGGCTAATTCATGTTTACGCTGTTAATATGCATGTATTCTAGCTAGCTAATTTTTATCTAGTATTCTATACTCTTCATCTTCAAATGTATTAACGTAGTAAAACATGGTTTTATTACAGTATTGTTGTAGTAACAAAAAAAAACTTTACAGAATCAAATCACTGTGAAATCTTTATATTTTATCATGCATAATGTAATACATTATATATATTACATAGCTAAAAAAATATCAGTATTGACCTGCCAGTCTTAAGCAATTATTCTCAATGACAAATTGTGCCAGCAATGCAAATAATGATGACCCGGCTGTTTGTACTCCTTTATGTTTCATGTCTTATCTTGATCCCCTATATTTATCTCTTTCTCTTTATCTCTTTCAGTAGAATTAGCAATAAGCACTGAGACCTCCCTAGTCATGTGAATAGCTAACAACACCCCCCCACCCCCACCCCCATCCCACATTCAGCACACAGTAGATCAACCCCAAACAGTGTGTACTCCATATCTGATGGCTCTGGAACAAACAGAGCTCAACGGCACTGTTATTTTCACCACCATGATGCACGTTGACCATTTTATAACATATAGAGGCAAAGCCAGAGATAATAATGGGGAGAGAATTTGTGGTTATGTAAGTGTCAGAATAATGAAAAGCTGATTTGTTTTCCGACAACTGAGGATCATCAAAGACAGAATGGGTCGGTGAAAGATAAGATGGTTCAATTTATCAAAGCAAGAGAGATGTTTTTTTTATCATAGCTTGGAGCAAGAGAGGGAGAGTGAGCGATACTGAGAGTGGAGGGGCAGAGGTTGATGGGAATGGAGTTTTACACAGTCCATCTGCCGCACTGTCATGGAGATTTTAAAAGGCCAAACAGATGCCGGAGGAACCAAGAAATGTCAATTAGAGACCTCTTTTCCTCTCAGTTTTAGCTGAGAGGCTTCTAGAAAGAGACTAAACCACCATGATGTTGCAAAGTGCTTTTCCTTCTTGACAAAAACTCATAAATGGACATACTGTATGAATAAATAACCTCTTTCTAATGCAAGAACATTAAAGCTTGACAGTGTTGTTATTCTACATTATTCACCAACACAAGCTTGTTTTATGATTCCACTGGAGAATGGGAAAGTCAAAGACGTTTGGTTGGAAACAACTGTAAAAGATCCAACTTGCAAAACATTCTTCTAACACAGGGGTAGGCAAGTTCGGTCCTAGAGAGCCGCAGTCCTGCAGAGTTCAGCTCCAACCCTAATCAAACACACCTGAACAAGCTAATCAATGTCTTCAGGATTACTAAGGCTATAGGCAGGTGAACTTTTTTTTCAGGGTTTGAGCTGAACTCTGCAGGACTGCGGCTCTCTAGGACTGAACTTGCCTACCCCTGTTCTAACAGATGTCTAAAAAAGGCTTGAACAAAATTATTTTAGTAGGAGGAGTCAGGTTTTTGTTCAAAATCTGTCCAAATGTCCCAGTTTTCCAATTTGAGTCATCCTAGCATACAATTTTAGAATGAACAATGTTTTGCAAGTTCCCAGCGTGCATTGCTGCTTGACATAATTATCTGGTAAGTAACTATTATTAAAAAAAAGATTATTATATACTTAATTTATTCTGCTGCTGCTGTTGTTGCTGTTAGTTAGTTGTTACATGGTTCATATTTTTACTGAATTAACATTTGTTGATCTCACTGTGTTTGAGATTTGTGTTTAAAAGTATATGTGCGTCTCATTGCAACTCTGGGATTTAATATATTTACCTATCAGGGTAATGTGTTTTTCTCTAGTTTTAATTAATTAATTTTAAAATCAAACATGATGAAAGAACAAGGTTTGTAGCTTCTTACATTGCTAAGCAATTTTTATTTGTCCTTTATTTGACAAGTATTTTTAAGTTCTTTATATGAATAAAAGTTTTCAATAGATTAATTTGCATTGACTGTAATAGGTTGCCTTATTTTTTTAGTTAGGTCTGTTTAGATGTTTATGCTTTATTTAAGTCAGGTCAACTTTTTGTTTGTGTGTTGAGATCACAGTGGGTCTGAGTCTACACTAGAGGAATTTAACTTGTTCTTTTACCTTCTTGTAGAACATGAACTTTTGTAGTTTGTGGTCATAGATTCCCTGTGCACACTGGCCTTCCTGCTGGGTTGAACTAGTTGAGCATTGTTCCTTTCTTTCTTTCTTGCTTTCTTTCTTGTTTGCTTGCTTGTGTGCCCTGTCTCTTCTTCTGCCTCCTGTTATCCCTGGAGAATGACTACATCTCACCTGGTCATACTCTGCACTCATTTAGAATACAAATTCCACCATTCACTCACTTTAAACCTTGTGCTTCATTATTCTGTCATGCAATTTTAAACGTGTTTTGGCTAGTCATTGACATTGGCTGATAGAAATGCATATTCTTTCTTAACAGATGATCAGTAATGATTAGGCTATGTCTCGTTTGTGAATTTTAGATTGTGAATTTTTTCTTTTCTTTTTTTGAGTTAGACCACAAATTGCCAGGATTTTTTGAGCTGATGTCTACTCTAGAAAATTGTAAGATAATTTTGGTATTGTTTAATAATTTTAGTCACTACATAATTCCCATACTACCGTTTGTGTTATGCTAGTGGAAAATAGTAATAATGCAAAAGGGGGACGTGTGTCCAAAAATGTGTCTGTTAGTGTAAATGTTGTTTATTTCATTGTTGGTGTTATAGAATGGCTGAGTTGTTGTGAAGTGAGAGGCATTAATCATCTTTAGCCTCACTGATGAGATGTTTTGCTCTTTGTTTAAAGCTCTATCTATCTACCAGAACAGTTTTACATTCTGTGAAATGAAGCACTGCAACCAGCTACTGTTCAACCTCTGTTGTGACACTTGCTGCCTGTTTAAATTTCTTTCTGTTAATGTTTGCTTCACTTTGATCTCCCTCTAATCAATCCCAAAACAGCAATTACCACAGTGAGGACAGCTGTTTTGTACTGATGAGTTGAAAAAGTTGTCTACTATTGTTTCTGCCTGCTGGACTTGACAGATTTTAGATCAATCTCGCAGCATGCAGACATCCAATTCAAGGTATCAGAATGTGTCTGACTGCTGACCTTGGAAATTACATAAACTTCTTCTGTACTAAGTACCTGGCTGTGCATATGCTGCATTTACTGCACTGAATCATTTGAGGGAATCAAAGCAGTGAAGCACAACGATTTTTGTGAGATGACAGTTTGTTTGCGCGGATCCACAGTAGCCCTGTTTTTTATTGAAATTGAATTGAAACGAGTTTAAGGCATGACGCTACCAGAGAGAGCAAGAGCAATTGCAAATGGTGGACAACGGTAATTCTCCATGCATATTGAAGATGACAGCAAATGTATCTGCCCTTTTATTTACCTTATTTTAGGGCAACCCAGTCAGTTCCATGTTCCTGTGCAAAACCTTTTTAACCCAGTACTTCACAAAAGCTCCCAGGTGCCTGCCTGAATGAATAGCACTTTCTCTGTATTGAATGTTTGGTTCAAATTTCTTTACAGTAAAAAGCTGAATGCTTTCATGTATTGCATTTTCTAACTGGTGCATTTCACTGTTAAACGCTTTTGCTGTTTGGGGGTGTTATCCAGTCGTGGGCCTGTCAGATTGCTTTCAAAAGCTTAACAAAAAGGTGAAGAAGAGCTTTCCTGAATTTATAGTGACTGACAGTACTGTTAATACTAAACAGTTGTAGCAGAGCTGTGTAGTCTTGTGTTATAGGCAGTGTGAATATACATGAAGTAAGAGACAGAGAGTCTGTATTAGGCAGTGATTAGGTAGTTTTGCAGTGGATTAGAAGTGCTTTTAATGGCGTGTGCGTCTTTTATTTGCTTGTCTACACACAGTTAATGAAACAATAAACAAGCAAATTAAAATGTTGGCATCCTAGGTGACTCAAATATGCTCTGTGATCCTCGCATCTCTTCTTTTAAAGAATGACGAGAGTTGGAAATAAATAAGTCTCTCTTGTTTTCAGACTTCACAGTAAATAAGTACCTGTGTTATAAACTCCCGTTGGGCAGGTTTGTGACAATTTTCGTTATCATCAGCTGAAAATGAACATACTGTATGCAGTAAACCTTCTGTGCAAACAGAGATAACGTTTATATTTATCTCACCTACCTTTGCTGCCTTCAAACTTTTCAAGTGAGATATTTTCGTGCCTCCCTGGAGGCATACGTTCTACTCTTGACCTTTTCCTTTCTGAATGGGTCATGATATTTGAAAAGTCCTCTGCCCTTCCTTCTACACAATATGAGTCCTACATCCAGATTTACAGAGAATGAGTAACGCTCCAGTTACTAATGTAACTGTGTTACAGTTTACTGTTTACTGTGATACTGAAGTCTGATTCGTTCATGTTCGTGAAGCTGCACGAACCAATGGCACTTCAACTCACCAAAAGGGGAGGAGCCGATCTCTATATGTAAGTTGGCTCTGAGCACCATTTCATCAGAATCTTTCGACTGAAGCGACAGTCATCGGTTTGCGTGCAGTTTTATAGCATGGCAGCCTGCGGAACGCTTGTTCCCTTATCTCAGGGTATCGAGGTTATGTTAGTAACCCGAGCATTCCCTTTCAAACGGTCTCTCCTGTTGCGTTAACACGCTTATGGGGAAAAACATCCATTGCCGTGCTATAAGCAAGTGCGGAACGAAGTCACTCTTCAAGCCCAAAAAAATAGAGCAAGGGAAATTTTTTTTATAAATGATTTAATAAATTAATGCAAATTAATAGTAAAAGATTTGGAAAAGAAAAAAAAAAATAGCTATGATAACAGTAATGGCAACAATGGAAGTGTAGAAAAAAATAGTACATATAATAACTTAATGTAAATTAAATGTAAATAAGGATAGAGAATAAAAGCTTAAATGATAGGATTCAAATAGGTATACACATTGAAAGAGAGAAGAGAAACAAAAATGCTACAAATTTTGATAATAAAAGGGATCCACATAAGCTAACAGGATAAAAAAAACTACATAAGTTATATAAAAGGATACAAAATGTTCCTCATAAGTGTAACGGGGCTGACGAGACGAGGCGTGCGGATCCATGTGCAAGCTTTATTTCACAAGAGAAGTGGTCAAACACAGGCAGGGTCGATCAACAGCAAACAGGTATGGCACAAGCAAGACAGAGAATATTCCTTGGGCTAGCATGGGTCTAAGATCAGCAAACAGTATCCAGAGGGCTTGACAAGAGGGGTAATCCAGTAAACACAGGCAGAAGGTCAGGAAACAGACAACAAGGCAACACGGAAAGACTAGACCAGACAAACTAAAAATGGGAAAAGGAATGGCTCAGTAATGTAGCTATCGCTTGAGGAGAGATAAATGCTAAACAAAACTAGAGACTAAACAGAAACACGGAATTGCTCGGCAAAGTAGCTAACACTTGGGAAGTGCTAAACGCAGAACAATACTCGGCAGTGAGAGAGAGGAAGTCCATGGCTTATGTAGCATGTCTGATTGGATTCAGCTGTGTGTGTGTAATCAGTGCAATGGTTGATGGGAAATGCAGTCCAGGGTGATGTGTAACAGTCTGTGTGGTGTGAGAGTCAATGTAATGGGAGAGCGACCTCTGGTGGCAATCAGCCGGAAGGCCACGGACCAGATTCATGACTATAAGTTTCTTTCTTTGCTACTGTCAGTGAAATTAATAAAAATGGTTTAAAATGATTAGAAATATGTAGTGTAGGTATGTCTCCCAGTAAAGCTATTTTGAGACAAACTGGGATGCTGAGCCCAAGGATATCTGACAGCCTGCTCATGACCTCAGACCAAATTGAATAAAATTTAATGAACTTGTGGACACCGCCAGAGTGCATGAAAATAATCATCAGTGGAGGCTGGACAATTGTTATTTTTAATATATCCTATGCACTGCAATTTGTATGTTGTGATATGAGTTCTATGAATGATCTTATATTGAATCATTGAATTTTGGTATTGCAGGAAATTGAATAAATGTTATTGCAAAAGTCTTGCCAGTTGATAATTTGATCTGTACCTGTCATACGTTTACATGCACCCAGGGCTCGCAAAATTTCAAAATCGCTGGTAGACCTTCGGGCAGACATTCCTCAGATTTTGGTAGCCGAAAATTAATTTAAGTAGTCTGAATAAAAAAAAAAATTTAAAAAAAACATCGGCTGAACTTCACTGCGGACAAATCAGCATGATTAAAAACTTCAGTGATTGCTTTTTTTCTTCAAATAACAAGACAAAAGAGTAGGAGTGCAACTAGGGCTGCACGATAAATCGCATGCGATATTTAACGCGCATCTTATCAGTAAAGCCGGTTCTGTAATCAGTGGTAAATCTCCATCACCTGCTGGGCTTTCACATTGCGCAGCATTAACTACACAGAGCCGTTGTTCACTGACAAGCTGCACAAAAAATCGCGCGAATATGAACGTGGTTTTGCGCAGCTCGTCAGTGAACAAAGGCTCTGTGTAGTTAATGCTGCGCAATGTGAAAGCCCAGCAGGTGATGGAGATTTACCACTGATTACAGAACCGGCTTTACTGATAAGATGCGCGTTAAATATCGCATGCGATTTATCTTGCAGCCCTAGGTGCAACCAATCACAAAACCCACGGCTCGGATCATATTGCATTATCATATCAGATTTTGAGTAACAGATCGGATCATTTTGCAGATGACAAAAAAAATATGGTTCTTTATTTATTTATTTATAACCAAATATTTATTTGATACCACAGCAAAACTAGTAGCATATAGGGATGTAACGATTCACTCAACTCGCGATGCAACGATTCACGATACTGATTTCACAATACAATTTTCTCACAATTTTTATTTTTAACAAAATGAGATTTAAGACAAATTATAAATGAAAAGGTGTCCTTTTATTATTTCTCCAACAAAATGCTTCACATTTCTTTGTGAAATTAAAATGTCAAATAATAAAACTAACTTTATTTTTTTAACAGATCCCAAATCAAATAATTAAATAATACAAATAAAATAAATCTCTTCATATAAACAAACTAAGGCTTTTGCTGTGCTTTTTCCATTTAAAATCAGAGGAAACCACTGCATTTTAATAATGATCCAAACAAAGATGCTAAATACAGGTGCATCTCAATAAATTAGAATGTCGAGGAAAAGTTCAACTCAAATTGTGAAACTCGTGTATTAAATAAATTCAATGCACACAGACTGAAGTAGTTTAAGTTTTTGGTTCTTTTAATTGTGATGATTTTGGCTCACATTTAACAAAAACCCTAAATACAGTATTTAGCATTTCCTAGCCAGTCGTCTAGGAAATTCATAAAGCAGATTCCCATCTGTCTCAGAGGGGGAAGAGCCTTGTCTATGCACTTCGTAAAGTAAGATATGAAAGTAAGCATCTTTCAGATCCACTGATAAAAAAACATTCCCTGAGGCTATTTGCACAAGGATCTGCTTCTAAATTAACATCTTGAACGGACGATTCATAAGCACATGGTTTTTCTTAGGAATGAGGAGTAGCGGCTGTAAAACCTGACTCGCTGTTCGCTAGAGGAACTGTCTCTGTGGGCCCTTTTGCAAGTAGAGTTTGCATTTCAGACCGGAGAATGTGAGCATTGTTGTCCTGTACCGAAGTTTGAATAATGCCTCTGAAGTGAGGTGACCTGTGAGCGAACTGGAGTGAGTAACCTCTGTCTGCTTAAGCAGGGAATGGCGCATGACCTGCGAGTGATCTTTGTCACTGAAGGAGAAAAATTCTGACGAAATGGTGCTCACAGCAGAGTTGAAGCGCCATTGGTTTGTGCAGCTACACGAACGTGAACAAATCAGGCTTCAGTATCAGAGTAAAAAGGAGTTTACCCATAAGTATGTCAACGCAATGGGAGAGACTGCTTGAAAGGGAACATATAAAGCAGTGAGGGCTTGACAAAAGAGCTGAGGTACAGAAATGAAACCGAGAGGAAAGAATGAAAAGCACGAGCTTGATTTATCACAAGAGGCGGAATGTTTTAAGTTTTGCTCTTTTATGGCAAGTTTAGTGCTCTGATGTCCCTAAAGATCTTTATGTAAGATATTTAGTATCATCAGTGTGTTTTAGCGATAAGCTAATCTGACAGAGGGAAGGCTGAGACGTATGTTCCAAAGTTTTCTCACGTTAAAGAGTGAAAATTGTCTTTTCTTGACATTTTTTTCAATGGTGTACTTCAGACCTACTTTTTACTGTTTAATGGTGTTTCTAGGTCTGAAGTCTTCAGGGGGTAGTGCACATATTGCAAAGCTTTTACGGGCTGTTCCAAAACTGTCCACAGACCCCTGTGGTGTAGGACGCTGAAACTGTGACAGATAAACATTGTGTTTAATTATTAATCCTCGTAAAACTGAATTATAATGTTTTTTATGGTATTTCTTTTCACTTTAACCTGAAAAGTCACCTATAAAATTCAAAGTGTTTTATGATTGCAGTATGTAAAGTATTATGGGATACCTGTACAGTTGTGCTATATTAACAGCTGGTTTGTTTGTAGATTCCATTAATTTGCAGTTGTGATGTTTTACATCCAAAAACTGTCACAGTCTTCAGCGGGTGTGCCCAGGAGGGCCACCAGATGACTGTGTTCTGGGAGCACATGGCTTGTGTTGTGTTTGTCTGTTGCCATGTGCTCTCTCCTGTCTATTGTCTGGCCCCTCCCATCTTGTTACCTCGTTATTGTTTAAGTTGCTCCACCTGTGTCTCCCTCGTTAGCCTCCTCGTTTGGTTCCTATTTATTCTCCTTGTGTCTGTCGTCCTGTGCTGATCTGTCATTTCTCATTGTGTGTGTTATATGTCTGCATGGAGTGCCGTTTTGAGCCTGCCTGTCTGTTTTTCCCCCTCGGGGTGGTTTGAGTTTTGTTTCATTTTTATTAAAATAAATAACCATTTCTCCTGCAATTGAGTCCTTAATTGATAATCTCTGGGATATCATCATTTTTTTGAAAATGTAATATCACAAATGAGATCTTTTTGATATTTTTCCTATTTTTATTAGTACTTTTGTCTCGTTTATCTCAGATTTCTCAGAAGTCTCACATGTGTCTCTTCTAGATACCATGTCTGTGATCAATAGCAAGAGATTTAAATATGAACATTTCTTATTACATTCTTACAAAGATAAAAAAATGTTCTGAGCTATCTTATCCACATTTTGTATTAATTTTATAGCTCTATAGTCTGGAAGTACTATGGAAGTACTCGACTTGAAATCTGCCATCTTTGCTCATGAGACCACAGATCTATATCTGAGCCATAAATTCCACGTGACTAATTTGCCCTTCAAGTCAAGTAAAATATTGTAAGTTCAGAACACATGAACGATCAAACAAAACCATATTGGATAACTATTTAAACCTTGCAGAAAAAGTTATCTTTAATGTAGATGATATCAATTATCTATAATCTCTATATAGTATCAGTGAGCAGTTATCAACTCTGTAGTGAATTATAATGATTGTGTTTTGAGTTTTTCAAAAGATGTGATGTACAAAACACCTGAAGTTACATACTCATCATTCATGGTTTACTTCATGTTTCACAAACACGTTTGATACCATGTGAAAATAAATAATAGAAATTAATCATTTTGAATCATTTTGCATTCAGTTGTAGTTATTTTTGGGTGTATTGTTCACAATAAACAATATTCCTTTGTTTTGTTTAGGCTACTTTTGTGTTATCTTTTGACTTGAATGTGTGACATGACCTGTACCTATGAGTTGGGTATTATTGCTACAAGTTTCCCTGATGCACCTGAAGGCAGCATAATAACTCTGGAGCTACAGGTAAAAATGACATCACAACAATACTGATTGGCTGATGGGGCACTTAACATAGTCCCTTCAATAGTGACTGTGAATAAAAGGTGGCAGACTGGAAAAATATAAATACAATTGTGTGTCATCTTTGTGTATAATATATACTTAGGAGTACACATTTTGATTAATAAGAATACACAGTAAATTGTGAATGGATTTCAATGAAGAAAGATACCTTTTAGCACTATAATGGTGTCGTTACAGCATCTACCAACAGAGGCAAACAGGGTTATGCTAACTAGCCAAACCTTGACCCTTTTGGTTATAACCTTTCCACCATTTTCATTTTAAAATTCTTTTATTGTCAGCTTTTAGTGTTTGTGACTGTGGTGGCAGATTTGCATTGCTTAGAATGAATAAGCCGACCCGTCCATGTTAAAGGCTGTGAGGCCATTGTTTAGTCATCGCCGACTGTGTCACCACTCATTATATCCAGGTCAGCACAGGTCTCATTTGGCGTCTGGTCAGGAAGGAGTGTGGAATATGATTGCTACACGTTCTTATTGGAAGAGGAGGGCTACGTCTGCTGAGGCTCAGCACAGAAATGTCAGGTGTGTCCTTTGCCTCTGTGATGAAGAGACACTGGCTTATGGTTTATTCACTAAAGCTCTGTCAGATGCCCTCATTTTCACTCTCACTCTCTTTCCTATCTGCCTACATCTCCATGTTTTTTTGTTTCTTGAGTGTTACTTTCTTGCTGAAGCTTCACTCTAAAAAAAGATGGTTCTTTAAAGGTTCTTTACATGGAGTAACAGTTCTATTTAGATCCATAGCATCCTGAAGAACCCTTTTATGCTGAAATGGTTCTTTGTGTTAAGAGTTTAGGGTTATTTTTCCCCGCCCTTTTTGTTTTTTAAATCTGTAACCGTTAAAACTCCTCATTACTGATTTTCTGGAGCTCAGTGATCCAACTACAGACTGTCAACACACTCTCAACAGGTAAATGATTTCATTCTTTAATTTAAATACAAATTTAACTTTAAAATTGTAACTGGGATCCAAACAAACATGTTCTTTTCTCTTTTTAGTTTTTTGGTCATATGTAAGTGTGAGCAGCTCTGTTAAGCTGAGGATCCTTCTCCACTAAGTAAGTAACAGAGACACTGAATTTATAATACATATTGTTAGAATTTTTTTTATTTAATTTAACACTAGAACTCTATTCTATTTCTATTCTATCTGCTTGTTTTCTCTTGAATTATTATAAAAAATAATAATAATTGACCCTCTAACACTAGCTCTGTCTATTATATCTACTTTTTATTCTGTTTATCTATTATAAAAAATAAAATAAAAAACCTTGCTATGTGTACTGTGTTAAACTAACCGGGATTTGTCACAACAATTATATTGTTGCTCTTTTGTCATGTTGATTGCTTCTATTACCCTCATTAAGTCGCTTTGAATAGAAGTGTCTGCTAAATAATTAAATGTAAATTTAATATAATTAACGTTTATGCATAAACATACCTAGTCACAAAAAAATATTAAAGCTATCCCATGACTTTATATCACTTTTTTCTTTTGACATTTTGAAGGGCTCACATTCTGTCCATTTTTGCTTTTGGCCTTCATAAACATTATAGTTTTTACATAAACAAATGGACAACTCTAAACTCAATTGTGTATTTCAGATGCATCACATCCCACAACCTCACCATCTGCAGAGTGAAACTGCCACTCAGTCACACCAAAATGATGGACTTAAAGGCATCATATAGGATTGTAAAGATATTTAACTGGAACTTTGTCTTCACTTTTTTATGTATTTATTCATGTTCAATGTCAAGTGTCAACTGTTGTTAAGAGCACTGACATTATCGCTACAATTTCACGTCAATAAAAAAGTACCTGATTCACACAATATGTTGTTGCTGCTGTTATTGCTGTTGTTGTTATTTTAATGTAAATCCCCCTCCCTCTGATTTCCCCCCTGAATTACTGATTTTTTGGACTTCAGCCATCCAACTACACAGACTGTCAACACACTCTCAACAGGTAAATGATTTCTTTCTTAAAATGTCTATTATTTTCAACTTTTAAACTGTGACTGGTTTCCTACCAATCATGTATTTATCTCTGTAAGTGTAAGTGCGACCAGCTCTGTTCAGTTAAGGATACTTCTTTCTCCATCTCCACTAAGTAACAAATATATTTAATTTATGGTCCATATTGTTAAGATTTATTTATTATTTTTTTTTTTTATTACTTGGGTTAATGCATAAACATAACATTGTGAAGTGCTCACATACTACTTTTGGCCTTCATAAACAATTGTTTTTACATAAACAAATGGAAGGAGGCACATTGTAACTCTAAACTCAATTGTGCATTTCAGATGCTGTCACATCTTACAACCTCATCATCTACAGAGAGAAACTGCCATTCAATCCCACCAAAATGTGACTCTTCTGCCTGTGAAAACCCAGCTAAAGTCTTTGTGTGTGTGTGTGTGTGTGTGATTTACTGTTTTACATAAAATCGTCCTTTATAATGTAAAGAACATTCTGTGAAAATGTAACCTTGATATTAACTGAGTAAGGCCATGTCAAAGATTGAAATCATATTTTGATGCTTGTTGCAACCTCATCATCTACAGAGAGAAACTGCCATTCAATCCCACCAAAATGTGACTCTTCTGCCTGTGAAAACCCAGCTAAAGTCTTTGTGTGTGTGTGTTTGTGATTTACTGTTTTACATAAAATCGTCCTTTATAATGTAAAGAACATTATAAAGGACTGTGAAAATGTAACCTTGATATTAACTGAGTAAGGCCATGTCAAAGATTGAAATCATATTTTGATGCTTGTTATCTCATAATTAGATTTTGAGACTTTAGCCTGAATTTCACAGACAGGGTCACAAATACACATAATGATGGGCTTACAGGCATCATAGAGGATTGTGAAAATACAGTATTTCACTAGAACTTGGTCTTCATTTCACTGTTTTCTGTTTCTATTTTTGTTTTACATCTGTATTTATTTATGCTCAATGTCAATTGTCATTTATTAATGTATTCTGCTAATAACGGTTGTTAAAATCACTTGTCATTTTTGCTACAATTTCACATGTCATAAAATAAAATAAAAATACCTAATTGACACAACATGCTGTTGTTGTTTTTATGAAAACCTTAATAGATATAAATATAAAATATTATAAGATCAGGCAGATAGGGGTAAAAATACAATAGTAATAAATAAGTTATTCAAATAATATTAATAAAACTAATATTAATTATATAAATATACTAATATTAATAAAAATAAACTATCATTAAAAAGGTTATTTATAGCACCATTAAGGTTCTATATAGCACTTTCAAAGCATGGTTCTTTATGGAACCCTATAAAAAGGGTTCTATTTAGCACCAAAAAGGGTTCTGCTATTGTTACAAGCTGAAGAACCCTTTTCTGGTACTGTTTAGAACCATTTTTCTTAAGAGTGTTGAATAATTAGTTCAAACTGGTGTTTTAGTTCTGTGAGGCTGTGGATGCATCCCTTTAAGGCAAATCATGGACGTGGCCATTTTGGTAACGCCTCCAGGTATTTTCAAGCAGCTCCTACTTACTTGAATGGTGAAATTTTCATAATAACCTTCCATAATAAAATCTGTCAACAATGATATCATGTTCTGTCTATAAACTACCGTTCAAAGTTGGTATGAATTTTCTGTATGTTTTTGAAAGAAGTCTCTTATGCTCACCAAGGCTGCATTTATTTGATCAAATATTATTACAAATTAAAATAACAGTTTTCTAATTTAAAATATATTTAAAATGTAATGTATTCCAATGATGGCAAAGCTAAATTTTCAGCAGCCATTACTCCAGTCTTCGGTGTCACGTGATACTTTAGAAATCATTCTAATATGCCGGTTTGGTGCTCAAGAAATTTCTTCTAATTATCAATGTTGAAAACAGTTGTGCTGCTTCATTTTTTTGTGGAAACCTTTTTTTTCCCTGTATCTTTTCATGAAAAAGTTTTTAAAAAGTCCGCTAAAGTTTTTAAAAAGTCCGCCATCTTGGGAACTATATCCAGTCAATCAAACATTCGAATCTACTTGAATGGGGAATGACTGAAATATCCAAAATTGCTACACTTCCATAAATCGGGAATAAAATCAGACACAATTTGAAATTGTTTGATATTGTATATTGTGCTGCTTTAGCTCAAATCACAAAAAAAAAACATTTTCAGCTTGATTCAGCTATAATGCTTATGCATATTCTAGATTGAACAAACAGGTGATTGGCTCTTTTAGCTGTAAGCCTTTTCATTCTTACAGTCACCATATTGAGCATTGCTTTGCTTATTTAGCTGTAAGTCGGTCTACAGCTGCCATATTTAGCGCTACTTTTTTTCTCTTTAAATATATTCTAGTAGTAAGTCTCCCCTCCTTATAATGTCTCTAGTAAGGTTAACTAGTTTAATGTTTGAGGTTTGACGAAATGACGAATCTGTGGGACATCTGAAAAGTCAGAACTCCTCTGCAGCACTGCCGACGACTTCCATAACCTGAATGAAGCACGTTAAAGCTCTCGCTCTGGTGCCCATACAAGGAATTCCGCCCTTCATGATGCCATTATCGGAACCCAGAAGGAGTGTATTAGGCACAAAAATACTCCGTAATACGTACAACTCATATATGTAATATGTTTTTTTGAAACTTTGGCCATGTTTAGCATGAGAATCCAACTCTTTAACAGTGTTAATAATTTAGAATGCATGAAATAACATTAGACCCCCCCCCCCCCCCCCCCCCCCCCACTACCTCCTTCAAAGTAATGTAAGTATCTGGTTTTAGCCAGGTTTCTGTCAAACTTAACATGTCTAGGTTATGATCTGTGATCACAAAAAGCGCTTTCGTAGAAAGAGATCTAATATTCATTAAGCGAAGCTTTATCATTTGTTTATCTGTATTATATCTGTTTTTTTATTCATTGAACATCAATTAAATTGTCACCTTTAAATCGGTTTGGACGTTTTTGTATTTGCTAGACACAGTTTATTTAAAGACACTTTAAATAGTCTCTATAGTATGATATCTAGGTGAACGAGTCTTTATGTGCTGAGAAATAACTGATGTGTGTAACAAATGTGTGTGTTCTCTCCTCAGGTGAATATCTCACTGGATGATGGGCGATCTCTGGGTTTGATGATCCGTGGAGGTGCTGAGTATGCTCTGGGCATCTATATAACCGGAGTGGACCAAGGGTCTGCTGCAGAGTACAGCAGACTAAAGGTAAAATATCTTGAGTCAAAATTTGAGAACTTGGCAAATATTAGACTATTTGAGAGCCTACTTTAACTTTATTACAATTATTTGTGCCTCGACTCACATGCAACCCGATTGCTTGAGACAAGTCCTTATTTCTGTCTAAATTACACCGTAGTGTCTTTTATGGATGGGAGCAGTGTGCAGCGATTTGTTAATAAGGTTGCTAGAAGTCATCAGTCAATCAGTGATTCAGTCAGTCAGTGATTCATCAATGATGTCATTGAAAACAGCTCATTTACTGGGTGCAAAATTTACATGCCACCTGACACCTGACAGGAAAGCTAATCATGTTTGAAACTGCAAGTCATTGTGTTTTGACTGGAAATATTCTTCACCTGTTCTCTTAAAACAAACTAATTGTTTCAGACATGTTGACATCTGATTTTATTTTTTTGAATAGCCACAAGTGGCCAAAAGTGTTGCTGAGGTTCGGCATGACTGCATTGAGTGCGTCTAATTAAATTTGTGGTGTGAGTATATTGGTTGAGGTTCCCTCTGCCAAACGGAAAGATGTAGAAACAAAGCGGCGCTAAATCCAAAGCTGGCCTCATAAAAGATTGAGTGAGCTCTTAACATTTTGGCATCAATCCATGGACAGAAAGATGAAAGATGTTTCCTCTTTCTCCAGACAGCTGGAGAACAGGCCGGGTAGGCTTTTTGGAAAATATTACAAGCCTGTGTCTTCATCATAGCATCAGTCTGCTTTAATCTGTTGAGATGAATTGTTTGTAATAATCAACCCTTTGTGTTTGATTTTTTTTTTTTTATTTCACATGATATTACTAGTCTAGTCTTCCTTCTGCAGTCTCTTGGGTTATTCAGTGATTGGGCTTCAGCAACAACCTATGCCCCACCAGAGACAGATAAATATTTTACATCACGTTTTTGGTAATGCAGCTCTGTGCTTCTGCATGTCCACAACCATACATTTGTATTCTCATCGCTTTGTTGCATTGCAAAAATATTAACAAAAGGGTTGATTTTGCTGGTGATAAAAAGTCAGACATTTGTTATCATAATTTAGCAGGATAGTGAGACAACATGACATTGAGTTTTGTAGAATTTATTCAAGATGGTGGTGATAGAAGATCTGGTGTATCTGGACTGAAATGACTAGGATCACTCATCTGAAGACAGGAATGTGAAGATTTTGGACAGGGAGGAAAGATTATTAGGTAAAACATCTATAGATATAAACATATATAATTCAAAAATTACGTTCAGTATATGTTGATATTTCATTGTATTATAGTCCTAGTAAATGTTTTACCAGTGGCCAGTGGATTTTTGGAGAGGTTTTTCCCTGTCTGCTGTCTCTGACGTCACAGCTCAGGATAGTTGCAAATGGTTTGGACTGTGTTTTTGTGGTGCCATTAGCTGATCATGATATTTTTCTCACTGTTAGTTGCTTTTTCTCAAGAGAAGAATCTATGGACCCCCAGGAAGATTATTATTATTATTATTATTATTAGCAGCAGCAGTAGTAGTAGTACTGTTATCATTACGTTTTCATTCTTTCATGATCAGTGCAGTATAAAAGTAGCTAATTTTAAATTAATTTAATTGTTTTTTTTAGCATTTGTACACTGTATAAATGGCTATATATTAAATATATTGGTATTTATTTAGGAAGTTGAGGGGAGACGAGACACCTCATGTCACCCTAGAACCATGACATTTATGTTACATGTTTGCATTTGTCAGGCAGCAGACAGTGAGGTAAGAGAACATTTGGTTTGTGATTAGACACTTTTGTTTGCTGATATTATCAGCTTATGAAAAAACAAAAACCCTTGCACTTACAGTAGTTTTCTCAGAAGTTACTGGGAAATGTCCCACTTTTTTCCATTTAATAGCATATTGCAATCATTGGCCCCAAAAATCATGAGTGTTTCCCTGAGTTGGATTTGAACTTTGCTGTATTACAAGAACACATAAATCTACTGAGCTCAACAGTATTCTGTGGGACGCACAACTGTTGCCGTACTGCTCTAATGGAGAGCGGTGGTTGCAATAAGGAGATGAAAGATTGCCTACTTGCTTTTTTGAGAGAGGCTTTTTATTTTGCTCTCTTTATAATTGTTTGGGTTTTAGTGCTTCTTCAATTGGACCTCTCATCAGTGGACCTGAGGTTCCACTTAAGAACTCCTCTAAACACCAGTCTACTCTTTTTTTGTGTGTGTGTCTTAATCAAAAGCTTTATTGGGCAAGTTTGTTTACCTATAAGGAATTTACGTGACTATAGTATGTGATGATCTGTATATATTTTCATGTACAAATACCAATTTTTACTATATGAAAAAAAATATTTATCATGCTATTACAAAGAAAACATTTTGTTTTTAAAATGTAAATAATGAGATTTTATTTTGTCACTGTCCTGAAGCAAAAATTATTTTTACAAATATTATCTGGAAAATAATTACTTTTTGTTAAGTTGACAGCTCATCATTTTACTACCCACTTTTAGAGATATGTTATAGCTATTTATTTGATACAGTAAAAACAGAAATATTGTTTCTCAGTTCCTCAGTGAACATTTTCCACAAAGTTTTGGATCCTCCTATCTACCTAGCTCTTTTGCTTATAGGGCTTCTGGCAAAACTCCTGGCCTTTGAACTCATTCCATAATTCCTTTTTTTCTGAACCACATTTCCCTTCAAGCAGCCGCCCTACCCTTTACCAAAAACCCTTTCTCTGTCTGCTGAACTCAGAGTCATGTAGATTAAACTTCAGCTGCACTGGAGGTAAAATTGACTGATGGCTCGGCATCTGTCCCATCTGTGTAGTTCAACACTGGGCCTAATTAATGTCCGTTCCCCTTGGAGATGAGCTGGGCTCACCTGGATCTGTGGCGGACGTCCGTCAGACACATTTATCTGTGCCTCACCACTGCTGGTGTCCGGCGCAGCTGTTGTAGACAGATGGATGTGTGAGGCACGTGCTGTGTGTTTGTATATTTAAGGAGTGGCCTGAATCCTGCCTGTGGTATAATAACTTTGTCTGAGTCTTTTATGGTTGTTTCATTTAGACCCACCTGAAGAACACAAAAAGACAGCCAGAGGATGAAATAAAGCTACAAAATGACCTAGTGAGAAGTCTCACAAGAACTTAAATGGGTCATGTCTATAGTCCAGCACAGTTATTGCTCCTTATGGTGTTTCAGTCTTCATTTGGGACAGATCCAAGCTCTCATAATAAGTCACACATGAAAATCCCATTTGTATATAGGGATTTATTTGAGTGCATAAAGGAAAATGAAGCAAGATTAAACTTGCTTTCTTTTAATGGACGCAGTTGCTTTATATACTGCATAACACATAGACCGGCCCCAAAGTGTCCAAATTGTTGCATTTTCTGTAACAATTAATTTTATCCATCTTGTCTTAAGGTAATTTTTAGTGTACGAAGTCCCCTCAATTTCACATACATTAAGTGATGTACCAGAGGTTTAGTCATACCATTTTACAATGGACACTAACATCTTAGAACCGGAAATGCCTTTTTCTTTTTTTTAAATAGTATATTTAATAATTGAGTGAATTTATGATTTATAGCAATTAAATACGTTAATTGTTATGTTTTATTTTTTTTATTTTAACTTAATTGTCTTAATACATTTTTCTGGCACACAGTTTATGTGTATAGTTAAGATTCCATTGCACTCTTGTCATGTTTTAGTGCTGTTAACTGTCTAGGTCCATTCTGAAAATGCATATGAACATGTAATGCATGTCTCGTTGTGTTTATTTTAATGTTTTGTCCTGTCAGCTGTTTAACAATACTGCATATGCTCTTGTACATTTGTGTGCTACATGTATAATTTTAGTGTTGATTGTCCCCAAAGGATTAATAAAGTATAAAGTCATGTAGAGGGCTATTAGAGGAAAGTGGGATGGAGGGACGACAGAGTGGTGGAGAAAGTGGTGTAATGGTGCAGAGAGTGGAGGAATAGTCAGAATAAAGGGATGCAGAGCGCAGCGGAGCATTGGAGAGTGTGATAAAGGGGACGAAATGTTGGTAGAAGAATGCCAGCGGTTTCCCCTCTGTGAGTAAATGAAAGATCCTTGAGTTCCTGCAGCTTATAAATCACCCTCTCTCTCTTTCACTATCCCTCTCTCTACTCCAGTGAGATATAGTGCATTCTGGCTGCTGACTCCACTGCATGAAGAACATTTGCACAGAGAGGAAGAAACAGACACACATCGATAACTTATCTCTCTTTATTATTTTTGCTTTGCTGAGGAGAACAAAAGGAGGAATGGAAGAGTTTAGGTTTGCACCAGTGATCAAGTAAATGTTGGGCAAAAAAAATCATGTTATGTCAATAATTAGATTTTTTTCCAGTGAAAGGAATGGGTCTTTTTTATGGAGGGTCCCTAAACTTTCAGTGGGGGACAATCCTCTTCAGTTCGAACATTGAACTCTTCCTCCACACTGTAAAAGTCCTGGACTCTCACTCATTTCACAGAACATCCATCCATCATTTAGAACTTGTCTTGCTCAGACAAAAGCTGGCAGGGTATTTATTTTATATAGATCTGATGAAAAAGTCTGTGTTCAGGATGAGATTTAATGCATCACAGCCTTGAAATACATGAAATACGCTGTAATACAGTAGACTCTGTACGCTGTACGCTGTAATACAATAGACTCTGGAAAAACAAATGGACACTAAATACTTACAGAATTGCTGTATTTAGTGCTGGCTTTGTCCCTGAAATGGAATCATTACCCCATATACAGTATTCCAGCCTCATCTGTATATCAGTGGAGATGTATGTTGTATTTTTTAAGGAATAGTTCAGCCATGAAAATTTTGTCATTGTTCCCATGGAACAGAAAAGGAGAATTTTTCAAGAATGTTTTTTGAGCTTTTTTAGCAGCCGTTTATTTCCTGCAGCTTATAAATCACCCTCTCTCTCTTTCACTATCCCTCTCTCTACTCCAGTGAGATATAGTGCATTCTGGCTGCTGACTCCACTGCATGAAGAACATTTGCACAGAGAGGAAGAAACAGACACACATCGATAACTTATCTCTCTTTATAATTTTTGCTTTGCTGAGGAGAACAAAAGGAGGAATGGAAGAGTTTAGGTTTGCACCAGTGATCAAGTAAATGTTGGGCAAACAAAAATCATGTTATGTCAATAATTAGATTTTTTTCCAGTTAAAGGAATGGGTCTTTTTTATGGAGGGTCCCTAAACTTTCAGTGGGGGACAATCCTCTTCAGTTCGAACATTGAACTCTTCCTCCACACTGTAAAAGTCCTGGACTCTCACTCATTTCACAGAACATCCATCCATCATTTAGAACTTGTCTTGCTCAGACAAAAGCTGGCAGGGTATTTATTTTATATAGATCTGATGAAAAAGTCTGTGTTCAGGATGAGTTTTAATGCATCACAGCCTTGAAATACATGAAATACGCTGTAATACAGTAGACTCTGTACGCTGTACGCTGTAATACAATAGACTCTGGAAAAACAAATGGACACTAAATACTTACAGAATTGCTGTATTTAGTGCTGGCTTTGTCCCTGAAATGGAATCATTACCCCATATACAGTATTCCAGCCTCATCTGTATATCAGTGGAGATGTATGTTGTATTTTTTAAGGAATAGTTCAGCCATGAAAATTTTGTCATTGTTCCCATGGAACAGAAAAGGAGAATTTTTCAAGAATGTTTTTTGAGCTTTTTTAGCAGCCGTTTATAGTGACCACATCTATCAGTTGCTACAAAAATAGCAGGGTACACATTTGTAACGACATGAGAGTGAATAATGATAGAATTTCAACATTTGGGTAAACTAATGAATTTATGAAGTGACATATTGAGATGTGAGATGATTTAGACACAGTAAAACAATAGTGTTATAGTCATTGCTTGTTGTCCCACTGTGCTGAACTGCTCAGAGAGTTTTTCATGAATTATGTTCATTACATTGATTTGCAGAACACACCAATATTCTGCTATGGCCGAGTAGGTTTAATGAGAACAGATTGAGCTCTTTTATTTGTAGCTTGTAGCTGAGTAATTTCCAGTGAATGCTCCTCTTTCTCTTCATTGTCTACTCCCTCACTTCCTCTGTCAGTCTGTTTGGAATTTGGAAACGGGACAGATGATATTCATAACTGTCTATCTGCCACAGTTTGCAACAACAAGTGCTCTGGCAATACAGATTCAATTATTTCATGTACAAATCATGCTGAAGGGACATCTTATTTATCAGTTATCAGGCTTAATTGAAATCTATGTGTGAATTTGCTGTCAGCTCTTTCAAACAGGTTCCTGTGGTGCGTGGGCTCTGTGTTGTTGTGCCAGGCATTGTTGCATTTAATTTTTTCTCTTTTGGAGTGTCAGATCTCTAAAGTCTCTCTCTGTCTCCACCTTTGTAGGTAGGGGATCAGATTCTGGAGGTCAATGGACGTAGTTTCCGGAGCATTTCTCATAACGAGGCAGTGCAGATCTTGAAGAATTCCTGCCACATGCTGATGACCATAAAGGATGTGGGGCGGCTGCCTCACGCGCGCACTGTGGTGGATGAGACCAAATGGATTCCCAGTGCACAGATCGCTGAGAGCTCAGCCAATAGCAACACCCAGAGGTGAAGATTCAATACACTTTTTCCAAAAGGGGAAATTTTAGTTTTTCTTTAAGAGCTCAGCAGACTCGGGGTTCTCACTTGAGCTCTTTCTTTCAGAGCTCAGGTTCTCAGTGATTCATTTAATGCCGAAGTATGTCAGTCATATGGCACCAAAATGGAACTGTATCACCATTTGCAAACTATTACACTATTGGCCAACGTTGATGTGTTGGGCTGTTTTGGCTGAAAAAAATTGCCATGTTTTGATAGAGCGATAGTATTAACTTTTTCTCGGATGTTTCCCCTAAATTCCTTAGGAGAAATAAATGACATAAAGACAGACAATTATTGACATTCAATGAGAGTATAGAGCCATAAAATTAATGTCGACGGCATAGACCACATAATGTAATGTGGTTTTGGAAGAATTTTAATAAAATGTTTGATTCATATTTTCTGAAATCTACTGTATAACCTATATCCTATAAATGCTGATTACCTTAGATTTGAGTTGCTTTCTTCTCTTTCATTCACTTTCTTTTTGTTAAAAATATAAAAAAGCACTGTAATATAGTGATACTTGGTGGAAAAAAGGTTGCAATTTGTGATATTAGGAGGTGAAATAACAATCAATGTGACTATTTCCTTCTGCATGCTGAAATCTACTTCAAGAGTCACTCATTTTAATAGGTGATTATGAAATAAAATAATGTTTAATGATCCCTTACCTAATGTACAGTAATTTAGACAATTGTGTGGAAAATCAATTTGTTTCTTTTCATTACCGTAATAGCTTCACTTTATGCAATATTTCAGTATTCCTCTGAAATTCGGCTGTGGTCTCACTCTTTTATTAAATTATTTTCAGGTCAGTAAATCCAGTCATACAAATAGTGGGTTTGAAAGAGTGTTTCTAAATTTAGCAGGGAGATGATTTTAAAGCTAGATGCAGATGCTGCTGTTAGATGATGTGCCTTAGGCAGTGATGGTTGAAATGCATGTATGACATGCTAGTGGTATGACAGTAGCACTATGACTCACAGCAGGGATCTTGTCTCGCTTGCTCTCTCAATGGCCCAAATGAAAATGGGCTGATTAGGATCTCTGGAGGGTGTGCTCATTTCTAAAGTGCTGCCATGGAAATCCGGCAAGGTGCCTTTTAGTTCCACGCTTCATTAATCTCGTCTTCTAAGTTGCATTTTGATTACTGTTATCCAGATTTTCTTTTGTATCCACTATACAAGTACCTGTCTCATGACATGGAAATCAAATATTAAGTAAGGTACAGTGTAAAGCCAGTTGGCCATCAAAGAATAAACCCATTCAGGGTGATCAAGACCCTAATATGAAGCATAAAAACGTATTATTAGGTACTTGCCAAATAAATTGCTACTTGTACATGAAATATTGATTTGAAATCTTACTGCACATAAAGTTTCTCCTACGAAAAATTGTCTATAATAATATAGAAAACGAATTTACTTAGCAAAGAGATGACACTGTACTAGTATTACAATATTAATTATTAATCTCCATTCTGAGTTACATTTTTCTCCCGTTGACTAACCTTTTTGATTCAATGTGGCCAATTAGCTATTCTTTTGTTGATACGAAAACAGAGCCCATGAAGTGATAAGAGAGATGTGAAAGTATGGTGCCATGGACAACAGTTAAATATCTAACTACTTAATGACTCATTGAGATTGACCCTTTTAGAAACAAGTATTGCAGAGGGTCTTGTCATAATAAAAGTTGTCAGTTTATGTACTATTCATATTATTCATTCCATTTTACTTAACGAAATCTCTCTCTTTCTCTCCTAACAGTGTTCTGCCTGTTGATGTTGGAGCAGGAAGTTCAGGAAAGGTAAGGTACAAAATACAATTTACATATACAAATGTGTTTGAATTGTTTAGATTTTATTCAACCATCCAGGGTTAAAGTTCTAACCAAATGCCATTTTATGGTTTTCTTTCCAAGTAATGAGTCTAAGAAATAAGAATACAAAAAGCTGATATTAAAGGTCAGTGTGATATTGAAAATAGGAATTTATTGGCTCCACATCATATTCTTTTGCCATCTACCCAAAGATCAAAACAATCAAGCTTTTTAGTGTGCAAATTGAATAAACACTGCTATCTCAGAGTAAACACACTGTAATAGCAAAAAAAAAAATATATATATGTGTGTATTGTGTCTATGGCTGCTAACCATGTGTGTGCCCATTACCACACATTGCACAGTCTATTGTGTTTAGAGGTTTTATCTGATGGTTGTTAAAGGATTGTCTTTGCACAGCTGTAAGGCTGTGATCTCTGCCTAACTCTCACACATCACTCAATTACTGAGTGCAAAGGACAGCTCTGAGCCGGGAGACAGCAAACTGCTCTGATTGTGTGAAGTGTCTATCCCATCTGCTGAAGAACACTTGCATCCTGCTGGGCAAATCAAAGCTCTCTTAGGGCTTGAGTGGCTTTCTCAGAGCTGTGGAGCACACATGATGTTTATCCACATGGTTGGAGTTACAGTTTATCCAGGGTGACTAAAGAATGGTTAGAGTACCATGTGGAAGAGAAGGTGACAGGGAAATTGCTGCATATGCCATTTTTTGTATGATTGTCACTTATTTATTTCAATCTTCCAACCCAAAAATGAGCTTTTTAAGTGAATTGCTTTTGTTTACTGGAAATGATTATGGAGTATGATGGCAGGTGCTTGTGTGCCCTTACCTCTTCTTGTAACACTCTTCTATTCCATTTCCCATTCCACGCATTCCTAGTCCTGTCAGAGGACTTTGGCACAAGTGCAGAATTTCTGTGACCCATTTATGTTCAAGGTGGCCTACAGGATTGACAAGGATCTACACTGAAGTAGTATTGTAAATATATAGAGGGATGAGCCATTATCTGTTGCAGAGAAATAGGGGTGTCACTCAAGAGACCGGATAATACAGTTTCACTCACACAGCAGTGATGTTAAACAGCGATACTAAGAAGTAGGTTTTTCACAGTCGTATTATGCTTATGGTTGTGCATATTACATCATGCTGTGGAGGAAGGGGATTTCTCAAACTTTGTTGCCTTTTTTAGGATTCTTGTGGTCATGCATGAAATATCTGGGACATCTGGGAAAACTAGCTACGCCTTATTTAAAAATGTCAAGTTATTAATAAATGAATGCAATTAAAGGGGTCCTATTATGCTCTTTTACAAAGTCTTGATTTTGTTTTGAGGGTGTACTAGAACATGCTCTCATGCTTGGTGGTTCGAAAAACGCATTATTTTTCACATAATTTACATTATTAAAATACCTTTCTCCCCATCCTTGCACAAACAGCTCGGTTAGTTCCAGCTTTGACGAAGGTCCGCCTTCCAAAAAACAAAATGTGTTGTGATTGGTTAGCTGTCCCAGTTGGCGAACAGCTTAGACGGTGTTTCAGTACTGCCACACCCCTTGCTCCGTCTTTCAACAAAAGCTTTTTGGCGAATCCAGCAGGCACTGTACTCCCTCATGTTGTGGAAGCTGTCCTCAGTAAAATGCACAGCACACAATAGCAAATTGGGGTTATAATGCTCAGGGACAGAATTAAAAAATAAATTGCAACCACTGTTTCCTGACATCATCCGCTTTCGGAAGCCCAAACAAAGACATTTGGGCATGGAGTTGAAAAAAACAGCGTTTCAGGCGGTCGCGCACCAGACGAGAAGCGCAGCGTAGCGCTACATCTTTAAAATTCAAATACATTATTTTCCATGAGTGTAGGCACACCGGCGGCGCCGTTCGGTGTCTGTCCGCGATGCCCAGCTACGTCGTGTTGTACTTGTAAGAATTGTTCTAGACATGCCGAAAATTTGAAGCTACAGCACAGCAGCTCTTCTTCTTCGTTTTCTCTGATGCACTAACTCTGCAGCAGCACTTCTTCTTCATCGTCTCGTCTGATGCACTCACTCAACCAAGCGTTCTAACCACAACCTCACCCCTCCCCACCCCCCAACCATTCAAATTTCTGTAGGCGGGAATTATTTTTAATGATATTCTAATGGGCCGCTTTGTGATATCACAAAGCCCGGAAAACAAACGCTGTAGTCCAAACGAGCCGTTCGTTGTAGTTCTTGAAAAGGGATTTTTTAAAAACTAAATATCTCCCTTTGGAGTGGACTTTGAGATTTGTAACTTTCTAGATCTTTTTTATGCCCAAACATACACACTGACTAAAATTAAAAAAGTGAAAAAGCATAATAGGACCCCTTTAATAAATCTGACAGTAATAACATCACCTGCACTGAAAAGCATACATAGGAATGGCTGAGGAGGGTTGAAAAATTAGGACTTCCAGGGAAATTCAAAGCATGGATATACCAACGTGGACTGCTGTCGAGACTTATGTGGCTGTTGACTGTGTATGAGATCCCTATGATAAGTCTGGAAGGAGTGGAGAGAAAGATCAACAAGTACCTTCAAAGTTGGATGGGAATCCCTCCAAATTTCACTGCAGTAGGTCTCTACATAAGGTCAGGACAGCTTCAACTACCCCTGTCATCCGTGGTGGAGGAATACAAGGTGGCTAAATGCAGAGTAGTAATTACATACAGAGACTCTCAGCATGAACAAGTCAGACATGCAAGTGTTATGCCGAGATCAGTTCGCAAGTGGAGTTCCGCACTCCGGCGCGGTTAGCGCTCACAATCACTGATCTATGTATAACTGAACCGCGTGCTCTGGCCCACCTCCTCCAACCGAGCCAGGGAGGGCTAAACGAACTGAAAACGAATTCCGTTGGTAATGGTTAAATTACATTTTATTAATCAAAAAGCATGTCTATTTAATTAAAATCATGAAACTTAAACAGTTTAACATAAATTTATTAAAAGTCTAACAAAAATTACATGTTTAGGGCCCAAATTTTTATTTTTTCCAACCTTATGTTTTATTATTACCAAATTCTGTGTTTTTAGCATGTCTAATTATTTGAAAGCATAAAACAAGTTTCATTTATTCTTACAATAGCCTTATGATTTTTTTCCCTCAGAAATTCTGTGTTGTGTATTTACATTTTTAAGGCATAAAACATTCATTTAATTTATCTTTTAATTAATGAAAATTAAACAAATTTAATTTTTGGGAAATCAGTTCCCGACACCACTGTCACCCAAGCTGAAAGTTGGAATGCCATACACAGGGAGACAGGGCCTTAAAAACTTCCCATTTCCAGCAGTGGGGGAAGGCAAACACTAAGGAGAGGAGGGCCATGATCCAGGAGGAAGTACGGAACCTGGAAGAGGAAGGGCAACATTCAAGAGCTGTAGAGCTGGCATCACAGGGAGCCTGGACCAAATGGGATCTTCCAAAAAAGAAAATCACATGGGCAGATCTGTGGAGGCTTGAACCTTTTCGCATTTCTTTCCTGCTGCAGTCAGTGTATGACACACTACCAACCCCAACAAATTTGCACAAGTGGGGTCTGAGGGAGGACCCACTATGCAAGCTTTGTCAGGGTGTAGAACAGCACCTACCCAAGAAAGATACGGATAGTGCCATGACACCATCATGCTCAGAACACTAGCTAATTCCCTGGAGCAGGAAAGATGCAAGAAAAATGGCAAACATACCATACACCAACATCAATGATTTAGTTTGTGAGAGAAGGTGAAAAGCCACAAACTATAGCAAAAACAAACAATGTATTACAAAAGGCCCAGGCATGGGAGATGAGAGTAGATCTGGAAGGAAGATTGCAGTTCCCCCAAGTAGTCCAGGCAACCCTAAGGCCAGATGTGGTGCTGTGATCTGACAAGGCAAAGAAGGTTGTCTTGATTGAACCAGTTCTGTGGGAAGAATGGGATGCCACCAAGCCTTAAAGGAAGAGTGCAAAATGTCAGGATCTTTTGCAAGACTGTCGTGAGAAAGGGTGGCAGGCATGGCTATTTCCAGTCGAGGTTGGCTATAGAGGATTCCCAGCCCAGTCGGTATGGAGAATATTCACAAAAATTGGACTAACAGGGAAGGAGAGGAAGATAGCAGTCTGCAGGATGGGGGAGGCAGCAGAAAGAGCCCCTTGTTGGTTTCGGAACTGGAGAGAGGAGCAAAGCTGGGATCCAGGAGGAGAAGATGGGCAGTAAATTGGCTACCACTGCAACTGCACTGCACTGCACTACCAGAAACAGGAGGGTGTTACGGTTCAGAGTCAAAACACCCAAGGTGTTTGTAGTAGGTATATCTGTTGAGATATTTTTTGAAGACAGGAAGTCATGTGTTTTTTTTTAATATGTGCTTTTAGAGGTCAGACTGTTTTACTCTATTCATATTAATTCTGCAATTCATTATTAAGCCAGAGTTATTAGTGTATCATATCAAAATGTGCAGTGTTGTGTTGGCAGGACAACAAAAGGGAACCAAATTTGAACATTCATCTAAAGCACCATGGCTCATTTTGTCAGACCACCTGCACGAACCACAAAACCACTGCTCTGACTCGTATACGCCATGTTAACTATGTAAATAAATTGTTTTTCTAATGTTGCATGGCAAACAATGTTAAACCCATGATGTTTTTCGGATAAATTAAGCCACTGATTTATCCGGAGCAGTCACTGTGTTTCCTCTCACAGTAATCAGCTAGTTTGTGGATTTTTTTTAGTTTGTGGATTGGAGACGAGGCATACTAATTCATTGTTACAGACGATTACAGAGAGGAGTGATTGATTCAGAGACCATCAGACCTTTTCTGTGGTTGTTGGACTCAAATAGTTTTTGTCTCAGTAACCTTAAGCAGTTTGTTTTGCTGGTTGCACATGAATAACCCCTCTCAGTCCCAAACTTGATGCTTGAGGCTGGGCTGCCTGCTGCCCTCCCATCCTATCCCCTGCTCCTCGGGCCTCCCTCTTTTTTTTTTTTCACTGATTCTTCCATCGTTCAGAGGGCAGGTGAGGGGGCTGTGTCCTTCTAGAAGGCTTCACGGAACAGATACAGTACAAGCTGTCCATCATGTGTAGCCTGAAGAATCAGAGCTTCAGCAACCCTGAGCAAACCACTTCAATGAGACATGAGTAGGTCTCTCAAATTACACCTGGCTGAACACTATTGTGTGCCCAGAGTGCCAGTCTCCCCTCTCTGACATCAGAAGGTTTACTGTTTTTTCTCAAGGTTGTAAATAAAACAAGGCTTATTTCACAAGAACATTTTCTACCCTGAAAATTGTAATTTTAAAGTTAATTCAATGTGTTACTTGCGTTTCTTAATTATTTGTGAAGTTTATTAGCAATTTGAAAATGTTTTATTATGGAAAAGACTTGTCTTTTTGCTGTGTTTCATGTTGCGTCATGTTGCTTTTTCAAAGTTGTTTTGTATTAGCAAATCTAGTAGCCTACATAGCGCACAAGATGTGCAGTATTAGCAAACTGCAGAGAACTGAAGGAATAGTTCACTCAAAAATAACAATATTTCTCTGCATTGAAGCAGCAGACATTGAGCGTCAGAGTTAAAGAAGCCTATGTCAGGGTATCTGCTGGGTTTTTAAAATCAAATTTCATTCTCTGCCAATAGGTGGCACTTTTGGAACGACAGAAATACTGCAGTTTCCCCAGTAACAGCTGTACACAAAGCAGCGCTGCACTCATAAACGCTACTTTATCAGGCATTATAAGTAAATAGGATAAGATAAAAATGCCATCGATACTCTTCTGAAGACAGTCGGTTCCCTTCAGAGATACATTCATATAAACGCACTGCGTTTTGACTGAAATGTGCAGCACTCATATTTATTCAATGAAATCATAGCCTTTTAATCCAGCCATATCGCGATTCTTGCATGCGTTTTGGACAAATTTGTGCAAATCTATTTGTGACAGTCAAAGATAGTATAAAGATTTTTATAATGTAACAAAAGATTTAGATTTGATATATATAACGCATTAAGTGATTAACGCCGACAATTATTTTATTGCGCGTTAACGCAGTTTTTTATTATTATGAAAGTCCGTTGCTCACTGGCTCTGAATTCACATACAGACAAACCATGGGTCACAGGAGGGGAGGGTTGTTGATCAGTACTGGCTTGGGATGGGTGTCATCAGGCGTCTCAACCAATGAGAGCATTTGGGGAGGGCCTAGCAGTGCTCACACAGGAACGCTCCCGATAAAATTATTTTGGCTAAGCATCAGCATTCACAAACCACTGTCCACTGTTATTTTTAACAGAAAAGAATGCAACGTGCTCGTAATCACGACTTCATAAGTGGGGAACAGGAAGTTTCCGATAGCACGTGAAGACAGCAGAGGGGGAAAATAAAGGGGATTTAATATTAAAACGTTGAAGAAATATTGTATGATTATTCCTTAAAAATAAGGTTTTAATAATTTAGTAGTAGTAGTAGTAGCCTATTATGCACATTCTATACTGAACAATAGTAGGCTAATATATTTATCAATCAAGTCAAACCAAACTTTTATTTTGACGGGTTGCCGTGAATACCTTTACATTTCTGTATGTAAATGATATGAGAATAGTTTTACTCAAATGAAACAGTCAAATGCTCATGAAGTGACTCTCAGAGCAGTTCTGGAGATGTTGTTCATGCATTTATGTCCTCATTAGTGAGATGGCAGACGTTAATATCACCGGAAGCGTCACGCGTGCTTCAGTACGAGTAGTAAACAAAACCGCGCGTCTGTGCCATTCATACACAGAGACACGTAGAATTCATATTTAAATAGTCATTTTGTGGCTTAATATTTACAAATACTAGTGGGAGTGTGCTCACTTGTGTGTGCACGCACGTTTGTGTGTGTGTGCGCATCGGGGCGGAACTTTCGCTGTGCACGATGCAGAGAGTGCGACCATGTAACGTAGAGACAGAAATTACATGCCGTCATGTAAATAAGATAAATAACATGAGGCTATTTAGTTTGTTTAAAAAAGAACAAGGTATAGACATGTCCTATAGGAAAGGTAACTTTAAATGACTTCTGTTGTGATCTGTCACTAAAGAGAAATTAAATTAAATAAAATTAACTTGACCTCCTAATATATTGTCAGGGGAAACACTGCTGTTATAATGTTATGATCGAGGCTCTGGACTCTTGAGCCTAAATTGTTTTTCTATAACAAACTATAAAATATTTTCTATAAAAATGTTAATGCCCTGGCAGTGGCAAATAGCTTGTTTTATATTTAATTATATATAATATAAATTATATTTTAATTTGTTATAAGTTGAGATTTACAATAAATATTTTAACTGCTACTATGTAAAAGGAATACTGCTGTAAAAAAGAACCTTATTTGTTTAAAGTGTTTGCAAACCAAATGTTATTGCACTTTTGTTCATATAGCAGTACTTTTAAATGAAAAAAGTGCCCAATACACTACTTTTGAATGCATTATTGAATTTTGTGCATAATGCGATTAATCGCAGACAATCGTGCGATTAATCGTGATTAAAACAAAAACTGTAATCGTTGCCCAGCACTAATATACAGTATGTATATATATATATATATATATACACACATTTGGCTGTAGATAATCACAGCTCTGCTGATATAGAGCGATATCACATGGGTACTCGTGTGATGTTGCGTTTATAAAACAGTTAGACGGAGCTGTTGTGTAAATAAATAAGAAACAACCATAGAGTGTCTTAAAAAACATTTTGTATGCATAACTATACTTCCTTCTGCCATGGATTCAAATCTCAAGTTGACAGTTGACAGCTGAGCCCAAGCGTCTGTTACTAATTCAAAAACGTCACTTTAGTATTAGTAATAAAGAAACGTTAAGTTGCTTCATTGAAAGCTTATTGTATTACTTTATTAAAAGCTCACTGTATTATGTAGAGTCAAGTATCTATTAAGACAGAGATGGATTGAGCGAGTCTGATTACCTGCATCTTATATAGCATTCATTCTTCAAAAAAATACAAATTTAAAAACCGTACTGACCCCAAACTTTAGTAGTAATTTGTATGTTTAGAATGTGTGAAAAAAAATTATAATACTAATTTTACATTTTTGAGTGAACTGTTTTTTACAGAGAACAGCATCTCTCACTTTCACATATTTTTATAGATTGTTTGATTGTCTAATGTGATTCATCAAATTATCATGATCAGAGAGGGTCTGTCTCATCTTGTTGTTCTTGAAGTAGCTCCCTTAGTCCTGCATCCAGCTCTGAGTCATAACTAATATCAATAAACAAAGTCAGAACTGGTGACATCAGCATCCATAGTCACTGCCATTGCATTGTCCAGTACTTCATATAAATCACTATGACTCTTTGTATTTGAAGAACAGCTATAAATGTTTCAGTTCAGCAATAGACCATGGTGGAACTGTGACTGGTAATGTATGTTTGTTGTGGGGGACGAGTCTGTCATTAGGGTGCTTGTGTATGTGCATTTAAACTTGAGAGTTAAATTGGCAGAGACACTCTTATTCTGGGTTATTGATTAAGGCTGGCACAGGAATGCCAAGGGACAGTTTTAGTGATCAGGTCTGTGGATCAGCAATATCCAGGAAAAAGGGTATTAATGAGGAATGGATGGTCCTTTCCAGACTCCTGGCATCATGAGTCTTGTCTCTTTGAGATAAAGTGCAAACCAGCTTGCCAAATTAAACCTGTTACTGTCCTTCAAGTAAAATGAGATTTCTCTGTTGAAATGGATGTTTAAAATCTGCGGTATGATAATCTATTTGTACAAGCTATCAAGATTTAATTGCAAATTACATATTTTCCCCTGGGCACAATTCAAACTTCTGGACTTAGGGCCTCATAAGATGTACGTAAATCAACCTAAATGTGAATGTTTGATAATCTCCCAAATGTTCCTTTGAACGATTTATCAAAAGTCTGAAGTATATCTCTACTATCATTCAAAAGTTTGGAGTCTGAAAGATATTTTGTGTTTTTGAAACTTTCTTAGGCTCACCAAGGCTGCATTTATTTGATCAAAAATACAGTAAAACTGACAGTGTGAAATATTGTTACAAATTAAAATAACTTTTTAATTTTAATGCATTTTAAAATTGTATTTATTTCTGAGATGGCAAAGCTAAATTTGAATATTAAAATGATTTAAAAAAATCGAAATAAAATGATATTTTTTAAAACAAATTTTTAAGAATAGAAAATAGAAATCCTTTGTAACATTATAAATGTAACATTAAAAATGTAATTTTTACGGTATAAAATATTTTTACATTTTTGGCTGCTTAGGGTGTATAGCTATTGAAATATTTCTGTATAGTAATCAGCATGTGTTGAATAAACATGCACATTCTTTTTCCACTTCTCTTCTTCAAAAATATTTGCTTGCATGCTTTTCGGTTAGCATATATCATTCTTAAACATATTTTCATGCCAGTTTCTTTCTTTATAAATTCCTATTTGTTCTTCACTGTAATGTAGTGTAATGTAAAAACCATGAAATTTAATAAAATGCATTTTATAAATGAGGCACAGGTGTCGGGTACTCTAATAAGCTGTTGACATAAGCACTTCTACCTTGCAACTAATAGCCAACTATTCTCAGTTATTTATACAGCAATCACACTGATTATGAGGTTTGCCATGGTGTAAGGTGAGAAAGAAGGACATGTACTTTCTGATGGCGGCAGGCTGAAAACATGCATTAGCACTGTGTAGAACACTGAAAAGAGACACAACAATTTGATGAATTAGGCTGTCTGTGTTACAGTCATGCTGAATATTTTGAATTTGATCATGAGTTGGCAATGAAGAACCAATGTAGAAGTTTGTACCATTGACTGCGTGTGAGTAGAGAAAGAGAATAGGAAATCCTTGCGGAAGGGATTTCTTTGTTTTTCTTCAAATGAGAGCGCTCAAGGACAGATGCGACTGAATACAAAAAAGTATTGATTTTGCAAGCATACCACAATACTTGTCAGAGCAAACCTTTCTCTTCTCTATGTGTCTCATTCTTATTCCCCAATCTCTGATCTCTTCTCTTCCTATTTCATGTCTAATTTCTTTGTTTTTCTTCAAATGAGAGCGCTCAAGGACAGATGCTTAAAGGACAGACTGAATACAAAAAAGTATTGATTTTGCAAGCATACCACAATACTTGTCAGAGCAAACCTTTCTCTTCTCTATGTGTCTCATTCTTATTCCCCAATCTCTGATCTCTTCTCTTCCTATTTCATGTCTATTGCACTTTAATCAGTCTGTTGCACATACAGTACTTTTCTAAAATTTTAGGGTTTGTAACATTTTTTTTTACAAATGTTTTTGAAAGAAGTCTCTTACGCTTGACATGGCTTCATGCATTTGATCAAAAATACAGTACAATAAAAACAGTAATATTATTATGATGTATTATTGCAATTTAAGATGACTTTTTACTCTTTTTTTCATACTTTTAAAAATGTAATTGTTTTTCTGTGATGGATAGCAAAGCTACATTTTCAGCCACCATTACTCCAGTCTTCAGTGTCATATGATACTTCAGAAATCATTGTAATATTACTATTATTAGGAACTATTGTGACTTTTGTGGAAACTGTGATACATTTTTCAGAATTCTCTGATGAATAGAAAGTTTAAAAGAACTGCATTTATTTGAAATATATATTTTTTATAACAATGTAAAAGTATTTTCTGTCACTTTCAATCAATTTAATGGACAATTTTTGAATAAAAGTTAATTTAATATGAAAAAACTCAAGTGTGTATTCGTCTATCGTAGACAGCATTCCTCTCACAAATACTGACATATGTAAGTGGTTCTCAAATGGTTTTCCTTCACGACTTAGATTTACATTGGACATTAGATGGCAACTGAATACAAACCAAAGGTATTTATTGTAAGTAAAAAGAAATTACTCTTACCTTTCGTAACACTAAAATGTAGTATCACCATGAACTTGACTAACAATATACAACATTTTTTTTACCATGATGTGGGTTCAGAAAAGAAAATTATTTAAAAATGTTTAAATGTTTAAAATGATTGAATTATCATCGTTTTACAAGTTAATTTGGATGCACAAACTTTGATGTCAGCAACAGAATACAGGTAAAGCGTTTTCACCTTCCTGTTAAAAGTTAATAACCATGTGTGAATATAAGATTAGATGCATTTAGCATTGTTTTGTACTGCTGTCTGAGACCATATCAGACCCTTTTTAAGGTTATTACTAGTGCTGGGTGGTATGACCAAAAATTTATATAACGGTATTTTTCAAAATTATACCGGTTTCACAGTACATGACGGTATTTTTTTTCATACATGACCGGGTGTTAACCATATTTTCTACTGATTGATAGAGGAAATACTGCAGTATATTGACTTAGAATGCCCTATTTTACTGTCATGATGAGTGAATATTGTCAAAAAATACCACACTAAATAGTGACTAAACGCGACCCCTTTTAATACATGTTAACCAGTGTAGATGCATGTTGATTTTATCAGACAATGCCGCAATTATAAATGAGAGTGACTCCTAAAGAGCGGTTGTTTTGGCTATATTACTTTTTTTTCTCATGCAGCGCACTGCCTGCGAGTAACAAACTAAAAAAAACAACAAACAAAAAAGGGAATGTGATATTAACAGACAAACTATGCTCATATTTATAATTCCAAACAATCAGTAAGAGACAGGTGCTTGGAAACACTGTTTTGTACTCATTTATTGACGAGTCGGCTGCGGTGCGTCCAACTGAAAGCACTAAGTTACTTCTCTGCCGCTCATTGCACAGAACAGACGCTGAGAGAGGTGACACTTCTACGGGAAAGTCAGACCTCGCGTTCGCGGGACAGCACTGGCGAAATCTTCCAATTGAACCATAGCTAAGGTTTATCCCAAAAAGTCGCTAGATTTGTCAGTATGAATATTCTATGGAAAAAAGCCGCTAAAAGGGTCTGAAAGTTGTTAAATCTAGTGCTAAAGTCACGCTTGTGTGTGTGTGAGACGCAGGAACTGATGGCAGGGGGCGGTGGATATTGTGGATGAGTTCTTCTGTGTCATCATGTTCTATTAGTTCTACAACTTCAGTTTCGGAACTTTCACACTTAGTTACAAATACAGCTGTTCCCTCACCACAGTGCAACAGTGAAAAGGGACCCCTTTCAAACAGTGTCGCGTTCCGAACGTTGTTTAAGCGACAGACCGGTATTGTGGTATTTTAAAAATTCATATCATAACAATAATAAACACCGGTATTGGGTATGAACCGGTATACCGCCCAGCACTAGTTATTACCCACCAGTTGAGAACCACTGCTCTGTGTTGTAGAACAAGTATGTCACTATTTTCTCTCACGCTGAACTTTTGAAGGTTTGTGTTCCGAATGTCTTTAAAAAGGATTCTTACCTGACGATTTTATTTCTCCCACTAAGTCACCAGCTAGACACCTGGGGGCATAGATATACAATGCATGGTGTTTCAGTGTTTGTTGTTTTTTATAGCAATAGCAGCACTGGGAGATGTGGAGCGAATTGGATAGAGGCAGGAAGAGTGAGAGAGAGGAAGCTTGTTGACAGAGATTGGAGTTATTTTGATATAGGTTTGATTTAGGAGAACGTCTAAAAGTAGTAAGCAGAGAAGGGGCATGTTTTCAAAGAGAAGGTGCATAACTAGCTGTATAAGAGAGAGAGAGAGAGAGAGTTTGTTACTCTAGGGTATGTAGCATTACATATTAGACATGGCTGACTGGTGCGGTCTCAGTGATGCATGTCCTGCAGCTGCTATTCTCTCTTTCCAATGAGTGCCTGCTGCCCACACACTGACCTGAACATGCACATTACAACAGTTCATATCAACTACACAGTGTGACTAATGATTGCACAACTGTTTTATACCACTGTATCACTACATGCCACTATTTGTTTATTTTCAGTTATGAAAATAAATTAGTAACCTTAGCTGTATCCGAAACCAAAGCTAGCTGCTTTCCCAGACTTCAAAGAAAGCGTTTTAATACGAAATATATCCTAAGGGTGTCAGAGAGGCTTCCAAGACATCATAACATCTTGCAAAATGATCTAAAAAATTCTTGTGAGCTTAACAAGCAAGGATTTAGTGACGAAAATGCTCATTTGTGAGTAGAAGTTAAAAATTACAATAGCATAAATAACACTATGAGGTTGTTTCAGGGTTATTATACTTAAAGGGGACCTGACACATACAATTTCACCCAATCTCATATTAATCTTACCTATAGATTACCTATAGAGTAGTACTGCATCCTTCATATCTCCATAAAGTCTTTAGTTTTATCATATTTATAAAAGAAAGATACAGGTTTACGATTCTCTCCGAAAACATTCGAGCTCCTGGAGGCACGCTGTGGGCGGAACTAAAGAGTGACGAGCACTTGAGCACCGATTGCCAACAAAACACTTTGAGGTTTGAGGTTTCACTTACCATCTGCGGTTCTGAATCATTACCGGGATCTTTTATAGCTGGGACCGCTCCATCTTTCAGTATCAAACGATGTGCAAATCCAGCGTCGAACTGGGCATTGTTTATAAAACGTTCGTCAACAAACACACTTGCGAAACTCCGTTGCTGCCCCGGAAAACAAACTGCATCCACTATTCACGTAATGCTGGGTTCTTTATGAAGCTGAACAAGGTTATCTTTCCCTTACAACCAAAAACACACCTCTTTAGAGACATTTTTGGGAACAATCCAACGCTCTCCATTGACTTTCTATTGCGGGAAGCTGCCTCCTTGTCATGGAAAACTAATTAAAATGTTATTAAAATAGCATTTAAAATAATACATTAAAATAACTAAAATAACAGATTTGTTTAATAGAATTTTGAATATTGATATATGAAATGATAGAAAAAAATTTGTGTATAAAACTAAAACCACCAGTAGGTGGTGGTAAGTCTTATCTTTATGAGTCATTGAATCATTCATTAAAACAATTTGTTCAAAACAGGGTTATTATAGTTAACTAAAACCAAAAAGAAAAAGAAAAAGAAAAAAAGACCTCAAACATATTTAATGCTTGAAATAAAATTAAAATTAACTGAAGTAAAATACTTACTTTATTTCAGCTAGACATTTCTCATTTTGTCTACCTAAATATTGATGCACTAAAATTAAAACTGAAATAAAATAAGAATATAAACTATATAGGCATATTTTTAAAAAACTGAAATTAATAAAAATGACAAAAATACAGAACAAAAATTTTAACTAAAATTAAACTGAAATTGGAAAGTATAAAAATAAAAGGTATTAATAAAAACTATAATGATATTGTCACGATCCGGATGTGTGGAGGCAGGCAGGATGACGAGGACGACAAGGATTCCAATAATGACTTTTAATGTAGACACAACAAGGCAGGTACAGGTAAGTGAAGCACACACACTCAGGGTAACATTCACAATAACCGACACTCAAGCTCAAACAGACAGGAACTAATAAATGGTAGCTAATTAGTGGCAGACAGGTGAGCACAATGACGGTGATTAACTAATGATTAGACGGGCTAAACCAACACAAAGGGAAGAAACCACAATAAACAGTCCACAGGGGCGTTACATTACTCCCCCCTCCCGGAAAGTGCGTCCTCGCACCGTAGAAACCGAGGGAGGGGTGGAGGGGGACTAGGAGGAGGACCGTCCAACGGTGGCGGAGCAGGTGGTGGAGGAGCCCGAGGCGAAGATGGAGACTCGGGAGGCCATGGCGGAACAGCGGACTCGGGTTGCCATGGCGGATCAGGGGGCTCAGGAGGCCATGGTGGAACAGGGGGCTCAGGTTGTCATGGCGGAACAGGGGGCTCGGGTTGCTATGGTGGAGCCGGGGACTAGGGAGGCCATGGTGGAACAGGAGACTCAGGTTGCCATGGTGGATCAGGGGGCTCAGGAGGCCATGGCAGAACAGGGGGCTGAGGTTGCCATGGCAGAGCCGGGAAATCAGGAGCCCTCCGTGGGCTTAATGGGGAAACAGGAGCCCTCCCTGGGCTTAACGGGGAAACAGGAGCCCTCCCTAGGCTATACTCGGGAACAAGAGCCCTCCCTGGGCTGAACTCGGGAACAGGAGCCCTTCCTGGGCTGAACTCGGAATCAGGAGCCCTTCCTGAGCTGAACTGGGGAACAGGAGCCCTCCCTGGGCTGAACTCGGGAACAGGAGCCCTCCCTGGGCTGAACTCGGAATCAGGAGCCCTTCCTGGGCTGAACTCGGAATCAGGAGCCCTTCCTGGGCTGAACTGGGGAGCAGGGTAGCGCTTACCTGGCGCTGGCACTGGAGGGTGCTCTGGAGGAGCAGGCACAGCAAAGCGCTTTCGAGGAGCTGGGACTGGAGTGAGTTTTGGGGCTGGAGCCGACACTGGAGCGAGCGCTGGGCTTGCCACATTATCGTCCTTTGGGCTTGCCACATTAACGTCCTTCGGGCTTGAGTGAGCCGCGGACAGCGGCGGACTGGTTCTGGCTCGGGACCGGACACAGGAGCCCTTCCTGGGCTATACTCGGGAACAGGAGCCCTTCCTGGGCTGAACTCGGAATCAGGAGCCCTTCCTGGGCTGAACTGGGGATCAAGAGCCCTCCGTGGGCTAAACTGGGGAACAGGAGCCCTCCGTGGGCTTAACTCGGGAACAGGAGCCCTCCATGGGCTTAACTGGGGATCAGGCTAGCGCTTACGTGGCACTGGCACTGGAGGGTGCTCTGGAGGAGCAGGCACAGCAAAGCGCTTTCGAGGAGCTGGGACTGGAGTGAGTTTTGGGGCTGGAGCCGACACTGGAGCGAGCTCTGGGCTTGCCACATTATCGTCCTTCGGGCTTGCCACATTAACGTCCTTCGTGCTTGAGGGAGTCGCAGACGGCGGCGGACTGGTTCTGGCTCGGGACCGAACACTCCCCAGACACCTGAAGACACCTTTCCTCCAACTTAGTCCAGTGGTGTCTGGGAGGTCCACGGGGCGATGGTAGTTGGCCCCGAGCCAGAACAGCTGAGGATAAGGACGCCGTCACCGCTGCGAGCTTGCAGAACTCCCCAGCATACTCGTAGAAGGGGAGATCTCGGCGGGATATGGTGAGGAAACGAGCAGCGATCGCCATGTTGTTGTTTTGGGTCAGTTATTCTGTCACGATCCGGATGTGTGGAGGCAGGCAGGACGACGAGGACGACAAGGATTCCAATAATGACTTTTAATGTAGACACAACAAGGCAGGTACAGGTAGGGGACACCCACACACAC
>NW_015505271.1:900235-907672 GCF_001515645.1 Sinocyclocheilus grahami | reverse complement strand
TGACTTTTAATGTAGACACAACAAGGCAGGTACAGGTAGGTGAAACACACACACTCGGGGTAACATTCACAATAACCGACACTCAAGCTCAAACAGACAGGAACTAATACATGGTGGCTAATTAGTGGCAGACAGGTGAGCACAATGACGGTGATGAACTAATGATTAGACGGGCTAAACCAACACAAGGGGAAGAAACCACAATAAACAGTCCACAGGGGCGTTACAGATATCTCAATGATACTACATTTACATGGCTGATTATGAATGAATAAGTTCAAAAACACTGATTCATTTAATAACAAAACACTGGTGTGTGTTGTTCTGAGATGCAGTGAAGGATACAAATGAAAGAATATGATTAAAAATCAAACAAATGAAGGCATCTTTGATGCAAACCTATGATTGGACAATAAGAGATTTTACATGCCTGTACAACATTGTACATGTAGACACACCCTCTATAGTTTTATCTTCTCTCTTTTGCAGTCAATCTGTTGTAAAGGTGTTGTACCAGCAGTTGGAGCGGTATGCACAGGAGCCTGGAGCTCACTGGAGGAGCAGGCATACATGCTTCTGACAGAGACAGAGAGACAGACCATGAGCTATTACATTCAAGAGTACCAGCGTGGACACATCGGGGTAGAGCCTCTGGCCATGGCCCTGTTTGAACTCTTCAACACACATGCCAAGGTGAGACTGACAGCAAAAAAAAAAAAAAAAATGAAGAATTGCTAACAACCCATAAAGCAATGGTCTATGCCAGCATCTTTGTAATTTAATGCACAATGTCACTGAAAACTCTTAGTTTTAATGTTAGCATTGTATTTAAATGAAAAATTATTATATTTTGAATGATTTCAGGTGTTTCATTTAATGATCTCTTGGCTGTTCCCGCTCCCCAGCTGTCCTTGCTTGCTGAGGTGCGGACTCTGATCGCTCCGCAGGATCTAGAGCGATTCGACGGGCAAGTGTTACATCGCGAGATGGAGGCATGGAGAGCTCGGCAAGGCCCGAGCGGCCTCCTGCACCCAGACTCTATCTGCGTCACCCAACCAGAGGGCCACATTCCTGCTGCCTGCCAGCTGACCACTGCAGTCCCCAGCTACAACAAGGCACGTGGCTTTGCGTGCATCATTTGGTGTTGTGCAGTGCTGTGAATATTAGCATGCACAGGTGGACAGAATTAAAGTACAGATTCCCCATTTAAATATTACTATAAGTGCTTCTTTTAAATTTCTACTTGGGTAAGAGTACAAACCCTGAATCGAACAGTAATATTAAGAAATATTATTACAATAACTGTATTCAGGATTTATTTTCAGGATTCTTCAATGACTAGAAAATTCAAAAGAACAGCATTTATTTGAACTGTTTCCAACTATTAATTTCTTGAAAAAAACTAATACAATTAAATTGGAAAAATACACAAAACTAAAAGAAATGACACTAAAACCAACATACACACTACCATTCAGATGTTTTTGAAACAAGTCAAAATACAGTAAAAGCTATTTCTTTAAATTTCTTTAAAAACGTTGGACCCCAAAGGTTTTAGTGTATGCATGAAAAATATTGATGTATGAAAACTAGTTATTTTTTATTTTTTTATTCATAGCTTTCAATGCTCTATTCCCATATTTGATGAGAGAGGAATCTTTTTTGTATTTGTAATATCTAACTTTTCTCAGTCTGACTTCTACTGTGCCTGCATTGATTGGTCTGATCTGCTGTGTCTTGGTAATTGCATGATTTGATTCCAAGCACTATTGTAAAATCTCACCCACACAAGCCGTAATTGAGCTGAACTGATGAGAAATGAAGAACTGTATCTCAAGTGGAGCATGGGTTTCTTAAACTCAAACATCTTTTTGATTGTATTTCGTTCTGGAGTGATTGTTGCTGTGAACACCCGAGTCATTTCAGTGATTGTTTATGTTTTTTTGCTTTGCCTTAATAGAGTGAGTGCAGGTTGGATGGGAGTTTGATGCCACTTGAGAGTCTAAATTCTCTTCCTGATGTTGCTCTGGTGAGTTGTTTACGTTTGTCTTCTGTGTGTCTGCACACTGTTACGTTTTGTGGAGTAAAAGCTGTCAGCATTAAAATGGCTTTTGTATTTTTATGCCTGAATGTAACAAGAAAAGAAAGGGACATGATTTAGGACTAGGAAAACAAAAAATGTATCCCTAAAATACAAAGACTGTCACATCCCCTGTAAACCTAAGAAAATTGCGCAAGATATATTTTGTTTTTGGATGAATACATGCACCTGTATTTTGTAATCTCAAAGATTGATAGATCAGTAATTTGAAATGTAGTAGAGGCAGTGTATATATACAATACACCTCTACTTGACCTCTTTGTAAGAATGTGTTGAATACGGGCCTGTTTCCAATAGTCAGCCCCCAAAAAGAAATTTAATCTGAAAAATAAAATGAAAAAAGGCACAAAATTCATTAATAACAAGTAATTACACTAAAATCGACATATATACTACTGTTCAAATGTTTGGGTTTGATATAAGATTTTTAAATATTTTTGAAAGAAGTCAAAATACAGTAAATACTATATTATTAAATTATATTTTGAAATTTTATTACAATTTAAAATAACTGTTTTATATTTTAATATGTTTTAAAGTGTGATTTATTTCTGTGATGGCAAAGCTGAATTTTCAGCAGCCATTAATCCAGTCTTTAGTGTCACATGATCCTTCAGAAATCATTCTAAAATGCTGATTTAATGCTCAAACATTTATTGTTATTATTATTGGTGAAAACAGTTTTTTTGTGTGTGTTTTGCTTTTTTGTGGAAATTTAATTTAATTTAATTTTTTTGTAACAAAGCCTTTACTGTCACTTTTGATCAGTTTAATGCAAACTTTCTGTTTAAAAGTATAAATTTTTTTAATCTTGCTGAGCTCAAACTTCTGAATGGTGGTGCAATTAATTTAATATGTAATAAAAATATGCTTTTACTTTCAGTAGTTGATCCAACATTGCAAACCTTCACACTGTATCCAATGTAATTTTACAGTACACTGCCCTTTTTTTTTGTGTGTTTTGCTTTTTTGTGGAAATTTAATTTAATTTAATTTTTTTGTAACAAAGCCTTTACTCTCACTTTTGATCAGTTTAATGCAAACTTTCTGTTTAAAAGTATAAATTTTTTTAATCTTGCTGAGCTCAAACTTCTGAATGGTGATGCAATTAATTTAATATGTAATAAAAATATGCTTTTACTTTCAGTAGTTGATCCAACATTGCAAACCTTCACACTGTATCCAATGTAATTTTACAGTACACTGCCCGAAACGTGGAGTAGCATATTCCAGACAAAAGAGCTTGTTGCACACCTGATGCCAGTCAATTTTGCAGAAATTGCATGGTAACATCATAAAATATTTATAACATTAAATATATGCTGTTAGGTTCTAATTCAGAACACAGCCATGTGACAGATTTTCTTTTTATCTAGTCAATTTGCTGAAGATTGAGTTGAGTTCAATGGATTATTATCCTTCCCTTTCTTGTGCTCATTTAATTAAGCATCAGTAGCCCAACATTAACTCTTGTAATCATAAATGATTGTCTTGGATGAATCCGTAATTGACCATCTTGTCATAAACGTGTGCTTATGCTAAATGGTTGTACATAGAGACAACTCTATCATCTGTTAATTTCATAATGTGCAGACATTTTAGAAGGAAATGTCACCTTTTAAAATCATTTAAATGTCAGGATGTCTTTTTCTTTCTTTCTCAGCGTTATCATAACCTCCCTCAATGATAATGCATCCTTTAACTGCCTGTCTTAGTATTTGAAAGCAACAGTGAGGAGATAAATAGAGACAGTACGTTTGTTTTATTCCAGGACAAGATGCAGCCGTCATCCGAGTCACCCCCCTCATTCAAGCCTCCACCTCCACCTGTTCGACATGCCAGCCCTAAAAATCAGACCAAACGACCTTTGTCCAAGCTGTCCCAGAGCAACCTGCTCTTTACCGCCCCCTGTAGGCGGCATCAGGAAAACCACACCCACAATTTCTCACACTCGCACTACTTGTGCTCATTTAATTAAGCATCAGTAGCCCAACATTAACTCTTGTAATCATAAATGATTATCTTGGATGAATCCGTAATTGACCATCTTGTCATAAACGTGTGCTTATGCTAAATGGTTGTACATAGAGACAACTCTATCATCTGTTAATTTCATAATGTGCAGACATTTTAGAAGGAAATGTCACCTTTTAAAATCATTTAAATGTCAGGATGTCTTTTTCTTTCTTTCTCAGCGTTATCATAACCTCCCTCAATGATAATGCATCCTTTAACTGCCTGTCTTAGTATTTGAAAGCAACAGTGAGGAGATAAATATAGACAGTACGTTTGTTTTATTTCAGGACAAGATGCAGCCGTCATCCGAGTCACCCCCCTCATTCAAGCCTCCACCTCCACCTGTTCGACATGCCAGCCCTAAAAATCAGACCAAACGACCTTTGTCCAAGCTGTCCCAGAGCAACCTGCTCTTTACCGCCCCCTGTAGGCGGCATCAGGAAAACCACACCCACAATTTCTCACACTCGCACTCGCACTCGCCCTGCTCTGCTCACACCTCCCCATGTACTATCCACCACACTGCTTCCACCTGCTCTGTCCATCACACTCCTCCACCCTGCTCTCACCATCACAGCTCTCCACGATCGTCATCTTATCATGCTAGCCCTTCTTCTGGACCACCGTGTAGAGATTTGGTTCAGTTTCTAATGAGCAGGCAGGCGGCAGTGCTCTCCTCGCACCTAGAGTCTCCAAATCGTTCTAGAGAGGGCACCCCCATGATCTCTCCACGCTCCTCTCCGTCCCTTTCGCCTTCACTGCTAATGCCTGCGCCGCCCCCCTGTAGCCCCGAGGAGCTCGAGGGCTCCCCCTCTACACACAGCCGCGGTGCCACCCAGACCAGCCCACTACACCCTGAGCCAGAGACGACAGAGGAAAAGCCTCAGCCCCAACTACGAGGTGAAGACACTCTAAGATTACGTCTTAAAAAGATAGTTCAGCCAAATATGAAAATTCTGTCATCATTTACTCACCCTCATGTCATTCCAAACCTGTATGACTTTCTTCTGTGGAACACAAAAGTTTTGGTTACTATTGACTTCCACTGTATACAGTGGACATTTATTAAAAAATATTCTTTATATATTTGTATGTACAATGGAAGAAAACATTCATACAGGGTTGGAACAACATGCAACGAGTAAATAATGATAGGATTTTAATTTTTGGACAAACTATTTAAGTTAGACTCTTACAAAAAGAGTTTAGGAAGCAGCCCACGATTTAGCCGATCAGAAACACTCCTTGCCTGTTACAAGTTTGTGTGCTGACATTGGATTGGCTGGAGGAATCTGTTTAATGGTGCATCAGCAGTGTTGGGCTTGTTACTCAAAGAATGTAATATATTACTCATTACTAGTTACTCCTTTCAAAAGTAATATAGTTACTTTACTTATTACTTTCTGGCAACAGTAATTAGTTACACTACTAGTTACATTACTTTTTCTTCACGCCCCACAGAAGTTGTAACTGTGTATCTTCCACATAAAATTCTTCTAGAATATTACTAACAACATATCTCTGCCTCATCATAATATCACCATATTCCAAGCTTTCCTGCTGCACTGGGGACGTCAGATTGTTGGATTTTAAATCACCGGGGTCGAGGCATCAAAAGTAACTAAGTAACTAAGCTGTTTTATGAATGGTAACTGTAATATCATTACCGAAATCTTATTAGTAATTAGTTACACTACTAGTTACTGCAAAAAGTAATATTATTACAGTAACTAAGTTACTAGTAACTAGTTACTGCCCAACACTGTGCATCAGTCACTTTAGAAAGATCATATTTATAGTTTTTAAGTTGAACGCACATGAATGGCACCACAATTGTGAGTGAGAAATGTGGGATTTTCTTTGAGTGATAAAACATTGATGCAGTGTCGGCAGTTGAGGGTAAATTTGTTTGTGAAATTTGCGAAATGTAGGAAATTTTGTATATTATTTAATTTACAAGAAAACTAGCAAGTTGCATGTAAAAAATCAATAGTACAAAAAACAATAGTATTGTGCAATTATGATACAATATATAATGATTAAGTTTACGGCAACTTCATAAATAAAATTAAAATATATAAATAGGTAAAATATATTTTATTTATTGCAGTATTTTTGGGTAAGGTACATCGTTATCTTGCCTCAAACAAAGTGATATGACTGCACCTGAAGCCGTAATTGCAACTTTCAAAAATATTTTTTTTCCTAAAAATGAACTTCCCAGCAGGACCTGAGCATACCATAATTTGTTGGCTGGTCTATTAGAAACAGCAACTGTGAAGAGAAAAGCTTTTTAAAGTGCCGTTTGATACCATCAGATTATTCCTCTGCTTATTTGATTTTCTGGCTCTGTTCTCTGATGAAGTAGTGTTTTGGCGCCCTCATGTGTTCAAATGAAGAACATGGTTTTAATTTCTAAGGTTTGCGGTGCTATATTTAAATGTATTATACTGTACCTATGAAATATACTATATCTCCACCTATTATACCATATATTTTTGTTCAACTTTTTGTCATTAATTTAGCTCTTTTTGCAATAATGTGACACCATTCAAAGTCTTATTTTGAACTTTATTATTTTTGAACAGTTTGAAAATGTCTTCAATAGTAAAATGATGATGAGGCTGAGTTAAGGTAGTTTTCTTCCGATTTTGTGTTTTTTTTATTCTTATATCAACATATTCACCTGTTATATATGTTTATAAACATTCAAATGCATCTGCCTCAAAACCAAATGAATAATAGTATAACTGAACTATAACTGATCTATGTATTTTCTTTCATGTTATGAGAAATACCCTAATGTGTGATGTGCATGGCATGAAAACTCTCAAATGTCGTAATCACGAGATGTTTAACAGAAGCCAGTTTATTTTACTATATGCACAAGACAATAGTTTGCACTTCATAACCTCTGATGTGATAACATGTTACATATATTTAAATATGGCATATAGATTGTATATTTACACTGCATGAATTTGTGTTCTTAGTGTAAATAAATAACAGATTACAACATAAGAAGCAATCATGCTACATTACTACATTACTACACATGGGACAGTTATTCCATACTGAAGATGTAAAACAAAAATAGAAAGTCAACAAAGGAGGCTTTACTATATTAAAGGCACAATATGTAAGATTTTTTTTTATTAAAATATCCAAAAACCACTAGAACAGTGTTATATATTTTGCTGACTTGTGTACTTACATTATCCCAAATGTTTCGAAGAATGTTTAAATCCAGAGAAATAAGCAATTTTAAGTAGTGACACGGACCGTGTCCATAGTGTCATTGTGTCGCCTGCCAATGACGT
>NW_015505271.1:896090-896457 GCF_001515645.1 Sinocyclocheilus grahami | reverse complement strand
TGACGACCGCACAGAGTAGCATTATAACAGATCTTTCAAATGTATCTAGTATGAAACACAGCTGCTTTTCCCCCACATACTCATGACCGGAAGGAGCGGAAGCGGTCGACTGTGGCATAATAAAAGCTCCGCTGTTTTCGAGCTTTCAGCCTCACCCTGCTTCATTCTACTACGTTAATAAATCATTAGCTCATCCATGAACATGATTTCTGCCCGAGTCCCGTCGGATTGCATCGGCTGTGGGGATGAAGACCACAACTCCCATGATTCCACACTCAGTCACTGCCTCATCAAACTACGCCTTTGTCTATTTGTTTATTTGGAATACGCGCCCTCTAGCGGCGAAAATGACATATTGTGCCTTTAA
>NW_015505271.1:883744-895927 GCF_001515645.1 Sinocyclocheilus grahami | reverse complement strand
GACCGGAAGGAGCGGAAGCGGTCGACTGTGGCATAATAAAAGCTCCGCTGTTTTCGAGCTTTCAGCCTCACCCTGCTTCATTCTACTACGTTAATAAATCATTAGCTCATCCATGAACATGATTTCTGCCCGAGTCCCGTCGGATTGCATCGGCTGTGGGGATGAAGACCACAACTCCCATGATTCCACACTCAGTCACTGCCTCATCAAACTATGCCTTTGTCTATTTGTTTATTTGGAATACACGCCCTCTAGCGGCGAAAATTACATATTGTGCCTTTAACAAAGTCTATATAAAAGACTAGTAACTATTATTTCCAAATCACAGGATTAAAACAACACGAAGCAGTTGATATTCACAAAGGGATGTACAGTATTGACATGACCACACAACAGACACAATCATGTTATTTAAACTACTGATTTAATTCAAAATAACTTTACAGAAGAGGTAACTGGAATTTCTCTTGTTCTGTTATGCTGGACATTGAGAGTATTCAAATCATCAGCTATTGTTGTTTTTTTAATCTACAGTTTGAGTTACACTCAAGTCAATTGGTCCCATATTACCAACAATGCTGGATGACACTGACAACTAAATAATACCTTATTTTTTTGGTTAATGATCTTTTATGTAATCTGAGGCTAATATTTAGGTGATACTGAATGTTGTAGTTATAATACACTTCACTATAGCCTATTGCTGAGAAGGGAAGTGCTGAAGGGAGACAGACTACCTCAAATTAGCTGAAGAAACATTGTATGGGTGTGTGATTTAAGAAAGATTCTGTCTTAACACTCGTCTTGGATCATGTCATTGATGACATCAGAATAGTGAAGCAGGGCAATGATGTCACCACATTCTAAAAGAGAAAGTGAGACAAATTTGATTAATGTTACAGTGAATGAAAATATCGACATAATGTCTCTTTATTAAATGCGTTAAATATGATGATAAAAAATGTCAGCAATTTTTTTATATTAAAGCATTAAAACGCCTTTAAAATACATTCAAATGTGCAATTAGAAAAGTCTGACCTTTTTCCATGTCTTTTTTCATCACTTATCTTCTGCAGGAAGCTGGTCCTCAGGGGCTGCGTTGGGGTCCAGGAAGTCTTGGTGCTGCAGATGCTTTAGGTATTTAATGGGAGTGAGTCTCTTTATTAAATGCGTTAAATATGATGATAAAAAATGTCAGCAAATTTTTTATATTAAAGCATTAAAACCCCTTTAAAATACATTCAAATGTGCAATTAGAAAAGTCTGACCTTTTTCCATGTCTTTTTTCATCACTTATCTTCTGCAGGAAGCTGGTCCTCAGGGGCTGCATTGGGGTCCAGGAAGTCTTGGTGCTGCAGATGCTTTAGGTATTTAATGGGAGTGATGGTGTGGGTGGAGCCTGTGAGGGAGGTCAGAAACATGATCAGGGCTTTTACTGTGACAAAAAACACTAATTAAAACCACATTGTAGGGGTCTGTTACTAATGACAGTTATACTGTCATGAATCTGGTCCATGAACTTCCGTCTGCGTTCCATCAGAGGTCACCCTTTCCATTACATTGACTCTCGCACTACACCTACTGTTGCTTATCATCCCGGACTACATATCCCATCATTCATTGCACTGATTGCACACAGCTGCTTCACATTACTCACTCACCATATAACACTCACTCAAACTACCATTCACTGCCGAGTATTGCTTAGCCTGTTAGTTTACCTAGTTCCCGTTTCCTTCCCGTGTTTCCTTGTTTTGCCTTGCCTTGTCGGTTTCCTCGGTTCTGATCTTTGCCTGTCTCCCTGGATTTATCCCTCTAGTCTCGCCCCTGTGATTCTGTCTGCCGATCGTCGACCTACGCTAGTCCTAGGACTATTCTTGTGTTTTGCCCGCCATATACCTGTTTGCCATTGTTTTGACCCTGCCTGTTATGACCACGTCTCTGTCTTCTTTGCAGAATAAAGCTTGCACATGGATCTGCACGTCTCACGTCTTGTCAGCCCCGTAACATATACAATGATCAGTAAACATTTATCTTTTCTGTCACTTACTGCAGTGTATATTCAACGTCAAGGCAAATTACATTATTTACAACCATAACCCATGTATCCCACAGCAGAATGCTTTTGATGCTCAATAATTCATATTTTAGGTCAGCAAAAAATATACACTACTGTTCAAATGTTTGGGCTTGGTAAGCTTTTGAATGTTTTTGAAAGAAGACTCTTATGCTCACCAAGGCTGCATTTATTTGATAAAGAATACAATAAAAACAGTAATATTGTGAATTATTATTACAATGTAAAATAATTGTTTGGAATTTTAATATATTTTAAAACGTAATATATTTCTGTTATGTTCAAGCTGAATTTTCAGCAGCCATTACTCCAGTCTTCACATGATCCTTCAGAAATCTTTCTAATATGCTGATTTGGTGCTCAAGAAACACTATTATTATCAATGTTGAAAACGAGTGTGCTACTTAATATTTTTGTGAAAACAATTGATACAAAATATATATATTTTTTAATAACTATAATAATAATTGAATATTTAATGTTACTTTTGATTAAATAATCCCTTGCTGAATAAAAGTACTAATTAAAAAATAAATCATATTAAAACTTAATGACCCCAAACTTTTGAATGGTAGTGCATAATACAAAGAAGTCTAATTAATACATCGCTTGGGATTTTTAAAGGCACAGTGACACAACTATAAAAAGAAAGGCAGAATCGTGTAATGCTGTCTGTTGTAATGGTTATTTCTGAAATGGTGAGTCATTGATAGTTTCGAGGTGTCAGAAAGGGCCCTTGAGCACTGCAACCCACCAATGAGAGCTTCCCATTTGCCATTGGCCTGTGTGACCTCATAGACGCAGCGCACCTCGCTGTAAGTCACACCCCCAATGATGAAGACGATGATGCGTGGGCCGTTGCGGATCTCTCCTGGACTCTTGTTCTTATGCCAGTTCCCATAACGTGCACTGAAAATGGCCAGCAGTGGTATTATCACTAGATATTTCACTAGATTAATGAGAAGATGTTGCGTACTGAATTCATGTGTTTGTGCAGGGAATCCTACCTGGTAGCCGTGGTCGTCTTTGAGGATGCTGTGCGTGTGGAGATGTAAGGGTACTGTTTCGGGTCGAGTTTGTCTTCAATGGCGTCCTATCATAATGTAATTAGGAGAAATTCAAGTAAAAGAATGTTGAAATATCCAAAGTGAGGCAAGTACTGTTGGTTCAGCTCACCTCCATGATGTCTTTGACCAAAGGAGTCCATCGGGAGAGCTGGTACGTTTGCTCACTGATTCTTTCCTTACGGTCAGGTTTCTTCCCTTTACGTGTGGTTACTTGCTGTGGATACATATTTAAAGAGGTATGCATTTTGACCTCAGACATTATGATTAGTGATGCACTGAATTCTGGATAAAAAAGCTGATAATTATTTTCATGGTATGGGTTATAACTGATAAATGGCTGATACTGTATATTCTATATTGTCTAAAATCACAGTGGAAATAAAAGGAATCGTTTCTGATGCTACAAGTCAATTTATGAGTTCAAGGTGTAATAAGTCAAAATAAGTGTAAATGAATGTCTACAATTAAGTATACAATAATGGCCAATATATACACTATCATTCAACAGTTTGAGTCTGTAAGTTCTTTTTTGTTGTTGTTGTTGTTTTTTGTAAGAAATACTTTTATTCAGCAGGGATGCACTAAATTGCTCAAAAGTGACAATAATTTATAATGCTACAATTTATTTCAATTGCAAATACATGCCAAATAGATAATTTTATTTGGATCAAAGAATCCTGTAAAAAATGTATCACGTTTTCCACAAAAATATTTATCAGCACAACTGTTTTCAACATTGATGATAATAAGAAATGTTGCTTGAGCACCAAATCAGCATATTAGAATGATTTCTGAAGGGTCACATAGCTTAAAGAGTAAATTCAACCAAAAAAGAAACTGTATGGCAGAGGGGCACAGAATATTCTGCAGAATATCTCATTTTGTGTTCCACAGGACGAAAATCAAATCATACAGAGTTTGAGCGACATGAGGGTGAGTAAATGATGACAGAAATTTTACATTTCTTGGTAGAACATGTTTGTGAGGATCAGCTGACCTCTGAAATGATGGGAACCCCCATATGGGCTATATTAGAGATGATGTCACTGTCCTCTGGAGGGATCTGAGCATGCTGGAGGAGCTTACAGAGATTCTCCTCTGACACACCTATGAGACACACACACACACACACACACACAGTCAGCCAGGAATAACTATACATAATTCCACACATAATTATAGAGTTTGAACTGGCCATTTTGACAGTTTTGCTCACTGTTGTGTGATATTAGTAATGGCTGTGTGTACAAACGTACCACCCCCAACTCACCCACACACGGCCAAACAGATACAGAATACAAAGCATTGGCCATTTTGCAGCTCTCTCACCATTCTTGAGGAAGATATAGAGCAGGATGATACGGATTTTGTCCATGATGGTAACGTTGGCATCCAGTAGGATGGGTACGATGGTTCTCATGGGATCTTTGATCTTCTCACCCTCTGCATCAGTGCCCATAGCTAGATCCTAAGACGGAGCACACAGACACTATTAACACTAATTAATATGATGCTTTGAGCAAGCAGGCCAATCAAAGATATGCTGTACCTGCTCGACACGGCACAGTTTGTCCACTGTACCCTGGTACTGCTTCATACAGTCTTCTGCTAAGTGCAGATGAGTTGAATACTGCAAGATTACAAAACTTCTATCAGCAATGTTGACTTATTCCCTTGAATCAGTTGATATAAAACATGAGAATTATCTCAGTACCTTGCTTAACTCTTTCTGGTACTGTGGCATCTTTTTAAGCATTTGGGAGAGCTCTTTCATGGTGGTCTGGAAGATGCAAAAACAGTTAGTTAATTAATGGCAATAATTAAGAATTTGCAGTTAATGTTTGCTCAGTGATAAATAACACACCTTCTCTCCTGTGTTCATCTTTTTGCTTGCAGAGAAGTCCTTAAGCGATTTAGTCACAGCCCTAAAAGAGAGAAACTATTATATTTAATATTATTATTATGATTCATTCTGGCTTATGTTAGTTATAATTGTTCTAAATTTTCTTCTTTAAAAATGAATGAATTTTATGTTATTTTTTAATTTGCCAGTATAACATTTATATATAAGTAACAGTAAATACATTTATAATGTTACAAAAGATTTCTATTTCAAATAAATGCTACTAATTTTAAACTTGAGCAACACAACTGGTTGCAGTTTCATATTGTATATTAGAATGATTTCTGAAGGATCACGTGACACTGAAGTCTGGAGTAATGATTGCTGAAAATTGGGCTTTGCCATCACAGCAGTAAATGCTATCTTAAAATACATGAAAATAGGAAACATTTGTTTGAAATTGTAATAATATTTCACCATATTACTGTTTATACTGTATTTGTGATCAAAGAAATGCAGCCTTGGTGAGAAATACATTTATACAACTTTTGAATGGTAGTGAACCTGTGTAGGAACGAACAGACTTACGTGGACACCTCTGCTATGTGTTTATGTCTCAGACTCATCCACAGGTCATCATCTTCATCCAACAGCACCTCTTTCATACGAGTGTCATCCATTCCACTGGTCTCATACCTGATTAACACACACACACAAACGTATGCACCGTCACCAGCAGTAAGTCAGCATCAGCATTGCATACAGTGCAATGATGGATGGCGATATTAACATCATGAAAGTTAAAACACTTGGACTTGACCGGTCAGTTAAAAATGATCTGAGTGGCCTCAGAGCAGTATATAGATGAATTACAAACTGTTGGAGTTATTACTTGTAGACATCATTCTCAATGGGCAGCAGGTCATAGGCCATGGCCTGAAATGTGAGCTCGTGTAGAAGTGGCGAGACAGGGTCAAAACCTCGATCCAGAATCAATAGCTGGGAACGTGCTTTATCAGGTCCCTGTGAAAGAGAGGGGGAAAAAAGAAAGATCAAGATGGAGCACAAAACAGTAGAGCAAGGAATTCAAGTTGGACAGTGAGAAATGAAGGTCACTGGTGCCAGACAGAAGCAGTTTATTTTTATCATCCAAGGCAAAATATTGTGCTACAAGCTCTGAGACTCACCTCTCCCAAAGTGGGGTCATCCGCTTTGTAACCGTCCAGTTTATCCTGAAGCATTTGGGCCAGGACTGCATTGTCTTTGTACTCTCTTCGAAACACAGCAACACATAATCGATCATGATGCGGACCGTCACTGACCTTTAACACTCATTCTAGATTAAATCTAATCACTATAATCTGTTATGTCAGATTTTTTAAATAACGGTTGTGTGCTTGTTTTTTTTAATATAGATATTTTCTTTGCAGATGGCAGATGATGTTCGGAGTTACATTACAGATAAGTGTCAGCAGATGGTGTTTATGAGGATGTGAGTTTGATGGTAAGACGTTTATGTGTGTGTTTCTTCTTCCTCTCTCACCCTCTGTATCTAACAGCTGGGTACTCTTTCAGTGTGGAGCACAAGGTGGCTATTTGCTCAGCTAAACGCTCCAACACCTGGTTCTTTACATCAGCTTTAAACGGGCTGTAGAAATCCTGGAAGGCATCTGGGCTGTCCATTGAGAACACCTGAGAACAGCATAGCAGCAACAGATAAATGCCTCACTATGACATACAGATTTGTGCATTTATTCTTAATATCTCAGATCTTCAATGGGATTCAAATGCATTCATATATGGTGATCAGTGCACATGGATTTAGGAGCTGCATCACTGAAATCGCATACTATCTAATAGGTATAATATTTGCTTTGAAACATACTTTGCGACTGCTAAAAAATATTCAGATTCAGTATGAATGAAATACATACTACCCATATTCAGAAGTAAAGTGTTCATCAGATACGCACTTCAGAATATTGCTGTAAGTAGTAGGTCATTCTGGTAGCTTTCACCAACAGTTTTCAAACATACTACTCTTCTCACATACAGTTTTTTGCCTACTATATAATAGGGAAGTAGGCATATTCCAACACAGACTGAGTCTTTCTCTAAAAACATGGTTAAAAATGTATTTTTGCTAAAACATGGAGTCAATAACAAATAGAGATGTAGAGCGCTATTAGTGTGTCCTAACCAGGTTTGGTGAGATAAAGTGACTACTAACTGCTTCTTTTTAATCTTTCAGGTTAGTTTTTGGCCTGACTAGCCCTAATTCCAACAGAAATAACAGAACACTCGCTTGATTTCTATTGACCCACAGTGAAATCACACTGGTCCACAGAGCTGCTTCACATAACAGTAAAAAAATATGTTCTTCAGGTTACACACTCTGTCCCTTTAAATCAGTGCTTCTCAACCTTTGTGAATCCAAGACCCCTCACTGTCCAAGACTATATTTGAAGATATTTCTGGTGCTACTGCAATAACAACAAAATGTCTTACGTTTTTATTAACAGAAACTAGAGTGACAAAAATAGTTAAATCATTCATTAATTTTATATAAATAATTCAAAAAATTATAATTTTTGTAATTCCAGAAGTTTTATAAATCGAATGTTCTTTAAAGTTCACATTCTTTATGGATTTGCTTTTTTTCAGTCGTTACAAGATAAAGGGTTTATATATTATTATTATTATATATTTTTAGAGCCTGGCATAACTAGAAAAATGTATACACATTATAGAAATACCTATTACTTTACAATTTTATTTCATTTAAAATTTTCCAAAAATACGAAATATAATGTCAGTTTACATCTAGATTTTTAACAGTTTTACCTTATTTGAATGCGTATTTTGTCATATTTTAAATAATTTTAATATATTTAACATACATACATTTAAGCCATCTTGCAGCCCTTTTGGAAGTTTGCTGACGCCCCTTAAGTGGGTCCCACTCCTTAAAATTCAACTGAAGTAAAACTATAAACGGCCTTTATTACCAACTCTACACAGGATGTTGTCAGCCATGTGATATTATTATTAAAGTATTACTGAAAGCAGTGGTAGTTCACAGCCGTTTTAAGTTAGTGCTGCTTGATAATTTGTAAATGTGTTTTAGTGCCATAGGTAACTTTTACCAAGCAGCTTCCTGTCCAATGGCAACTCGCATCTCACTGCTGTCCGTCTGCCCATGAGAATCAGCTAAAAGCCTTTAGCAAGGATGAATGTTAATGGCTGTTACTGTTTCCCATAATCCTCTTTCACAACAGTAGTAACTCATTGATACATCACCTGCTTCCCCTCTCCCTGTACATGTGTGCTGTGTTCTGTACATTCTGCATGTTTGGCCAAAAACATTGTATTCAGATTAATCTACAGCTGCATAATAACTACACTATCCTCTTTTCTTCCCTCAGATTGACCTATAATCCATAGTGTTGTGTCTCACTCGTCCTATCCTAACACACTAGCCTCAACACACCACCCCATCTGTCACATGAACAACTCCATGCTCGCTCTCATTGGCTGCCTGGTGACTCATTGATGGGTATTAACCAATGGGGAGCAGGATTAGGGTTGCGATAGGGATAGGGAGGGCTGATTCAGCCACTCCTCAGGATTAATTATAGAGGGCAACAACAGAGGATTGGAGGCACAGAGACGGACCGACCAAAGCTGCTCTCGAATGTTCCGGCATGATTCAACCAAGACCCTTCCCCCCACATTTCCATACATCCTCCTAAGCATCATCCCTTCTTTCTTGGGTCCTAGGAAGTCTCAGGGTCTAATATAGAGGCTACTCACCTGTGATTCATAGGGCAGGAAGGCGATGTTAATCTCAGTCAGTGTCTTCGTGAATTTAGAAGCACGGGATTTACTTATCAAGTTGAACAAAGAGTCTGGGATTGCTAAAATAAAAAAACACAGATTGAGTGAGATATACAGTGGGTACGGAAAGTATTCAGACCCCCTTAAATTTTTCACTCTTTGTTATATTGCAGCCATTTGCTAAAATCATTTAAGTTAATTTTTTTTCCTCATTAATGTACACACAGCACCCCATATTGACAGAAAAACACAGAATTGTTGACATTTATGCAGATTTATTAAAAAAGAAAATCTGAAATATCACATGGTCCTAAGTATTCAGACCCTTTGCTCAGTATTTAGTAGAAACACCCTTTTGATCTAATACAGCCAGGAGTCTTTTTGGGAAAGATGCAACAAGTTATTCACACCTGGATTTGGGGATCCTCTGCCATTCCCCCTTGCAGAGCAATATATGGCTGCAATATAACAGAGTGAAAAATTTAAGGGGGTCTGAATCACATTTCCGTACCCACTGTATATATATATATATATATATATATATATACTAGATAAATATCTAGTAGATGTGTAGAAAAGAGTTGCTGATGTTAAAAAAAACAAAAACAAAAACACTCACTGTCTGTGAAGAAGACGTGTGCCCCTCTGTATATTGGATTACGGGGATCTCTGAAGTCATTGATGAGTCCCTCAACTGACTGTTGAAAACAGACATATCGTGTGTATTTATTCATATTATATTACCATACTTTATTATTCATTATTCAAAAATGAAGTAAAACCATTAATATTGTGAAATATAATTGCAATTTAAATTAACGTAATATATTTTAATATGTAATTTATTTCTGTGATGGCAAATTGAATAAATTATTTTTAGCAGCCATTATTCCAGTCTTCAGTGTCACATGAGCATATGCTGATTTGGTACTCAAGAAACATTTCTTCTTGTTATTAATGTTGAAAACAGTTGTGCTGCGTAATATTTTTGTGGAAATGTTTTTTTGTGATACATTTTTTCAGGATTCTTTGATAAATAGAACGTTCAAAAGAACTACATTTATTTGAAATAGAAATCTTTTGGAACTCTATAAATGTCCAAATTGTCTCTTTATCATATTACTGGGCCCTTGTTGAACTAAAGTATTAATTCCTTTCTTACTGAGCCCAATTTTTTAACAGAAGATTTTATTGAAATTGCATTTCAATTGATAACATTTCACCATTGTGTTGTATATCAGTAACTGTCATCTTGTGAATGTTGGGATATGATACAATTTTATATATAAAAATAAATGAGACAACTTACCTCATCAGATGGAGTGATGAGATATATGGCTTCCATGGTAGGAAGAGGCTCACGCCGCTTGGTTATGTCCTCAACAACTGGAGCAAAAATGGAAAAAAGTACATTTGAGCCAAATTGCTATATACAGTAATATATACTGCTAAGTGAATGTGTGTCAGTATAACTCACTTGTGATTCCCTCAGACATAATGTCTGTCATTTTACAGCATGATGAGATCATCCTCATGCTAAGCTTGTCCACCACCAAAACCTGAGGGAGAACAGCATGCATGATATATGTAGAACAACACATAACCAATCAAAGACAAACATAACACATGTTTTGAATGCTGTTCGTCAACATGGGATGCTGTTGGATCTATTTAATGCTGGGTTAGGATGGACTTTTAAGCAAGGAAGCCTAATATGACACCAGAGTCATCTTTAATTCAAATTTATTTCAAGATTCTTTTTATCATACTGTACAGAATAAATAACAATTGTGTTTTGATTCCACAAACAAATGCTGCACATTACAACACGTCAACAGTAATCTTTTTTATAATGATTGACATGAAATGACGGTGAGATTGATGTGTACCTTCCATTCTCCCTTCTTCTTCAACTTCTTAATGACATCGTTCATAATCTCTGTAGTACAAAAACAATAAAAACAAAACATGAACAACAAAGTGATTTCTGCAAAATAAAAATAAAAAAGACAATGTTCAGGGAAAATAGCAATATTTTGCATGCAACAGATAAAGCAAATCTGAGTCAAAGTTTAAGTCAAGATTACAGGAAACTTCTCAAATGTTAATGCTGTCAATATCACGAAAATTCAAGAAAAGACCTTATTAAAGAAGAAAAGAAACAATAAATAATGACTGTAAAACAAAGCCTTACACATTGGTTCCTTTCAGTGCGACTGTGTAATATTGCTACACAGCTAGATATATGTTATAAATTAATCTGAAATAATGATACCATTGACTGAGACAGATATCCAGACAAAGATCTTAAATTACTATATTTCATTCTCAATATAAGGTAAGAATATTGAGAAAGAAATATATAGTCATTTAAAATGTTTTGAGTAAGAAATATAAAGGTGTGTGATAATGTACTGCTATAAATATGTGGCTATGTTACAGCTCCCCTTTGAAGCTCTTTTGTTTTTCTCATTTTCCATCTCCAATCCTATACTGCTCACAGGTGACTGGAGATGACTTTTGTTCCCGCTTTGTTGCAGATTGCCGATTTTTGTAAAATCACTTCTGTTTTTGCTTTTCAGATAAAAGAGTGGTTTCAGTTTTTAATATGTTGCAGGTTCATTTATTGGTAATAAATAATTGATAAATAATATTGATGATAATAAATCATCATAAAAAATATTGGGCTTGTTTTTGAAGCTGCGGTTGCTGATTTATCTTGCGAGAGTTGGCAACAGTGGTCCGTTGGATAGAGGAGATGGAGAAACTGCTTGTGGAAGTTTTGCAATAACGCGGCTGTCAGTATATTGTGTCGAAAACGTACCACTTGCTGAAACGTCAATGACGATCTGATCTGCTGCGTGAGATCAAGTGAGGCGCTCCCTCTGGCATGATAATCTTAATAAAATTGTGTTTTTCAGATCTTGTAGTGTGTGTGAGGGAAGAAAATCTGCGAAGATTCTCCTTATGTGTGTGCTGCAACCAGATTTCACAATCGGTTAAGATTTGAAAACTCCTGTAGTGTGAGCCAGGCATGAGACAACTATGCAGAATTTGCCAAAAGCATCAGGTAGAGGTTTTGCGTAGTCTAAACCTTCTCTCCTTTTTTTTTAAACAGCACCATACCCTCTGCAGACACTAAAGAACATACACTCTAAAAAATGCTGGATTGTTTCAACCCAACTTTGGGTCAAATATGAACTAACTCAACTGTTGGGCTGAATTTACTATTATAACATTATGGTTTGCTGCTTAGCATCACATTGTTTGAAGTATGATATAAGGATGCTTTTTGTCATTTGTCCAATGTGTTTTGGTAAAAAGAACCCCCCCCCCCCCCCCCCCCCCCCCTCGGTCCT
>NW_015505271.1:852413-883723 GCF_001515645.1 Sinocyclocheilus grahami | reverse complement strand
CCCCCTTTTGGATTTAGTGTTTAGGTAATGATATAGTAAGTTAATGATTAAGAAAAATGTGTGAAATCATAAAAAATAAATCAAAACCGTTCAGGTCTTTTATGGCAGCAGAAAAGGAAATGATTAACTTTATTTGTTTAAATGATATATATTGTATGTGGTGCGAGAGACACAGCAATCGCAGGCCTAATCTCTTCTCAATCCTCTTACACCACCGGCCTCTCTATTTTTGTTCCTCCTCTCTCTCTTTCTCCTGCTCTTTGTCACTCCTTTTTTTCTTTTTCTCACTCTTTCTCTCTTTGTATCTCTACCACTGGATGTGAGCACAGTGGACCTGAATCATTTTTACTGCCTTTTTAAAAGCTCCACTGAATGGCGAGATCCCAAACGCAACAGCTTCCTGCAGTCACATTTCACAGCTATCGACGCTGGATCTGTCAGTTCTAACACCCAGAGGTGTTGTTGCATTAAATAAACTTGTGGACCTCACAGGCTACTGAAAATGTCGAACAACAAATCAACATCCAGTCTGGCAAAATGTCTGTTTATAAAAAAGTTGCTGGTGAGATTAATATTTAAAGGGTGGAAACTGGATTGAAAGCTTTTAGATACTTGCAGACTAGTAAAAATTTAACCTACTGATTGATTAAAAATCATATTAACAGTACAAACCGATATGTCCAAAAAATAGACTACCCTCCAGCAGCATCTTTGACATAGGCCTATTTTGCTATAATGTGTCATTATTTCCTGATGCTGATGAAGTAATGAAAATGAAGTGCTTGATCTTCACATTTGCAAACCAAAATTCACACCTTGATGTTTACCCTCAGAATCTCTAGGATTGAATCAACACCAGCACTATATATGGCAACAAAAATAACAAGAATGAATGACAGGGGGCAAATGGTGAAAAGTGTGCAGTCTGGATGTGATGAAAGAAAGAATCAGAGAGTGCATTATGAACACCGGAAAATCTCGTCAATCCTTACGGTTGCATAGAGCCAGAAAATAACCAGGGCTACAAAAAAAAATAAATAAAAAGGGCAATTTTTTGACACTGGCATGTCAGAACTGTCTGTAAGGGATGGAGTATAGATAGATTTTCCACTTTTTGTGCTTCCACCCAACAGCACAACAGCACCTCCCCATCATCTTTAATCCCACAGGACTACACAGATTACTGTGTATCTCCAATCTCCAGTGTGCTTTTAGCTACATCACAATCATTTGCACAGTGCAATATACTAGAATAAAAGTGTTCAGTTTAAAGGATTCAAGAAGAGCAGTGTTACTCTATGAGGATTAGATTGTTGGTGAATAGTGTAATAGCATTTCACTCACCATGAAAATGCATAACACACAAGTACACATTTATAAGGAAATATCAATTATACAACGAATTAGAAATATCACTTTTAAATATATCAATAATTTAGCCCTAAATCAACTTAAACGAAACATTTCTTACTTTCTCCGACAATCGCCTTGAGCCCCAGAGATGCCATCCTGTCTCGTGTTGTCTCTCTCTCTCCCTGCTGCACTCAGAGTGCGCGGCGCGCGCGTTTAAAGCACAGTTGGTGTAAATGGGATGTGGTGCTTGCGTCGATGCCTAATCCCACCACACGCCTCCGCAGCTCCACTGTTGACATATGCTCCATGTCTTGTAAACTATACACACATTTGTGCATATTAATCATAGCCTTCCAGCAGCTTCTATCATTTTTAATGAAGCATTGACTGGTTTTGTGAGCAATTTTTTTACTCATGTTTTTGGGTATTGCATACAGTGAACTGCTATAAAAGCAAGTGATTTTAAATGAATGTCTAGAAAAATTAACGTTTTTGCGCAATAATTGCGTTGCAATGCGTTTACTGTAGCTGAGCTTCTGTAAGAACACCAGAAGACCACTAGAGGGCGACATCGTCTTTTTAGTCTGCCCAACACAAATGGCCGCTTCAGAGAAATGCTTCACTCATTTAAACTATTTAAAATGTCTTTAAATCTCCCTATAAAATTATTATTTAAAAACAATTGTCTTTTATTTCATACATGAAAAGAACATAAATCGCGGTTGTTTTGCATTTATCTTTCCTACGCTTCATCAAAAGTGATCACTGCCAATATCAACACCAATCAAATTAAAGAGTTTATTTTAAAAAACTGTTATTTTGTTAGAATAAGTTAAATTATATTGGATTTGACCTGGTTTGGGTTGTGTCGGCAACTGCATTAGACACTTGTATGTCTTATTTGATTCTTCCAAGTGATTCGATTCTTTTGAATCTTTGGGAAGATTTTGTTCTTGACTTTAATTAAGATATAGGGGGAAAAAAAGACAATAACGAAAGGCTTGATAATTGGGAGTTTCAGTTACGTCATTATACCCGCTTTTTGTGTATTATTAGTCATTTTCCCACATTCATAACGAGATGCCTCGTTTATTAAATGTGTTGATGAGCGAAATGTCTCATTCAGTGCATGTGTCGTATTCGTTCAGCAGGCACCTATCTGTGCTATTAGTCACCTCAGTTTCTCGTACTATAGTCAGCCTTTGAAGCCAAGAAAGAATGCTCTTCCAAAAGTGAACTATTTAAATCGGTATTGAGTTGATGGGAACGATTCATTCAAAGATGTGTTCTAACCCCCCGATTCGCTCTTAGAATGAACGCGCAGCCCCGCCTCTAATTGGAGGTGAAGCAATAAAGAAGCATTAAATCAAGAGTTATGGAAAACTGAGCCTTCCTTAATCCAACACGGTGCCTGTCAACTCTAACTCCAGCCACTTTTCCTGCGTTCAAACTGCTTGGGGAAAAAGAGGGAGGAGCCGCTGAAGTCGACTTCAGTTCATATCTTATCATAGGAAACCAGCGCCCTGCTGCTGCTGCTGCTGCTGCTGCTACACACACAGCTGCTCCTCTGAGACGGAGTTGACCGATCCAGTTGAATTTGCCAACTAACAGCGGCGCGATGGGGGATTTGATCTCAACTCATCTGGATGAAGGCAAACGGGAGGTTATCACAGGTAAGAGCTCTGATGGACGTGTCTGCTAACCGCGATGCTTTATTAGTTGCAAGACGTGATAGATAATTAGTCTTGGTATGGAAAATATGGTGTTGCCAAAGGATTGCAATGCAATTTCAGTTAAGGCCAGTGCTGGGGTTTTGGGTGAAAGGGTTTACATTCCACCCCAATAAGTAAACTTGGGATAATAAACTTTGTGCTATTCCCGCACTAAAGAGGCACTTTGCTGCGCCGTGGCACATTATTTCCTCTTACTATATTTTAAATGACACACTGCATAAAATAATCATGTATGATTAGTGAGAATCAAAAAAAAGAGAGAGGATTACACTCAATTGCTTCTCCTTCAGGAGAATGACAACATTAGGACAGCATATATGTGAACTGCACAACCGAACTATTGTTTATATCTTCAATCATGAAAAAATCAAATGAAGTGGAACTAAATTCTTATAAGTGGCCAGGTGGCCTGCATCTCTTCAGAACTTTGTGGTCAGGCGTGGTTTGGGTGGGACAGGTTTGAGGAAATGCTGAGTTTGAAATGGATTACTAGTAGAAGATTACCTACCAGTGCCAGAAGTGAACTATTTAGGAACTGTTGTTTTCAGTTTTTTTTGTTGTTGTTGTCAATCAAAAACCGTTTCATTTTTGCAACATTCATTTCTAAGACAGTAAATACAGATATTTGACAACTACAGGTCCCAAAACCCAAATAATCCAATCCTAGAATAGAATCCATGTCTAGAATAAAACTTTTATTTATATATATATATATATATATATATTATTTTTGACACTTATGCCATTTTGCACGAGTCCTGATTAATTGCTGACCCTTTTAATTACCTTTTTACTTTTAATTACTGGAGACATTTTGTAAAAAGAAAAAATGCGTTTAAAACTAAACTTAAATCTTTTATTTGTCGATTTCGATGTCTGGAGTGTCACTGTGGGAAAACAAAAAGCACTGTTTTTGCTTCTTATATTTTTGAAACATCGTGAGAATGATCTAAATAATGTTTTACTTAACGATTACCCCTTTCAGGCTCATTTGATCAAATTCATACTGAGATTGATAAGAGAAGTGCAAGAGAGAACTGTTAACTTCCCATCTCTCCTTTTGTGCATTTTAAGAGAACGCACATATCAGGTATAGAATCTCAGGAATGCATGCAGAGCCTAACAGCAGTAAGGAGGCTGTCTGGATGATCTGTCATAATCAGCATTTAGATGACCTTTGTTCAGGACTCGGGAGGCCATGTTTGCTCACTCTCATAGCTAATTCATAAGGGGTGTGACTGATGAATTTTTTTAAGTTCTATAAAAATGTGTGGGACTGTAGGAGAATCTACCTATATCACGTCTGCTTGTCAGACACATCTACAGTAGGCTATTGTTTGTTGTTGACTGTATGACCTCACCTTTCTCTTGTCAGTAAAGCGGGAGTCCCCCACTCTGAAGTGTCAAAGTCAGAAAGCCACACTTTTTTCTTTTTTTTCTCCCTGCAGTTTAGAATGAATGAAGTAATCTTCTCAAAATAGTGGGGGTTTTTCACCAGATTTTTCACTTGCCGACAGGTTTCGCGAAATCGCCGGCAAATGCCTGAAATCGGAGGCAAATTGGTGCTCGTTCACGCGAGTGACAATCACGCAGTGTGAATTATCAAAGACGCGATCTGAGAGAATCGCCGACGCGTCGCCGATGCCCGTGAAATATTTGGCATGCTAAATATCTGGAGCTGTCGGCGATTCACAATCCTGCTGTGTGAAATGAGTTCTGACTGAAAAACATCGGCGATGACCTACAGCCAATGAGAGGGCATGATACAGGGCAGCGGGAAGTTCGGGGAGGAGTTATATGAAACGTAGTTTGCGGACCAGTGTTGCCAAATCCGTGATTGCCGCCGGTTGTTTTTCATGTCAGCAGGTTGAAGCGACCCCAATAACGTGATATTTAGGCCCTGGAATGTGAATTGTACCAGGAGAACCCCGCCAAAAAAAATTGCATTTCACCCCCCGAACGCGATTTTTACTGGGGGACTCCCTCGAAAGCAATTGGGCTATTTTCAGGTTAGTTTTGAGTAGTAATTGGGCGGGTTTTGTAGCGAAAACCTTGCAACCCTGCACCAGACAGTGTTATCGGTGATTCTTCCTATTGTAAAGTCATGCAGTGTGTAACCTCCTGTCGTCGTTCCATCGTGCAGTGTGAACACAGCAACAACTGAATGCTACCCCAGATAGTCGTTCAGTGTGAAACCAACAGTGATGCGACGTCTGAAAATCGTGCAGTGTGAACTCGGCATTAGTAGCTTTAGTTATTTTGCATTTTATAGTATTTGTTATTTTTATGTTTGTTGAAGCATGTTTTTGGGTCAAATCTTCCATGTTGAGGAGATGGTGACGTTTGGGAAGTAAATGACACCCCCCACACACTGTTTTGAATAGCTGGGGGGGACGAGGGGGGTTCTTGTAGGAAATGCTTTAATGGAATGTTCATGGAAGGATGGAATGGTGTTTCTGGGGAAGTTATAATCTGGGGACACTGATAGTGTGGAAATGTTCTAAAACACTAACAGTATGTTTGTTATAGAGCTTTATAGTGAGGTCCGTGCACAATCCATTCAGCTTCCTATAGTGTGTGTTTGTAGCCTCTCTCATATTGCTAAAGCTTACTCATTCTCTTCTCAAGTGAACAATTCTTAGTCATCCACATAGCTGACTGGAATTTAGGCAAAAATGGAAGTGAGTCTGGAGTTAGTCTGAAAAATCTATCTGGAGTGTCACTGTGGGAAAACAAGAAACACCGATTTAGATTTAGCTTCTTATGTTGTAAGGTGTATTCTTATTCTTCAGAATTACATTTTTGCTCAAGGGTTTATGTGACTCCATCATCAGCCAGTGTCAGGCTTGCTCAATGTTGGACTCAGCACCAATGAGGCTCTCAGGACAATTAAAACAAATGATGAGCACAGCATGTTTGTAAATCACATCCTGGCATGCTTCACTTACTGTAACAACAGATAACCAAAAAACACTGCAATTTGATCATAATTTATAACTTTTTCATCATAAGTATTGCGCTATAATTTATTTGACTTTTTAAACCAAAAGACTGTATGGCATTGCTGCTGTGTTCTCTAGCAAGGCGTCTAACAATTTCCAAATTCCCCCTTTGTCAGATTTGATATTAGCTTTACTTATTCCCTGACAGTATTCCAATAAATTCCAGGAATGCAAAACTCAATTCTTGACCAGTACTGTGTAATCAAACAATATCATTTATCTAAACGGTTTGTGCGGTCAAATTCAAAACCCATTATTTAGAAATGTTAATGGAATATTTTATAAATTAGATGAGGAGCACATCTTGTTGAAATAATTGACGCCAGACTGTTGAATTATTTAAAATTGAATGCACCCAAGATGGTAATTTGGCCATAACACAAAGAGGGATGTGCATTAAACCTGCAATAATTCAGCGTTCTTCTGTCAGCCATGTATAACACAGAAAATGTACAGTAGAGTGAAAAATATTGTAATATACAGAGCACAACCATTCAAAAGTTTGGGGTCAGTAAAATTTATTTGGGAAATCAATACTTTTTCCAACAAAGATGCAACAAATTGATTAAAAGTCTTTGTAGTAAAGACTTTGAAGTTTTCCCAAAAATTTGAGCAGCACAACTGTTTTAAACATTCATAATAATAAGAAATGTTTTAATGTTACCAGAAATATTTCACAATGTTACAGTGTTTACTGTACTTTTGGTCAAAATAAATGCAGCCTCGGTGAGCATAAAATACTTTTAAAAAGAAAAATATTACTGACCCCAAGCTTTTGATAAACTTTTGCACAATAAAATGGCAATTGATGAATTTTGTGGCAGGGCCAGTGGAACTGTTGGTCAATCTGGCTTAGGCACAGCCCAAACCACTGTTACTACTTAAACTCTGCGGACCCGGATATGGTGCAAAGCCTTCCTTATATGGTATCAGCCCATATATGGTATCATTTGAAAGCTTAGAGTGTCTTCTTTACAAAGAATAACATTACTTTTTATGATACATAAAGTAGTAAAATTAAGCTTAGAAATGTATTCAACCCACACACAAATTTCCGCCTAATGATTGCAAATAATTTTTCCAAAGAATGTGTATTTTTTTTATTTATTTTTTTTATATATATATTTTTCACAAAACAGTGAAAGTCATATATCACAAGAAAGCTCTCATTCTCAGGAATTTCATTGTGTGACAATCACAGATCGAATGATCTTCAATAGAATCGCGATGTGAAATTTCTCACCTCTAAGCAAATTTTCGTATGGGTTACATTTCTACTCGTAGCACTGCTTCAGTCAGCCGCAAACGGCCAAAAATATCTATATGCTCTTTATTAGCTTTTAGATTAGAATATCTTCTTTCAAACAAGACCATTTTCACGTTTCTGCGTGCTTCCATCGGTGAGATGTATAACGTTTTGTTCAGCAGCGCAACAGAGAAAAAAAAGATGCTCTTTTGGCAAACACGCGCTCTCCAAATCATAGCAGCTTCGGCCAGCGGCTCTTATGTTCTACAACTCTGGGCTGCTCAGTGGGTGGCAATAGGTCAGATTATACGCCACTCAAGCGCGCCGAGCCACTCAGAGCCGTGAAATTTGACACCTCTAGGTCAACAGACAGGAGGGGGGAGAGAGAGGATCCGGGTCAGCGCTGGAGCTGTTGAGCGTGGGTCTTGTAGTTTTCTTTGACTGTTTTGAAGGCGATAATGCACGCTGGAAGACAAACGCATCGGCGGCTCGAATAATGGCAGTCTATGAACATTATAATGAAAGTTATATATGATGAAGAACGTTCAGCGGCGCGGTCGAGAGGAGAGGATGCGCGTCTGGTGAGCACATATGAGCGCTTTTGCTCCGTTTTTGATAGAATCATTATTTTGAAATGGATTCAGGATGGATGTGGATTCAGTTTTAGATTGTAATAAACCACATGGATTTTATGATTTATAGAGTCTTGTGTCTCCTGAAAGAAAAAAAAACTGATTGTATAAAACACAAAATTTGATAGTTGGTATAATTTGCTTATGCCATTTTGTATATTACTACTTAGACAAACATAAAAATGAAACATAATTCAGTCAATAATCAAGAAAAGTGCCATGGCACATAGTAAAATAGGATTCTGGGGGCAATATGATTTATAAAACCTGTTTTTACAAAGGAAACTCGCAAAGACACTTAGATGCAAAAAAGGGACAATTTTACTCCCTTCGGTTATAATTCAATAACTCCTGTTTAGAAGCTGTTATTTGAAAGATTATTTTTTTCTGGCACATCTTGGCACCTAGTGGAATCAAACAATATAAGTTGCAGAGAGCTGGAGCAAATAGATCCTGAATAACAGACTTTCAAAAAATAAAAAAGCGCCTATTTTTTTTTAGTTAGGGTTAGTTTTTTTTTTGTGTGTGTGTTTATTGTAATATTTAAAACATTATATAATGTTAGTTATGAAGAATTACAACTATATTTTGTAGTTCAAAGGGTTTTCTATACAATGACACCTTTTTTTTCATTTCCTCCATTGTATGTGTGTAGGGTAAACATTTGAATTTGGGTATGTCAAATTTAGGTGAAAATACACAAAAACGCCCCTGAGCGCAAGTAGTTTAAGAAGTGTTCATTAAAGAACGTAGCGATATGCAAGTCGAATGCTTTCAACTAACCTGAAACTACTCATTGCTGTGCAATTATAGAAAATTACCCTTGGTAAGTGTGTTAACCAATCGAAATCAAGAATTCAGGTATTACACGGGATGATCCATGATCATGCTCTTCTTGAAAGAATCAAAAGGAACCATGATCCAAGTGTTTTGGGATTTCCTGCTAGGGCTGTCGCGATAACCGCAATACCGCGCTATTGACGAGCAAACCACGGAATGCAAGAACCGCAGCAACCGCGATTTGTCTTTTTTCGTAAAGTTCTGCCCTTCTCGTTTTACACTTCATGCATGTGGACTGAATATTAAACAAGTTAGTAATGATAAAATGTATACCATGCTGATTTGTACAGAGGCTCTGTAGATTTGCACTTAAGCCTAAACAGACATGTGAATGAAAGGGAGATTGACTGAGAGCGTGCGATTTACTTGCGTCTGTCCTCCAGGCCGAGTCATATATATTTGTGAAAATAGGTTGTCATGTCCAAGGAAAGCGAAATCTCTGTCTTCGCATCGATGCATAGCTGGTCAGCTGAGCCTTCTAAAGTGGCGCTCAAAGTTAAAATGATTTCAACAGCGTGTTTCATTACGTCTCTTTGAATGAATGAATCAGCGTTTTTGAACGTGTAGTTGAATGACAGTCCCTTTCCACCACCTTGTGGTGCAACACTAACTGCATTGCCTGACAGCCCGTCTAGAACGCGCGCAGGTGGAAATATCAATAAAGTCTCTTGTCCAAGCAGTCAGATTAGAAAATCAGATTATATAGCTAACTGCTATACATATAGGCTAATGATAGCCTAACGATCTTATTGTCAGGTTTATGTTCTGTTATGTGGACCGTTATTGTGTCATTCTCTTCCGTTTACTTCACTTCCTGTTTCAACGCTATTTGGTTTCGGGTTTCATTGTCTTCTGAATATGACCTTGTTAGTTATATCGTAACACATATATACACACACAAATTATACATGTATGCGTGTGTGTGTGTGTATATGTATGTATGTATGTATGTATGTGTGTGTATGGCGATCATACCGCGCTATTGAGCCACTCAAAATTACCGCAAGGGAAATTCCCTCACCGCGACAGCCCTATTTCCTGCTGTGAGCTCAACTAGATAAATCTGAGTGATTCCAGCAAACACGTTTGTATGATTGCAACAAAAGAAAGATGCAGTAGTCTTAATCCTCACAAAGACATTTCTGATTGCACTGAATAAGTGTAATTTAGTGGCTCTGTGCTCTAGGTTATTGTTTCATTGGCTAATGAAGTGCAAGCAGTATCTTCAGTGTGAGGTCTCGTAGTCTCTCTTTGAAGTGGCTGCTATACGGTAATGCTAATTTGATTTGCTCATGAGCTTGTAATGAAATTAAAAAGGAACAAGGAGTGGCACCAAGTATCACATGAGACTCATTCAGTGAGTGACTCATAAACAAACAGCACACACACACATACATAAACGCTGTCAGCCTTAGAGATTCACATGAACATACACATGCCCTCTATCTTGTGGTTTCTTCCAGACCTGCAGCCCCATTTATAACCATTTTTCATTAAACCTCTTAAAGAAATATCCTCTGTTAGAACTTTTTTTTTTGTTTTTTTTTTTCATTGTAAAAGCACTTTAAATGTACAGTAATATGTGAAATCTTTCCATGCATCATATAGCAGAGTATGTGCTGCAAGTTTCGCATGGTCATGGACAACTTGGAATTTCCAGGCCTGGAGAGATTCTTTGGTCATATTAACCCAGTACTTTCGGAGCATATTCTCATTGTCAGTACCAGGATCTGAGCTCCCAGATTTCCCTCTCAAGAGCTTTCACTCCATCTGCTCTGACATGGACACATTCCAAAGAAACTTCCTTTTCCTCTTTCCCCACCCCCTGAAGGCCAACTGCCCCCTGTGTGGTCGGCATGATGGTATTGTAATTATCCTCACTAGTGGAACTGCTCTTTAAGTGTCTGTCTCCAAGCCTCCACATTACCAAAGCAGAGCTTGGCAAGGTTTAACTCCCGCCACCAGCTTCATGCACATTACTGAAATGTTTGTTTTAGTGTCGAAATCAGTTACTGAGAAAAGCAAGCTTCGTTCGTTGGATTTGTGATGAGACATGGATTGTGAAATTTTGTGTGAGTGTGAATGATTTAACATGGCAGCGGATCATTTGGGATCTGCCTAAGGATGTTTATAAAAGATTGATGCCTAATCAGTGTGCAAACAGTCCTGCCCAGCCCTTACAATCAGCTCTGTTCCCACCATCACACTCTGTACATGTATAATAGCTAAACTACATTACCCATAATCCTGAAACGGGCAGTGTCTTTATAAATCAGACAAGTTATTATAGAAATGAGAATCATTCATCAAACATTTTTGTAGTTTTGTGATTTGTCCTGGAGTTTTGTTTATGGCTTAATTGAGGATTTCTTGAAGGGGTCAAAATGTGTATTTGGTGTAATGCATGCAATGTGTTTATGCGGTTTAAGGTTAAAAAAACACATTATTTTCCACATAATGTACATTATTGTTTCTCCTCTATGCCCCGCCTTTCTGAAACGCGTCAATTTTTACAAAGCTCATTCAGTGGGGACATACAGTGGGGCAAAAAAGTATTTAGTCAGCCACCAATTGTGCAAGTTCTCCCACTTAAAAAGATGAGAGAGGCCTGTAATTTTCATCATAGGTATACCTCAACTATGAGAGACAAAATGAGGAAAAAAATCCAGAAAATCACATTGTAGGATTTTTAAAAGATTTTATTTGCAAATTATGGTGGAAAATAAGTATTTGGTCAATAACAAAATTTCATCTCAATACTTTGTTATATACCCTTTGTTGGCAATGACAGAGGTCAAACGTTTTCTGTAAGTCTTCACAAGGTTTTCACACACTGTTGCTGGTAATTTGGACCATTCCTCCATGCAGATCTCCTCTAGAGCAGAACTTGCACAATTGGTGGCTGACTAAATACTTTTTTTCCCCACTGTATTTACTGATTATAATGACTTGTAATAAATGATACTTTAAATGACTTGTATAAATGATACTGTGTTTTTACGCTTTGCGTTACGTATTGCGACACGTAAGCATAAAACCATGTTTGCATTTGTGATTGGAGAAATGACAAACAACAAGCGCTACTCTACACTGCTCAAACTCGCGTTTGAATCATCAGTGGCAAATTCTTTAAATATAAAAAAACGTACTTACAGGCTGTGAGTCAGAAGCGCCAGACTGTCCTTACAAAGTTGGAACTCCGCTTCGTCCACGGTGATAGCCGATTATTTGGGTGGCGTTATGCAAATCTTCCCACACAGTGACGTAGACATGTGGGGGTGTGTTTAAAAGAGGCATTTTAGGATGGCGTGGAAAGTCTTGACTTTTATAAATAATATCTCTTTGGATTTGAGCAGGGGCGCGGGAAGATGCTTTCGGTTGGGAGTGCTGTGTGTGTGTCTGTGTTGGGGGGGGGGGCGCTAGTGTCACGTGTTCATGATGATTAGGCTAATCATCCCATATAGAAAACATCACAAGTAAAATTAATCATGTTTATAAAGATAAACATGGGTTTATTATAGCCCACTTACAATTTACATTTCAGAGATCATTACAAATAAATTATTAAATGCTAAAACTGAATAAATTTAAATGAACAAACTTGCCGTTGCATTTGCAACCATGTGAAAACAGGGGGTGCTGCAGCCCCCTCAGCACCCCTACTTCCCGTGTCCCTGGATTTGAGACTTTAGTCTTTGCAACTTTACAGATCTTCTTTATGCACCAAGAGCTTGTAACACTCTAAAGAGAAAGGAAAAATTGAAATCGCATCATATGACCCCTTTAATCAAATGCCTATGGAGAAAATGAATTGGGGAAAATACTTGAAATATAGTACTTAAATACTTAAAATACAGAATCAAGACTGTTGAATGAGCGGGCATTCACTTTTGGACTCCCTTGAGCCATGCAAATTGTGTTCCGTTCTAATTTGTGAGTGTTTTCTGTTACCATTCAGAGTCAGGTGCTAAAACAATGCAGACAACACATGCGAATAGAAATTGCTGTATTATTTATGGACTATTTTAGTAACCATGTAAAGCGATTTGAGTACCCAGAAAAGTGCTATACAGTGCTGCTTTAAAGTTTGTGAACCCTTTAGAATTGTCTATATTCTGCATAAATATAACCCAAAAAATCATCAGATTTTCATGCAAGTCCTGAAAGTTGAAAAAGAGACCCAATCAAACAAATTAGATGAAAATATATACTTTGTCATTTATTTATTCAGGAAAATTATCCAATATTACATATCTGTGAGCGGCAAAAGTATGTGAATCTCTAGGATTAGCTGTTAATTTGAAGGTGAAATTAGAGTCCATCTGTTCAGAGGTGTTTTTAATCAGTGAGATGACTATCAGGGGTGTATTCCAGAAAGGAGATTCAACAAACTCTGAGTTAGCCTTAAACTTGAACTCTGAGTTGACTTACCCTGAGATGGGAAAATCTGAGTTTTCAGTTTCAGAACAGCTGAACAGAGTTAGTTCAATCCACTCTGAATATGTTAAGTTTAGCGCGTGCACCACCACTATGAAAAGCCATGATCAATGGAGCTCCGAAATTACAATTCACCATGGCAACAGCACCCGACAAAAAGACGTCTGCATACTTCCGAGTCAATACGTAACTTTGTTAATCACTATTATAATATCAGAGGTGAAAACTGGCAGAACGGTAAGTTATTTAACTAAACTTAATTTTAATGGTATCCCACGGGCAAAAAAGAAAAAAAAACAAATAACATGGCAGCAGAAAAAATTAAACTTAAAAACATAATTCAGTCAGGTAAAGCTTCAAGTGTAAAAGGTTCATGGGTGTAGGCTACATGACTTTACAAACATTTGACATATTCAATAAATATCATTCAGTGTCTATTTCAATGTGCAGTGGCTTTTTCCACATAGTCTAATGCTCTTTTCACATAGGCTAATTAAATGTTCTCTAATCCATCCAACATACATTTCTTAATTAGGGTAATGAAAAAAACATTTGACTTCTATTCAGCAAGAAGCAGAGATGGTGGTGGTTACAGCATACAGTATATCTCGCACTACCCTTCCATCTGGAATCCTTCCATTCCATGCAGTAATCAGTTTCATTTTCGGAAGGTGCAATGGTGAGAATATGTGTGTAATCAGTGCATCCATCCACACTGGTTACTTCCAGAGGTCGCAGCAAGATGTTATCAAGTGAACATCATTTAAAAGTGGTACCTCTCAAATAAATATGCATGTGGATAAAATAAAATAAAATCCCAATGTAAATGTAACTCCTCGCAAATTAATGCACTCTGGGTTTACTGAAGAAAACCTGCTCCCGACCAGGTTAGGTTCACAGAGCAAGTTACTATGGTAACTTACCGAGAGGTTTAGTTTTGTCTTTTATTGGAACCGAAAACCCTGAGTTGACCTTTTCTGGGGTTAACAGACTCTGAGTTTCCAACAAAACCCGCTTTCTGGAATACACCCCAGGTGTCAGTGTGTGTGCCCTGTTTTATTTAAAGAACAGGGATCTATCAAAGTTTGGTATTGTTTGTGGAATGTATCATGGCACAAACAAATGAGCTCTCTGAGGGCCTCAGAAAAAGAGTTGGTGTTGCTCATCAGGCTTGGAAAGGTTTCAAAACCATCTCTAAAGAGTTTGGACCCCACCAATCCACGGTCAGACAGATTGTGTACAAATGGAGGAAATTCAAGACCACTGTGGTCCACCAACAAAGAACACTCTAAAAGCAAGACGTGTAAACGTCCACTAGGTTTCAAAGGACTGCAGACTAACTTCTAAGCAGCTAAAGGCCTTTCTCACATTGGCTAATGTTAATGTTTATGAGCCCATCATCAGGAGAACACTGAACAACCATGGTGTCCATGGCAGAGTCGCAAGAAGAAAGCTACTGCTCTCCAAAAAGAAAATTGCTGCCCATCTGCAATTTGCTAAAGATCATGTGGACAAGCCAGAGGAATACTGGAGAAATGTTTTGTGGATGGATGAGACCAAAATATAACTTTTTAGTTTAAATGAGCAGCATTATGTTTGGATAAAGAAAACACTGCATTCCAGCATAAAAACCTTGTCCCATCTGTGAAACATGGTGGTGGTGGTAGAGTATCATGGTTTGGGCCTGTTTTGCTGCATCTGGTCCAGGATGGCTTGCCATCATTGATGGAACAATGAATTCTGAATTATACCAGCAAATTCTGAAGGAAAATGTCAGGACATCTGTCCGAGAAATGAATCTCAAGAGAAAGTGGGTCATGCAGCAAGACAACGACTCCAAGCACACAAGTCGTTCTACCAAAGAATGGTTAAAGAAGAACAAAGTTAATGTTTTGGAATGGCCAAGTCAAATTCCAGACCTTACTCCAATTGAAATTGTGTGGAAGGATCTGAAGCAAGCAGTTCATAGGAGGAAACCCACCACCATCACAGAGTTGAAGTGGTTCTGTACTGAGGAATGGGCTAAAATTCCTGCAAACCGTTGTGCAGGACTGATCAGCAGTTACAAGAAACCTTATTTGCAGTTATTGCTGCAAAAGGAGGTCACACCATACTGAAAGCAAAGATTCACATACTTTTGCCACTCACAAATATTTAACACCGGATCATTTTTCTCAATAAATAAATTACAAAGTATATATTTTTGTCTCCTTTGTTTGATTGGATTCACTTTGTGTACTTTCAGGATTTGTGTGAAAATCTAATTGTTTTGGGTCATATTTATGCAGAAATATAGAAAATTCTAAAGGGTTCACAAACTTTCAAGCAGCACTGTATAGATGTTATGAATTATAGTATTTATTTCAAAATTTTGAATGGGCTTTTATTTTTAATATTTTCATTTCTTTTTTTGGTTTTACACATTTTTATTAATTTTTTTATTTTAGTAATTTTAGTACTTCATTTTATAGTAGTACATTTCATAGCTTTCTTGGCAAGTAAGATTGTCATTTTATTTCCCATCGCCTCTAATATGGAACTTTTTAAAACAATGCAGATGGTCAGGGTGACCTTATTCTCAGCCTCCTTGTCTCCTTTTTCACATTCCCCTGTGTTAAGCATTGCCTGCACAACTGCCTAATGGCTTTAGCAGTTCATTTAATTACATATTCTGGCTTTATGTGGCAAATATGATGGATTATGAGTTGATTTTTTCTGACCATAAGCAGAGCTCCAGACTTTTGATTTCTGCATTGAAGAACATACGCATGTAGAGGGAACATTTTTAGGGTGTTCCTGTGAGCATTTGACTTGGCAGACTGAAGTATGTAAATGCTACAGTGGGGCAAAAAAGTATTTAGTCAGCCACCAATTGTGCAAGTTCTCCCACTTAAAAAGATGAGAGAGGCCTGTAATTTTCATCATAGGTATACCTCAACTATGAGAGACAAAATGAGAAAAGAAAATCACATTGTAGGATTTTTAAATAATTAATTGGTAAAGAAAATTACAGGCCTCTCTCATCTTTTTAAGTGGGAGAACTTGCACAATTGGTGGCTGACTAAATACTTTTTTTCCCCACTGTATATGTCAGGTCCGTTTATAATTAGCTTTGATGTGGAAAAAAAATTTGCTCTATTCTATCTGTTATCTTTTTATTATATAACTAAAAAAACAACAACAACAAAAACCCTTGCTACGTAACCCTTGTAACTTTTATGTTAATGATCGTATTGAACTTGAGCATTTAGCTGTATGGATCTGATTTGTTTGAGTCTCACCCTGAAACTTATTTTTTATCAGTCATACTCATAACAATCATATATAACCTTGAAATCCCATAGTGTTATTCCAATTGTATGTTTATTGAATGAACTGGAGTTCTTTTTAATGTGCAGGTGATTCACTGACCTTATGTCTAACCACAAAAGACATTCAAGTGCAAGATTTTATGTCTTTCTTTGACCATTACTAAATGCTTTATTTTCCATCCTAATTTAATGGCATCTTCACATTGTAAGCAAACTGACAGGAATGTTGTTGTTGTTTTTTTGTTCCCTTTCCCTAAAACATTTCCAAGAGACTGAATGCCTCCAAAATTTTACAACAAGCCCTACATAGTCATTTGGAAAACATCTCGCCAAAAAGCAGTCAGTAATGAAGCTGCCTTTGTTCTTGTGCCAACTGCAGTGTTGATCTGCTTTTACATGCATGTGAAGGACAAAGCAGTGAAGCTCAAACATTGTAATCTCCTTTTCGGATCATACACCGAGCTCGGTGTGAATTGCTGTTAATGTTTAATGTCCGTTGATTTATTGTATTGTAACTGTTGTAGACCTGCAGTGGCCAACAATAAGTGTAAAATCTTAATGGAACTTTGCCTTTCTGCCTTTCACATAATATGTGTGTGTGTGTGTGTGTGTTTATTGCTGTGGTTGCATAACTTTTTATTAGTGTTTTTTTTACTATTATTATTATCATCATCATTATAATCACTGACAGAAAATAGTGTATTTTTGCTAACTAATGGAATTAGTTAGCTGGAATTATTAAATGAAAACATTCTATATAAATTAGACATTAAGTCTAACTTACCTGTAATATTGTATATAATAATCATGCTGGTTGTTTGAGTTCTATGTATATTCATTAATTGTGTGTGTATTTCTTAGCACGGACAGGGGAGCTGATGGGAGAGTTTGGTCGGCTATATGAACAGCAGTATGCGGTCGCTCTCTTTAACAAGATGCGCTATGACATTGAGGGTGGAGGAGGCCCTCAGAATCAGCTCCTGCACAGGAAGGTAAAGTCCTTTTCTATTCCTCTTTTTCAGCTCTGCTTGTCTTTTTTAACGGTGCACATGAAACAAATGAAATCAGGGTCATTTCTCATGGGACTGATGGTCTGTGATGTCAGAGCAGATTAGATTTGGGGATAATTGCTGTTTGAACACATGTAGATTTGTTTATTTGAAATATAGTATTATCACAGTATGACCCTTTAAAGATGAGCAGTTTGTACACTTTTCATTCGTCCGTGTGTGTGTGTGTGTGTGTGTGTGTGTGTGTGTGTGTGTGTGTCTGTCTGTAGACCGAGACACTGGGTGGGCAAAGTAAACACAAATTAAGCACTTCCAGTCCTAACATGTGTCTATATAATGTATAATTAGGTACTGGGTCCTTACTGAAAATAGAGGGACAACTGTCTCTCTCTCTCTCTCCCCCTCCCTATTAAAGATGAGCGTTTTGTGCACTTTTTATTCGTGTGTGTGTGTGTGTGTGTGTGTGTGTGTGTGTGTGTGTGTGTCTGTCTGTAGACCGAGACACTGGGTGGGCAAAGTAAACACAAATTAAGCACTTCCAGTCCTAACATGTGTCTATATAATGTATAATTAGGTACTGGGTCCTTACTGAAAATAGAGGGACAACTGTCTCTCTCTCTCTCTCCCCCTCCCTATCTCTCTCCCTCTCCCTCTGCTTAAACCGGACTTTATTTGAACCACCCTTCAATTCTTGTTTCTTAGGTGCCTCTTAAGAATAAGTCCATCTTCTCAGGGGCTTTGTTCCAGTATCTAGAAGAGAACAAAAAATGGAGGAATCGTTTTCTCTTTATTCCTGACTCCTACAACATCAACTATTATGAAAACAAACAGGTAATGAGTGTATTAAAATAAAATTCTCTTTCGCTCCTCAGTAGTAGTAGACCAATACATCAGCCAAGCTAATCTGTTAATCTTAAACTTTTGGGCCAAATTAAAATGGCGCTTATCTTAAAGGCACCATGAACAGTTTGATGATTCCAGAAGTTTAAATAAATAAATGCATTTATTTAATTATTTTTAAAATATATTTTTATTTGTTTAGTCATTCATTCATTTTAAATAATACTGCTTCTTTATACTCTTATCTGTTTCTAATTTAGGCCCATGACAGAGGGCTGCATCCTAAAGGCAACATTAACTGTGCTGGCTACAGGGTCCTGACCTCTATGGAGGAATATCTCGAACTCCTTAACACCAGCCTACCAGGTCAGTCTAAAGGAGTGAGAGGAAAATGAAAAAGAAAGATGGGAAAACCTCAGGGAGGAAGCGAATTCTTAAAACATTTTCCCAAAGTAAAGTTAAACTCTATAAAACTAAGCAAAAGTTACTGGCTTACCGGTTTTACTGAGGTCATGTCATCATGGCAGCGAAGTTGAAAGAATAGATGACTTTACAGTTAAAGGGTTAGTTCACCCAAAAATGAAAATTAGCTTGTGTTTTACTTACCCTCGAAGCATCCTAGGTGTATATGACTTTCTTCTTTCAGACGAATCCAGTCGGAGTTATATTAAATTGGCCTGGCTATTCCAAGCTCTATCATTGCAGTCAGCGGGTTGCAGTTGAACAGTACACAAGTCGTCAAATAAAGTTTGTGCATTCATAATAAAATGTGCCGCAGACGGCTCCGGGGGATGAATAAAGGCCCCTGTAGCGAATCCATGTGTTTTTGTAAGAAAAATATCCATATTTCAAATGTAATAAACTCTTTTCTCTCACTTCCATTATCTGTCATACGAGGATCCGTTCCGGATGAAGGCGTATGACTTATGACACCTCTGAGATATGCTAGTCTCGCGAGTTTGTTTAATAGGAGCAAAGGAAGCAAAGTTTCCTTACTTTAGCAAAGGAAAACCAGTCTCCTCTTGGTTTATATCGAAATCCTCCGACATTTTTCTTTGCAAATCTTTGGTTTGTACTTCTAATTCGTGACCGGCATTTTGTATTCTTCTCTCTCCGCATTCATCATTAATCACGCAACACCGCGCATCTTACGTCATCCGTCGGAACTGCTTCAATGGATGACAGTCAGCGGAAGTGAGAGAAAAGTGTTTATTACGTTTGAAATATGGATATTTTTCTTACAAAAACACATGGATTCGCTACAGGGGTCCTTTATTCATTCCTCGGAGCCATCTGCGGCACGTTTTATTATGAATGCGCAAGCTTTATTTGACGACTTGAGGACTGTTCAACTGCAACACCCGCTAACTGCAATAATAGAGCTTGGAATAGCCAGGACCATTTTTAATATAACTCTGACTGGATTCGTCTGAAAGAAGAAAGTCTTATACACCTAGGATGCTACAGCATGAGGGTGAGTAAAACAAGCTAATTTTCATTTTTGGGTGAACTAACCCTTTAAGGTCAGTAAACGATTCAATCACAAGACTTATGTGAACAACATGTATGCTCATGTGTAAGTCATGTGGTAATGACATTTAAAACCGTATGTATTTATTACCTGTGCCTTGCTATAACAACTAAAAACATTTTTTTGTATTGAACTTGCAGCCTTTGAAATAAATGTAGAGTTGAGCCAGAGTCTAGATAAGAAATGATGAAATGGAGTGTAAAGTAATGGGCTGTGATCTTTGTATGTTGTGCAGCTCTAGTCATTACTATGGAGATCTTCTCATAAGGCCACTTTTAATAGAATATTGAATCATGCAACACACGTTTTGCAGGTGTAAAAGCTAAAGTTGGCAGTTCTTCATTCCTGAAATGTGCGACACAGTTTCCCCTCATTCTCTGGCATCCTTATGCTCGTCACTATTATTTCTGCATGGTGACGGAGAAGGAGCAGCAAAAGTGGAACGCTGTCTTTCAAGACTGCGTCCGTCACACCAACAATGGTGAGTCTTAACCCTGCTCTTAAAAACAGCCGTCCTAGTGTCCACTTTCTCCTCTGTCTCTTTAATACCCAGACACATATTTATGACTCATTACTTCAGGTAATCAGCTTTCATTATGGTTGTTGATGTTCATGAGGATAAGCCGGTTTCAGACTTGCTAGAATAACTGATGTGTTATTTCATAAATCAGCTCTTTTGGACATCACTTTATCAAAAAGGAAACTCGAGCGGAACGCTTGGCACGGTTGATGATGGTATTCATTTGGCTTGTTTGATAATAGAAAGAATGTTACCGCTCAAGGCTGTAAAAAGAGTCGGATGAGATCATGTGGAAAACTATAGATGTGCTGTTATTCATTCTCTGTGTGTGAGCTGTATGACTGTTTTATTTTGTAGAGCTTCTGTAACTTTATATAATTTGCAGAAATTATAGCATTTCACTATAAATGTCACTTTCTGTGTTTTGTATGTGCCAATTAAATAAAATGTGATTTGAGCAGACATTTTATTTGTTGCATTAGTCTAGTCAAAGTTGATTTCCAGGCTAGACATGCATGTATTTTGCACAAAAAAAAACATATATTTTCTTTTCGATTTAAGTTTACAGATCTTGGGCAAGTATTTGCTCATGTGCATAATATAGTTACACTGTGCCTAGGGCTATCAGAAAGTTCATTGTTACTGTGAGAGTTTTGCTCTTTCACAGTGATGTCACTGCTAGATTACTTGATATGTTGTTTGTCAGGACACTCAAACAAGAGGATACTTGTCTGTTGAAGCGTATGTTAAGATTGTCCCAACTTATTATGGTTATGTCACCTGCTTGGTGGGCCCTTCATATGATTTTGCTTGATACTAAACACTCTTGAAAAATATCCTGTTAAATGTATGGTAAAAAAATGGCAGCTGTGAGTATTAGAAATTAACCAAATAAATAAATAGACGCAATACTGTGCCAAAGTTTTCACTATTGTGGGATGGCATTGGTGCCTTTATATTACAACTTGTAACCATTCATTTATTTAAGTGATCTTAATATACCAAGCTAATTGAACTACTAAAATCAGCTTTTTATCTTTCAAACGTACCAATAACCACCATGACAATACAAGTGGTACAAAGCCTCATGATGAAAAGGCGTCATAAATGGCCTGTCCATAAAACATGACCAAAGTTACATTGGCCACCATCAGGGTGTAACACACATGACACTAAAATAATGCAATAAACATAACTAAAAAATGGAACACAAAACACTGTAATGTACATTACTAATGAGAAAAATAAGAAACAAAATGATTTATACAAAATATAATCATATGTGATGTCGTACAGGAACTTCTGGAAATTTAAAATCACTGTTTTCACCGTAAAAAAAAAAAAAAAAGGTAATTAAGTTTTACTTCCACAGACGATAAATTAAACGGTAGTTTACAGTAAAAGTACATGTAATGGGATTGTTAAAGCATTTCGATTTTTTTCGCTGAATATGGTTAAGTAACTTGGTTTGTTAGTTTAGTCTTTTTCTGTAAAAAAATTAAAAACTTTTTTTGCAGTGTAGGGGGGTTTTCAAAGGAAGCGGTGTTGAGGGGGTCCCATTATGGCCTTTTATGGTATATAGCCTACTCTGTGGGCATGGGAGAGAGAAGTCTGATGGTATTGACACTATTTGATGTGATAGAAATTCAGTCTAATTATGCTTAAGGTATTCTAGTTGTTGGGTGTGAGGTACTCTATGTCTCATAGACGTCTTATGATGGCTGCTAGAACTGTTTTCTCTCCGCTGTAGTCCAGATTCCAGAGTGGTCACAGCTGGGGCTGTCAACCCATAATTCAGTTTGGATGGGAGGCTGCAGAGAGGGAATGCACACTTGCGGCGAGGACAGTAATGTCCCCTTGGGTATTAAGGCGGCCATCTAAAAGTGTGTTATAGTTAGCCAAATCCCTGCTGCGTGTAGTATGTTCTGAATGCAAGCACATCTGCAGAGACTTTTTCCCCAAATAAGGGATGGTTCAGTTCTGGTTAAGTTCTTTGCTATTCATTAGTCTGTTTAAGATGTTCCCTGACATATTTAAAATATGTTAGACTGTCATTTTCTATTCTCGCTGTTTTGAAGGTTAGCTGTTAATGGAGACTGCGCTTCTAGAGAGGTGACAGTGCCTATCTTGACAATATAATAATGAGGATTCTGGGGTTTTTTCTCTCTGTTCGTCACAGACAATAATAGGAGTGGATAAGTGTTTTTCTTCTTTGGCTTAAAATGAAGCATGCAGTAAACTGTAGTGCTTAATTTCTGGAATTTATCTGCTTTTAACAGCAGAGCAAACACTCTTTGTAGTGTTATGTAACTTTTGTCTGATTCATCGGTTGAAAATATGTTGTTTCTGTGATTTATGTACCTGGTCACCATGACAGTTTAAGGCAAACCCTGCAGAAGGAGTGTAGGTTTGAGTGATTCGTAATAGGCTGTTATTCATAATTTGACCACTGATATAATTGCCCTTCCCTTTTACCTGTCAAAATCACACATTCATTATGTAATTACTGTAATTATGTTAAGTACTGTCCTGGTACAGCATCATTATTTGTGAGCTTGTGGATGACATAGTTTCCTGCAACACTTTGAACATTGCTGTTAAATCTACTTTGCCACACCAAAAATAATCTTATTTAATGCGAGTTGTGTATGTGAGTTTGCAGTTCAAATTAAATGTGACAAGATGATGACAAGAAATCATGTCTTTTTACTGAGTTTATTAAAAAAAATGTAGTTAAGAAGACTAATGTCTCTTTCTTTCTTTGATATTAGATGACTCCGACAGAAGTCCTTTATTTCATAGGGTACTGTGAATTTATTTGCCACAACATCTGCTGAAAATTAAAGCATCTAAACTGAAAACATGAGCCAGACACATGTCTTCGATATGGTTGTGTCAGAACTTTGTTGGTTCAAATTGCACTTCTGCATAAAGGGCTAAATGTGATGTGTGACTTAATATAATAAATTGTTTAAAACAGCTCATCTGTGTCCTAAAATGTGTCCGGACACTAGGATCCAGGAACATGCAGTGATCCAATAGGATGGTGTTATTCTGTGACTGGATGCCCAGAGGAGTAAACCCAAGCGTGCATGAACCGAGTTAAATCAGGACTGGATCCTGACAAGTCGCAGCATGTTTTTGGAAGTGCATCATTTACATGTACAATGTTTAAGATCACTTAATCATAAGGCTGTTCGAGCAACCAATGCATTTCTACTGTAGTATACTAGACTTTCTTTGCTGTAAGTATCCTGGCTTGTTGAGTTCTGTAGCCCCGTGCTGTCATGAGCAAAAATGGTGGCCCAGTAAAGTCTGGAATGCAACAGCAATTCATTTAACCATGGTATCCATGTTTTGTTTGTGATTTTTGGCTTGGGTGAGAGAGTCTTTAAAGGAATAGTTCACCCTAAAATTTACTTAACCTCAGGCTGTCCAAAATGTAGATGAGCTTGTTTCTTCATCGAAACCGATTTGGAGAAATTTGGCACTATATCACTTGTTCATCATTGGATCCTCTAGACCTCTGCAGTGAATGGGTACCGTCAGAATGAGTGCTGATTAAAACTTGATTGTTATAATCAACTTTGATTTTAACTTCAAACCATTGCTTCTGACTAAAATACATCCATAATATTGCTTTCTCTATTGAAAAAGTTGTCTCATCTGAAATAGTCACAGATCGAGCACCAAAAGAGTTTTGAACAAATATGTCTGTGGATTTGGATGTGAGAGCACAACAGGGGAGGGACTTTTTTACTGGAGGAAGTGTTATTATGGATTATAGACTGGCCATAAGTGACGGCTTAAAGTTAAACTCCTTAATGATGGATTTGTTTCTTACAAACACACCGCTTTTCACTTCACAAAGACGTTAATTGATTGACTGAAGTCATGTGGATTATTGTGATGTTTTTATCAGCTGTTTGGACTCTCATTCTGATGGCACCCATTCACTACAGAGGAACTATTTATGAGCAAGTGATGGAATGCTAAATTTCTCCAAATCTGTTCGATGAAGAAGCAAAATAATTTACAATTTGGATTGCCTGAGGGTGGATACATTTTCAGACAGTTTTCTTTTTTGGGTGAACTATTCTTTTAATGTCTAAAGAGGTGCAAAACGGCTTCTGCGCAGGTCACAAATCTTACTTTGGTGAAAATTCTGTTATTTATGGTCATGAGATGGCCTACACAAAGTTGCTAGACTGTTTTCCAAGTCCCACAGAGCTTTATGATGTGTATGGCTCATGTCAGTATTGGGAGAACGTTTTATTAGGCAACTGAACAGGTTTACAGGCATGTTAATGAATTAAGTCCAGGTGGTTTAAAACCTCTCCAGTGTCCAGACACAAAGTTGCTCTTTGAAAGCCTATTGAATGTCATTGTAAAGGCCTGAGATTGACAACCTGACAGAAACTACACAAATATGTAGAAATAGTCAGAACAATTTGAATTCCTGTACACTTAAAAACAAGTATTTGTTACATAGTTACATTATGACTGAAAGGGATAAAAATGTGAAACCTCAAAACTTAGCCCTGGTGTTATCTTACCATGTCTCATGTTGTGCAAGGTATTTATCCGCTCATTGGTGTCATAGGGTTATTAGGGCATGGTGTGAAGCGAGGATTTTTTTTTTTCTTCACCGAAGATCCTCATTTTTCTGTCATTGTACTTTGATCATCTGGTGTTTTTGAACTGACTTGAGATCAGTTGTTTTTACGGTGACCGCGCCAGAATAAGCGACCCGTTAAGTTTGTTCTCTAGTTTTTGCATAACAGTTCTCGGGCTCTCCCCAGATGTTCATAAATTTATTTTTTGTTTTGTTTTTATTCTATTCTATTCTGTTCTGTTCTATCAGAATAAGTGACCCATAACACTTGTCTTGTTTTTGTGTAACACCTCTCCAGTGCTTCCCATGTATTCAAGAATATATTTACTGTGTGCATTTATTTTATTATTTTACTTTACTTTTACTTTATTTGACTAAGCCAGAATGAACGACCGCTCTCCCCAGATGTTCATAAATTTATTTTTTGTTTTGTTTTTATTCTATTCTATTCTGTTCTGTTCTATCAGAATAAGTGACCCATAACACTTGTCTTGTTTTTGTGTAACACCTCTCCAGTGCTTCCCATGTGTTCAAGAATATATTTACTGTGTGCATTTATTTTATTATTTTACTTTACTTTTACTTTATTTGACTAAGCCAGAATGAACGACCCATAACTCTTGTTTTCTCCTAACAATCTCTGGTTCTCTCCGCACGTGTTCATAAATACGCTTGCCCATGTGTGCATGCACTCACAAAAGCATCAAGCTGTGCTGATGTGGAGTGCTGGACTTCCTGCTTGTTCTCCTCCAGCCCCCCACAACCAGCCTGCTTGAACTTCCTCTCTGTGTGAGGGTTCAGGCACTCATGCGTGCATACTGTATGTACAGGAGGCTTTTACAATATGTGGGCTTTTAGAATGTCATCATAACTGACATACAGATGTGAAGCAGATTGTCAGAGTACTGAACTCGAGACAACTTGTCTTCAAATTGTGTTCGATTCGCACATCAGCTTGATCATTCCGCTATGACCCTATGAATGTAACCGGCATTGTATAGGGAATTACCATGGTAACTGATGAGGCAATGCTTCCTGTTTGCCACGGTGACCAAAGCAGATTGAAGTCTGTCTTTGGTTTGATGGAATAATCTGATTGTGAGACGTGCATGTGGGTGTGTATATATAAAGATGACCTTCTTTTTTCACTTCTCTAAATGGAAAGGAACTGTGTCATGATATGATGACATTAGAAATTAATATCTAATTGTGTTTGCTGCTTGATTATTTGTTAAAAATAAAGTTTTGTTACTTGCTTGCATATGTTGACTATAATGATGATGATAAAGTCCTGTTCTCTTGCTCAGGACTGCCTGAGGAATGTAAAGTTCAGACCCCCACGTTCACAGATGCAGTGCGACTCTATCGGCAGACCCATGGTCACTATGGAACCTGGGACATGATGTGTGGGATGCCTCCACAGGTAGGAACTGTGTCATGATATGATGACATTAGAAATTAATATCTAATTGTGTTTACTGCTTGATTATTTGTTAAAAATAAAGTTTTGTTACTTGCTTGCATATGTTGACTATAATGATGATGATAAAGTCATGTTCTCTTGCTCAGGACTGCCTGAGGAATGTAAAGTTCAGACCCCCACGTTCACAGATGCAGTGCGACTCTATCGGCAGACCCATGGTCACTATGGAACCTGGGACATGATGTGTGGGATGCCTCCACAGGTAAAACACACACATATACTTATGTATCTTGGGCAGCTCTTGTTAGATTCTTTTTTGTCTAGAATTGGAATTCTCAACCTGGTTCTTAAAGGGGTCATATGATGTTGCTAAAAAGAACATTATTTGGTGTAATGAAATGTTTATGCGGTTTAAGGTTCAAAAAACACATTATTTTCCACATACTGTACATTATTGTTTCTCCTCTATGCCCCGCCTTTCTGAAACGCGTTGATTTTTACAAAGCTCATCAGTCTGAAAAGCGAGGTGTGCTGTGATTTGGCCAGCTATCTAGTGCGTTATGATTGGCCAAATACCTCAAGCGTGTGACGGAAATGTTACGCCCCTACTATACTGTGATGATGCCCTGTCAGGCCGGAGCAACGATTCAAAAACATGAAACCCCATTATAAACAAGGCATTCGTTGCATCCAGTGGGGACATAATTATGGATTATAATGACTTATACTGTCTTTTTATGCATTGCATCGCGCAGCATAAACACAAAACCATGTCTGCATTTGTGATCGGAGAAATGACAAACAACAAGCCCTACTCTACACTGCCCAAAAAAGGAGAAATGACAAACAGCAAGTGCTACTCTACACTGCCCAAAACTCGCGTTTGAATCATCAGTGGCAAATCCTTTAAATATAAAAAAAGTACTTACAGTCTGTGAGTCAGAACAGCCAGCATTGTAATCTACTCTCCCAGGATCAGGAAACAGACCTCCATAAAATGTGCTGCACACATCTGAATATTTGGGTTGGAGTGTTCTGGAACAGTGTTGTAAATACAACTTAACCACTGATTTCTAGTCGTGCCCATTTTTGGAAGGCAAAAAAAACAAAGTAGTTTCGCTTTCCCAACGAAACACAGTCACACACAGCGGGCTAGAGTGAGCGGAGGCCGGTGGGCTTGAGAATTGCGCGGGCTTGCGGCAACCACATGTGACGACCCCGGGCCGATCCGGCGATCCACAGCGCGAAGTTGATGTATTTCCTCAGCGACCAGCACGGATCAGCTCCAGGCATGATGAAGCGATATCGTCCTCTTTTGGAAGACCAAACAAAGAAGTTTCGCTTTGTTTGGTCACAAACACACAGCGCCTTCACGACATGGCGGCGGCGGCGGCGGCGGCGGCGGCGGCGGCAGTAGGCAACAATACTACAGCGAGAATAAAAGTTACGTCGTCTTTCTTTGCGTGAACATTTGGGAGGCGTTATGCAAATCTTCCCACATCGGGACATAGACATGTGGGGGCGTGTTAGAACGAGCCGTTTTAGGTAGGCGTGGCTGACTCTTAACTTTTATAAAGAATATATCTTTGGATTTGAGACTTTACAGATCTTCTTTACGCACCAAGAGCTTATAACACTCCAAAGAGAAAGGAAAAATTGAAATCGCATCATATGCGAAAATAAAATAAAAGTACTTAGAAGATATTTATTTATTACAAAAAATTAAAAATATATATATATTATAGTTTATATATATATATATAAATAAATAGATTAAACTTTATTTTTTATTCTTCACAAATAAATGCACATTTTTACCAAGGATTTTAGGACATATGTTAAACAGTGCTCAAAAAATAATTCAGTTTATAGAAATCTCCTGTGATACCTGTTCTATAGTGACCCTACACCAAGGTTGAGAACAGTACGATAAATCTACAGTAAATAATTTTTTTGGTGTTGTTTGTTGGCACTGCGTAGGGGGGTGAAAGGAAGTCACAGTAATTGTTTGGGTTATAATAGAATACAGATGAAGGTCAGAGCTAAATTGATTCACAGGAAGTTAACCCGTTTCAAATCCTGGTGTCCCTGTAGAAAAATTGTGTGGTGTCAGAAAAAAGAGAAGATGGTGTTTCTGGTAGGGTGGGTTTTATAGGTATCCATCATCTATACTTCATAAAATATTGCTCAGTCATTGCAAATAAAATGCTAGATTAACATTCATGCAAACAACACAATAAGTGAAGAACTAAAATATAGATATTTTTAGTGGAATCTGACCTTGATATATGGGGAAATCATTGTGAATTGGAACTCTTAACAATTTAATAATTTATACTTTTGTTATACAGTGGCTAATTAACCAGCTTTATAAGATAATCTGATAAAAAAAAAAAAAGTATATTGGAAGTATAAAGCTAAAAAATATAGCATGTCAGTATTTAATCAGTAATCTTCTTGGCAGCATCACACTAGTATTATTTTCCTTCTTAGCGGAGTTCTTTAATGCATTGTTTTCTCTCTGGAACGAGAACCAGATAAAAAGAGAAACATCATGTGAAAGTCGTAGGAGTGTGTCCTCTAGTAACTTGTGTCTCAAACCATGTTGACAATATTTCTAGTTGAATAAAAGAGGTTAAGCTTGCATAGATGAGTAACAAAAGTCCTGTAGACATTGAAAGGATGTCACATTAACTAGTTTAATGATATATGATCAGTGTCCAGAGACAAGTCTGGCAATAGTAAAATTGTAATGTGCCACAAGCATGCCAGGTTTCCTGTTATATCTTAAAATCATGATGAGAATGAGTTAACGTACCCTCCAGGCCTATATGATCCTGATATGTCTCTCAAACACATGCAGTGTATTAGAACTTAGATTTTTCAGAATAAATGTTAATTTTAATAAAGGCACATGTTAAAGTTCTTTCATCACACCCACTCGGTTTTATGATTGTCTTCCCAGATCCTCGCCAACCTTGTCATGGAAACCCTCCTCCCTGAGATGAGAGACCTCATCACTCCCAAACTGAAGGGCAAGATGCATGAAAGACAGAGGAATTGGATGCTGGTACTTCACACATTTTATATGTGCTAGTCCTGCATGGAATCTGCAAGTTGTTTTTTTTATTTTTTTATTACTATTTTATTTTACAACAGAGTATAATATGTGGGTCAGAGCTTTACCTGTACCATGTGGCGTAGCAACAATACTACAGCGAGAATAAAAGTTACGTCGTCTTTCTTTGCGTGAACATTTGGGAGGCGTTATGCAAATCTTCCCACATCGGGACATAGACATGTGGGGGCGTGTTAGAACGAGCCGTTTTAGGTAGGCGTGGCTGACTCTTAACTTTTATAAAGAATATATCTTTGGATTTGAGACTTTACAGATCTTCTTTACGCACCAAGAGCTTATAACACTCCAAAGAGAAAGGAAAAATTGAAATCGCATCATATGCGAAAATAAAATAAAAGTACTTAGAAGATATTTATTTATTACAAAAAATTAAAAATATATATATATTATAGTTTATATATATATATATAAATAAATAGATTAAACTTTATTTTTTATTCTTCACAAATAAATGCACATTTTTACCAAGGATTTTAGGACATATGTTAAACAGTGCTCAAAAAATAATTCAGTTTATAGAAATCTCCTGTGATACCTGTTCTATAGTGACCCTACACCAAGGTTGAGAACAGTACGATAAATCTACAGTAAATAATTTTTTTGGTGTTGTTTGTTGGCACTGCGTAGGGGGGTGAAAGGAAGTCACAGTAATTGTTTGGGTTATAATAGAATACAGATGAAGGTCAGAGCTAAATTGATTCACAGGAAGTTAACCCGTTTCAAATCCTGGTGTCCCTGTAGAAAAATTGTGTGGTGTCAGAAAAAAGAGAAGATGGTGTTTCTGGTAGGGTGGGTTTTATAGGTATCCATCATCTATACTTCATAAAATATTGCTCAGTCATTGCAAATAAAATGCTAGATTAACATTCATGCAAACAACACAATAAGTGAAGAACTAAAATATAGATATTTTTAGTGGAATCTGACCTTGATATATGGGGAAATCATTGTGAATTGGAACTCTTAACAATTTAATAATTTATACTTTTTAAAGATTGACTTTTTAAAGTAGTTTTATCTATGAAATGACAATGAATACAACTTTGAATTCATGTAATTGAATATTTGTATTTATTAGTAACAGCACATACGTTATCTTAACCTTTTTAATTGTATCCTGCTCAAATACTTTTGCATTTTTATTGTATTATCTTTTGGAAAAATAAATTGATATCTCTGAGAGTCTGCATATTTTTGTCTTTAAGCAGTTGTTTGCTGAATAGTATTTGAAATTGCTATATTTACATGACTTAAAGAGGTCATGAACTGAGAAATCAACTGAGTACTATAAAAACATCCTGTACGTTTCAGAACTCAAAACTTTTTCGTTAGTCTAACAGCTTATATTGAAGCCAAAAAAAGCAGTTCATGACCCTTTTAAAGTGAAAGTGTGGCTTGGTGTATCTGTCACACCAGCAGGCGGCAGCTCGTTCTGTTACCACGATGAACATTCGGCAGTGATGATTTTAATTCGTGATTGATTTTTTATTTTTTTTATATATATTATTTCAATATTTAGTTATATGAGTTACATAGATACGATACGTGACATTTGAACATTTTGCCCCTAATTATACATATGAACTCCAACACCCGCGTTCGGCGTTATCCTCCCACAGCGTTATTATCCCGAACACACACCTGTTAAAGTAATATTTCTTTATTTTAGAGGGGACCG
>NW_015505271.1:848215-852403 GCF_001515645.1 Sinocyclocheilus grahami | reverse complement strand
TTTTTTTTCAAAGTAGCTTTACAATTTACAGTATTTATAATACTGTATCATCCATAACATGAAAATAATTAGCGCTAATTGTATTAGCCAGAATTTTAATATCAGTTCCCTATCCCTAGCATTTCATCATTATGCAGTTGAATGAATTTTTCTGTTTGTCTGTAGCACTTGTGCTGCCCAAGGCAGAGAAGCTTCTGAAGGTGAGTATCCAGCCGTACATCAGCTCAATCCTGGATGCGCTGATGGAGCCCACCAGCAGAGGCTTCTTTGAGGTGCGAGACTTGTTCTTCAGAGAGCTGGTAGACATGAGCAAGAACCTCCTCAATGATGGCAACAAGGAAAAACTCGGGGAGGTAACCCAAAGTCCCCTCCATGACATCTGGTTACACTTTTTTTTGCTAATAGGTTGCTTGAACCATGACTTAAGTAGACTTAAAACTCTTTTACCTTGGGTGCCCAGCACATGGAGAAGATCTCCATGCTAGCCTTCCATCCTGTGAAGATGCAGAACTGCTATGAGAAGGTGGAGACCTTGAGTTTAGAGGGACTTCAGCAGCGCTTTGACGTTTCCAGCCCCTCTGTGTTTGTCCAGAGAGCCCAAATCCTAATGCGAGAGGTCAGTCATCTTTGAACCAAGAACAGCAGCAAACTCAGAAGAATTACTTTTATAAACAAACAGCAACTAATACTGGCAAGTTCTCTAAAACAGTGGTACTAACAACAAAGTACAAATATCTGCCACACGTCCGAGTTATTTTTATGTTTATGCAATCAAGATGGTTCGTTAAACTGCAGCTGGTTTGAAGAAGTATACAAATGTCTCTGTTAGGGGGGTTTTGTAATTTTGTGGGAAAAACGAACAGTTTGTCTTTGTCTTCGTGCCTCTTAGGGTTTGGTTTGTGGTTTCGTTGTGTATGAAACTGTATGCCCTGAGGAGTTATGTGCTGTTGTGGTAGAGATGTTAAACCTCATTTTGGTCACTAAATTACAGTGAACTGCAGTGAAATTACAGTGAACTAGTCTTTAAAACTGCAGTTTTAAAGACTAGCGTATGACTGCTGATTGTGAGCACAAGAAAAAAAAAGTTTTTTTTTTTTTTTTTTTTATAAAGTGCAAATCATGTTTTAGTACTTTATATAAAAGTCATTTTTACAACAGAGACAGATTTTCAAAGCACAGGGAGTGGAGAAACAAGACTGAACTTGAGTTGTGAGTTATCAAAATAATGTTGCTTCAACTTATTCCCACACTTTTTGTGTGGTTAAATGCCCCCTTGTGGCAAAATTTATTAAAATATGTGGAAAAATGTATCTAAGACATGAATCCTGTCACACTTTGACTAGAGGCTGGAATACACTACATGCATTTTTAAATATTTTAAAACATGGCATCATACACTACTCGACTAAGGATCACACACTACTATAATTTCAAATTGTTCCACAAACACAAAAAACTTATGCGAAGACATGTGCCTTGTTGTTAGAAGACGCACACAAAAAACACCCAAATAAAAAAAATATGTGCTCTAAAATTGGCTCAAAATATCGAACATATTGTCTGAATGTATGGAATCATGATCTGAAGCAAAAAAAAACATAGTATGTGCCCATCGTACACTACGCAATTTTCTGTGAAATCTGTCAACCCCAACTGGCCAAAATCCCCAGACTGGCAATGACTTTTGGAAACTAGTGTCGACTCCTCCAGACTGCAAATTGAGGGCAGAAAATCTGGGCAAAAGTTGTGTAGTGTATTGTAGCCTTAAGGATATATCCATCTGTTTCGTGCAGCAAATGGATGATGCAGTATACACATTTGAGCAGCTCCTGCACCAGAGTTTGGAGGGCCAGGAAAGGGAGGATCTTTGTAAAACTACCCAGCGCTGCCAGGATCGTGTCATCAAGGTGAAACAGAACGTCCATCTGCCGTATCATATCTTTTTGAACCAGTAGGTTCTTGTTTAAGATTTATAAATTTGTACTGTTTTTCAAAATTTGATGTCCAGAAATTTGACTACGACAGCAGCACAGTTCGTAAGAAGTTCTTCAGAGAGGCTCTTCTGCAGATATTCATCCCCTACATGCTGAAACAGCTCTCCCCATCATGCTCTGCTGTACGTCTTCACTGTGGTAGAGCAACAATGCATTATCCAATCTAAAACTTCTCAGAAAGTATTTAAAGTTATTATGTTGTTTATGCAGGAACTCCCCCATTTCCAGGAGCTCATTTTTGAGGATTTCTCTCGTTTCATTCTGGTGGAAAACATATTTGAGGAAGTGGTGCTGCACACAGTCATGAAAGACATAATGATGGGTAAGACTTCTTTGAAAGAATGAGACTTTTACAAACCAAGAAGATTGAAACATTTAAAGTTGTGATGTTTTGGAACCAAATGTTTTCTTCTGTAATGTATTGTGATGTACATCCAAGTAAAACAGATTATTGGAAAAGAAAATGCCATCATTCTATGCTCTTATCAACATTCCTTCTATGTTCCAGCTGTGAAGGAAGCAGCCGTCCAGAGGAGACACAACCTGTACCGAGACAGCATTGTTTTGACCAACAGCGACCCTAACCTTCACCTGTTAGGGGAGAATCCTCCCATTGACTGGGCTGAGGAATATGGAGGAGGTCAAGAGGAGGTGGATGGAGAGAATGCAGGAGATCCAGAGGCTCAAAAAAGGCGCAGGATGAAGCAGGTGGTCTCCATGATCCAGATAGATGGCAATGCCTCTGTGCTGCCCAATGAATCATGCCTGGAAGTGCCCACTGTAGACAATATTCCAGAGGAGGAGGCGGAGGTACGTTCAGAGAAGCAAGTTCCCAATGGAACCAAAAGGGATGTGAACAAAAATGCGATTGATGAGATACCACCAACAAACGGAAGTGCAATAAAAGAGGAAGAGAGCACAACAGAAAAGTCAGTGCAGGACACAGAGAGCAAGTCTGCCATAGACTGTGCCATACAGGAAATCGAGAATGCAGTTCAGGAAGGGGAACATGAACTCAGGACACAGAAAACTGCAGAGTCATCATCCTTGAAAGAGGAAACTGCAGCCGAGGAGGTAAAACCCACCTCAAATTGTGAAGAAGGGGCAGACACAAACAAAGATTCACCTTCAAGCACAGAGGAGGAGCGTTTGGATTCGCCAGGAAGGGAAGGGTCCCCATCAGACCAACAGGAAAATCACATTACGGCGAGCACTCATGACTCATCACAGCACGACGACAGCGGATTCCAGTCGACCACTAATGAAGCAGCAGAAGAGGAACATCAGGCGGGAAAGGAGGAATGTAATGACTCTGAAACTGGAGAGGATATTGGGAAGGGAGAAAGTGCACATATGGATCACCAGTGAAATATCTCATGAACTCGGTTCATTTATTATGTGTTTATGCCTGTAAACAGTGAGCAAATGCATTACCCACTGCTCTAAAACAACTTTTGACTGAGTGACAGGAGCTTTTTTGTGTTTTTTTGCCCGTAAAACACTTTTCTCACTACTCTGACTGTATAGACATTGTTGTCTATATCTTTTTGCATGCACACTCTCACATTTTTTTGCACTTAAAAAAACTAAACAAAAACAAAGTCACTCTTAGTTAGAGCTGTGCTCGAATACAAACATCCTAGGTCCAAATGTCTTCACCTTTCTGTTCACAAGTACAATATTCACCTAGTTATTCATTTATTAGTTCCTAGGTTTAGTGTCATTTCATTTGTGTGTGGTGCAGAGTAACAGACTGCAGAAAAATTGTTTTTGCAGTGGAAATCAGCCACCTTATGCCTCATGATGATAGTATATGGTGCCTTATTGAAATCTGCATCTCGTATCTGATACAGTGCTGCCTTGACAGAATTCACACTAAAGACACTGAATTTTATTTTTCATCAACATTATAATAGAGGTTTGTTTTATGCTTTCTTAATCGGTGTGATGGTTTGTAATCAAAGCATCCTTTTGACATAAAGAAGTCTGTTGAGTTGCCTGCACAGGAGACATTTAGCTTGTGAACTAATACTTGCTGGAACGCCAAACAAGCTGCATCTTGTGTAAGCTTATTTAAGACTGGAGTGTTGCTTGCATTGCTGCTGCTGGTGGAGTAAGCATTATTTTCTTAGACACTGCTGTCATTTGTTGTGATTACAGAAGTGACTGCATAGATTTTTCATTAACCAGGCCA
>NW_015505271.1:843394-847313 GCF_001515645.1 Sinocyclocheilus grahami | reverse complement strand
GAGAGAGAGAGAGAGAGAGAGAGAGAGAGAGAGAGAGAGATCGCGCAGCACTGAATGATCCCGCGCACCGTGAACACATCTTACCGACTTCACACTTGAGTGTCACTACACAGAGATTACAGTCAAAGGTTTTTCACCACTGTGGGACGGGGGAATGATAAACCCCGGATCCCCCGGGCCGTTGTACTGTTCTTAAGGATGCGATCACTGAGCCCACCGTGGGCCTCGCTACTCACCGAGGCTTTCCTCATCACAACAGTCGCCGTCAGCGCTGCAATGGCAGGTAAGACACATTTAATTCATGGCATTTATGGGTATCGTGATGCCGGACAGGTGTCTTGGAATAAATAAGCAGTATCTGGCTATTTATATAGCCCAAAACAGCTTGTGCAGCCACATAGTGGGGATGTGTTTTGTATATTTTGCTTGTTCTGTGCACATGTGCACTGCAAGTGTTTGTAAAAGTCACAATTAAGACCATACAAGTATTTTTATATCAGAATTCTTTTGAAAGATTAATGATAATAGAATGTTTTTGCTTATACATTCAGTGATGGAAGGTCCAGTCTTTTAAATGAATTCAGACTGTCAGATTCTGTTTGAATTGTCTTTGATTTAAATGAATTTTTCTGCTGTTTGAAAAAACTAAGTAAACTTGAACTCAATAAAAATAACTCAAAATCTTTAAGCAGTTGTTTGCTGAATAGTATTTGAAATGGCTATATTTACATGACTTAAAGAGGTCATGAACTGAGAAATCAACTGAGTACTATAAAAACATCCTGTACATTTCAGAACTCAAAACTTTTTCGTTAGTCTAACAGCTTATATTGAAGCCAAAAAAAGCAGTTCATGACCCTTTTAAAGTGAAAATGTGGCTTGGTGTATCTGTCACACCAGCAGGCGGCAGCTCGTTCTGTCACCACGATGAACATTCGGCAGTGATGATTTTAATTCACCCCAGCGAATCGAATCTTTTGAGTTCGTTCACCAAAAAGGATTAATTCACTCTGTACAGGTTCAGTGAAGAGGTCATGTTCAAAAATGCTCCAGCACTGCCTGTATTCGAATTTGAGGTTTTATTAATTTAAAAAGTGTATTTTGTATGGAAATGTACCTGTAAGTGATGTAATTGAATGTATTTACATTTGTTTATCATATTATTATTATTATTATTATTATTAAGACTTATCTCAATAATTATTTTTTTTATATATATTATTTCAATATTTAGTTATATGAGTTACATAGATACGATACGTGACATTTGAACATTTTGCCCCTAATTATACATATGAACTCCAACACCCGCGTTCGGCGTTATCCTCCCACAGCGTTATTATCCCGAACACACACCTGTTAAAGTAATATTTCTTTATTTTAGAGGGGACCGAAAAAAAATATCCCGACGTGCTGACGACATCGTTTTGCGTAGCTTGAGCGCACACACAGCTCTGAGAGAGAGAGAGAGAGAGAGAGAGAATGTCAGAGAGATGTTTACAGAGGAAACATCGATCGTGTTGCCTTGACGACGGAATCTGGCTGCACTGCTCTGGCATTAGGATGTTCCTGGACTTGTTGCTGGTTGTTATTCCTGTTCTTTTGCATTCAAGACACTAAAAATAAGACAAAATGAACAACACTTACCATGTTCCCAAAATATATTGACATCCTATCCATGATACAGGAGCACAAAGCGGGAATAAACTCATAGTGGCTATAAGAACATGATCTTTTGATAATCTGAGTACAACATCATTTAAAAGCAGCATCACTGTGTTACATAAGTGCTGCTAACAGACATGCTCGCTTTTTCCCTCTCTCTCTGACAGCATGTCTCTCCCAGAGCAGATGGTGCCGTGATATGAATCTAAGAGTAATAACTAATTACAGCAGGCAAACTGGGGACTTCAGAAAATCTCAAACAGCTAAACAGATCACCATTGATATTCCATCATTCTCTTAAAGGTTCTTTAAAAGACGTTTATGAAAATGTTTTAGCATTACATCACTTGCTCCCCACTCAATAAAAATAACTCAAAAAATTTTTATGATATGGACACACATGTGGACCCCCTTATCCACATGTGTTTCCATTTTGGAAAATGTGTGCACTCGTGGGTACATTCACACTGTTTTGATGTCATCATGTTTGTATGACAGTCATTACTCTTAAGATTTGTGACCCTGGACCACAAAACCAGTCATAAGAGTCAATTTTTTTAAATTGAGATTTATACATCTTCTGAAAGCTGAATAAATAAGCTTTCCATTGATGTATGGGTTGTTAGGATAGGACAATATTTGGTCCAGATACAACTATTTGAAAATCTGGAATCTGAGGGTGTAAAAAAATCTAAATACTGCGAAAATCGCCTTTAAAGTTGTCCAAATGAAGTCCTTAGCAATGCATATTACTAATTAAAAATTAAGTTTTGATTTATTTACGATAGGAAATTTACAACATATCTTCATTGTCTTTACTTAATATCCTAATGTTTTTGGCATAAAAGAAAAATCGATAATTTTGACCCATACAATGTTTTTTTGGCTATTGCTAAAAATATACCCAAGTGACTTAAGACTGGTTTTGTGGTCCAGGGTCACATTTGGCATGAGTCCTGATAACGTCATTCATTGTCACGCACACCCCAGGGGCTATTCTCTAACCCCTCAGCTTTGTGTAATGGAAACAGGCAATCAGCAGTCAGGAATGAGAACTCCAGACCCTGACACATTCCTCCTGCCACTCAGGTCTGGGTTATAAATGAGAACAATATGAATGTAGAACATGACTGCCACAAGACCAAAGACAGTCTGCAAACTCAAGGAAAAACTGAACCACATAGGGCATTTTTTGTTTTTGTTTTGTTTTTGTGCAAGACCTTGTACTCGCATACAGTGGGTATAGAAAAGAATCACCCTCCTTTAAAAAAAAATCAATTTTTCTTGCTTTGCAGCCTGAAATGAAGACGGACACAGTTTTTGTTTTATTCAGCTGTATTTACTCAGTGCAACTTATAACACCCAAGTGAAAGATATAACACCAACATGTCAGAAAAATAAAAAGAACAATATGAATGTAGAACATGACTGCCACAAGACCAAAGACAGTCTGCAAACTCAAGGAAAAACTGAACCACATAGGGCATTTTTTGTTTTTGTGCAATACCTTGTACTCGCATACAGTGGGTATAGAAAAAAATCTAATTTTCTTGCTTTGCTGCCTGAAATGAAGATGGACACAGTTTTTGTTTTATCCAGCTGTATTTACTCAGTGCAACTTATTACACCCAAGTGAAAGATATAACACCAACATGTCAGAAAAATAAATAAATAAAATAAAAATACAGAATCACTGAGTTGGAAAAAGGATCACCCCCTTGTGTCAGTATTTTGTTGAACCACCTTTTGCTTTAATTACAGCCTTTAGTCTGTTGGGATATGTCTCTACTAACTTTGCACATCTAGACTTTGCAATATTTGCCCACTTTTCTTTGCAGAACTGCTCAAGTTCAGATAAATTTGCTGTATTTACTCAGTGCAACTTATTACACCCAAGTGAAAGATATAACACCAACATGTCAGAAAAATAAATAAAATAAAAATACAGAATCACTGAGTTGGAAAAAGGATCACCCCCTCGTGTCAGTATTTTGTTGAACCATCTTTTGCTTTAATTGCAGCCTTTAGTCTGTTGGGATATGTCGCTACTAACTTTGCACATCTAGACTTTGCAATATTTGCCCACTCTTCTCTGCAGAACTGCTCAAGTTCAGATAAATCTGATGGTGAGCGTTTCTGCAGTCAGACTGCCAGTGTTTCTATCCAGGATCAAATGGAAATTCAAGCTTTTTTATATTGAGGGTCACTGGGTTTGCTTAGAGTCTGGATAAGGAGGTTAACTTTATTCATATTT
>NW_015505271.1:816902-843373 GCF_001515645.1 Sinocyclocheilus grahami | reverse complement strand
CACATCTAGACTTTGCAATATTTGCCCACTTTTCTTTGAAGAACTGCTCAAGTTCAGTTTAATTTGATGGTGAGCATTTGTGGACTGCAGTCTTCAAGTCATTCCACAGATTTTCAGTGGGGTTTAAGTCTGGGCTCTGACTAGGCAATGCAAGGACATTCAACTGTCTCTCCTTCAACCACTGTGTGGTCAGTTTTGCTGTGTGCCATTGTCATGTTGGAAGGTAAACCTTCTTCCCATTGACAACTTTCTGGCAGAGGACAGCCGATTTTCCTCAAGTATTTGACAGTATTTTGTCCCATCCGTTTTCCTTCTATCCTGACAAGTGCTCCAGTCCCTGCTGCAGAGAACTGGCAGAGGACAGCCGATTTTCCTCAAGTATTTGACAGTATTTTGTCACATCCGTTTTTCCTTCTATCCTGACAAGCGCTCCAGTCCCTGCTGCAGAGAAACACCTCATAACAGGATATTATCACCTCTATGCTTTAACTGTAGGAATGCTGTTATTTGGATGGTGATAAAGCCTTTAAAAATTTGTTGTTACCATCTCCTGACTTGTGCCTGTCCACAGCTTTATTCCAGAGATCTTTTGACAGCTTTGCCACCCATAGTTGATTGTCATAACAGGATATTATCACCTCTATGCTTTACTGTAGGAATGCTGTTATTTGGATGGTGATAAAGCCTTTAAAAATTTGTTGTTACCATCTCCTGACTTGTGCCTGTCCACAGCTTTATCCCAGAGATCTTTTGACAGCTTTGCCACCCATAGTTGATTGTTTGCTTCAGTTGCACTACCAAGGACCGAAATGCTCCAGGAAAACTCTTTTCATGCTGAGTTTACAAGTCACTTTTAGGAGGGGTTGAGCCTTTTTCCAACTCAGTGATTCTGTTTTGTTTTTTGTTTTTTTCTGACATGTTGTTATATCTTTCAGTTGGATGTTATACGTTGCACTGAGTAAATACAGCTGGATTTTTTAGGAGGGGTTGAGCCTTTTTCCAACTCAGTGATTCTGTTTTGTTTTTTGTTTTTTTCTGACATGTTATATCTTTCAGTTGGATGTTATACGTTGCACTGAGTAAATACAGCTGGATAAAACAAAAACTGTGTCCATCTTCATTTCAGGCTGCAAAGCAACAAAATTTGATTATTTTAAAGGGGGTGATTCTTTTCTATACTGTATATCAAATACTTACTGAGATATGTAGTTCTTGCTGTATATTCTCTGCAGGAGCTTATAGGATAATATATTATAGAATAGACCATCAAGGTTACTACCATTGTATTCGTTGTTTTAAACTAATATGGGTATATTCTTTGAGGAATTAACTTTAGAGTACCATGATTTAAGATAATCATTCAGTAGTACTATGAAGGATACATTATATAAAACTAACATAATGGTTTTCATCTGATAATAGACTTTTTAAAAATGATCTGTACAGCTTATAGGATAATATATTATAGAATAGACCATCAAGGTTACTACCATTGTATTAGTTGTTTTAAACTAATATGGGTATATTCTTTGAGGAATTAACTTTAGAGTACCATGATTTAAGATAATCATTCAGTAGTACTATGAAGGATACATTATATAAAACTAACATAATGGTTTTCATCTGATAATAGACTTTTTAAAAATGATCTGTATTGATTGAGATTGAATATACATCGACTGGCATTGGATGTTTAATTGTACATGCACATTTCTCCAGTTTTTATATGTAATTACCTAAACATATTAATGATATTGTTAAAGGTAATCTTTATCTAGATAATATAAAAATCAATAGCCATTTTTCATATTGTACATTATAATATTGTGATGCCTTTTGAAATTGTAGCATTTTGAAATGATTAGTTTTAGTTTTTAGTGTTTTTTGAAGAGGTAATTCACCACAGACAAGGTGGGGTTTTAATAAAAGTTGGCTGTCTAAACGGTAGTAAAATAAAATAAAAAAATTTCGGTACTACACAACTAGAGAAAAAGGGTTGTGGGGAAGAAGACAGGAAACTTCAACACCCATAATGCACTGGGTTTGATTAGACTATCCGTGAGTGAGGATACAAAAATGCAGAAGTAATATCTGTAGTTTTCACAAAAGCCCTGGAGCCGTCAAAACTTACTGACAAATAAAAACTTGTTCACATTGTTCATGTATTTATACTATCAACATTGTAACAATAAAAAGCTGGTTAAAATCGTCAAACTTATTATTTAATTTATTTAGGCAAAATAGTATATAATTATATTACTTGCCATTTATCAGTTATCAGCCATAACATCAGTACATTCCTATTTACTATCCTAGATCATCAGGGTATCATTTTTGTGGTGTAGTAGTTTAAAAAAAGATGAAGAGAGTTTAAACTGCATAAAGTGACTGTGACCATGGTGGATGATATTTAACCAGAAGCAAATACATTTTATTTAGGCTTTTATGAGTTGCCAGGGCTTTGCTCACACTGTAGAGGAGCTGTGAAGTCGATCATTGACCATCTAATGAGAATGAAGACAATTTAAGTAACCTTCAAAAATGAGCACTCTAAATGGTTCTTCTTTCCGAGAACTTGTATAGAAGCAATTATGCAACCACAGAGATATAATATAGATCATTTAGATGCAGAGGGAAGAGGTAGGTGGTGTTGTTATTGCAAAAGAGAGGAATGAAAAGAAGATGTAAAAGAAGAAACCATGAGAGAAATAAGTGAATGGCAGTTCTGGATGAGGATTTCAAGGTCTAGGTCAAAGAGTACTATAAGCTGAATATTACACTGGATAAAAGGTCTTAATCAGTATGTTTATCTAGTTTCCCAGTATAAATATTTAAGCTAAACATCCTTAAAGGAATACTTAAGCCAAAAATGAAAAATTGCTGAAAATGTACTCTTAGGCCATCTAAAATGTAGATGAGTTTGTTTGTTCATCGGAGCAGATTTGGAGAAATTTAACAATACATCACTTGCTCACCATTGCATCCTCAGCAGTGAATGGGTGCCGTCAGAAGAATGAGAGTTCAAACAGTTGATAAAAACATCACAATAATCCGCAAGTATTCCACACAACTCCAGTCCATCAGTTAACAGAATCAAATCCATTATTAACGTGTACTTTTAAAACGTTTGCTTCTGGCTAAAATACGAGTCATCTCTCCATAATACTGCTTTGTCCAGTGAAAAAGTCATTTCGTCTGAATCAGAAGAAAAATATGCTCATGTCAAGCTCAATTTAGAAGTGAAAACATCCAAAACACTTCCAAACAAAAATGAGCACAACTATTTTGGGTGAATTATTATTTAAGAACAAGATACATTTACTTAAGAAGCAAAATTGCATAGGATAGACCTGTTGTAGAGAATGAATTGCATTAAGTTTATTTTCCTTAGTCCACTAGAATATAGTTTTTCTTAATCATAAACCTCACTAATTGCGATTATTAACATAATTATAATACATAATTTAGATATTTATATTATTAGAACAAATTAACAAAAATACTGATTCAAATTCATTTTTGCAGTGTCTGAAATGTATATAGAATTATGGCACAAGACCTTTATTTAAGCACTCAGAAGTCGTGCCTCTAAAGAGATTAAATGCAGTTAATATCTATCGGAGTCTGTCTTTCTGGTGCTTGCTTTCTGCTGATGTTGCATCCAACAAGATACTCTGATTTTATGCCTGGAGTGCAGGAAGTCTTTCTCATTTCCAGTTTGTCTCTCTCTCTTTATCACCTTCTCTCTGTGTCTAACTGCTCCCTGTGTGCTTGAGTTCCTGTTGTGATCTCGCATGATGAACCGTGTACGTGTGTGTGTGTGTGTGTGTGTGTGTGTGTGTGTGTGAATATGTGCAGTCACGTCAGACTTAAGCTGCCATGAAAGAGGGTGAGATGTTTTAAGCAGCGCGTCGGATTGACTGTAATCCTCGTGTGCTCGTGCATGTGAGACTTCAGATTCACATTTGAATCTCACTTCAAAGTGGAAGCCTAAATCTAAAATATGCACTTGAGTGTCTTTCTCTCATGCTCTGTAATCTTTGTGTATATTTTAACAGCAGGAGAAATGTCTGGTATAATAAGTATAATTCAGTTGTTCTGTCACTTCATTGTTTCAGTTTTGCTGCTTTTTTGATGTAAGAATGGCACACAATAGAGAAATGTGTTATTGAAACACAAAAGGTTACAGCCGCCACTCAAGAGTTGCACCAGAAATCATCCATCATGAATATTTTCTTGCTGTTTCTTTCACTCTAAGCTATTATTCTCTGTTTTCTTTCTCTGTTCTTCCTCCTCTTACTTGCCTTAATTCTTTGCATTCTGCTCTCTGTATTTTCTCTCTCTCTCTCAACCCTTAGAGATCCACTGCAGCAAAATTGCTACAGTAATTAAATACCTGTTTTTTATTAAATGTGGGTTAACAGCAGCTCATACACTGACATGCATCATAGCAACATGTTTGGCAGAAAACAAATATTTACAGTTGGAATCTCCCAGCATGCCAAAGTCACACAACATGGTCACTGTCTATTGACACCATCAAATAAAATGTAACAATCTTAAATTATTTGTTTTGTTCAAATGTTTAGTTGTAGAAAAATTGCAACATTACAAAGACTAAATAAGCACAACAGTGGCAATAGAGCCCATTTAGAAGATCAAAGATAAATATTCCAAATAATTTTCAACAGAGCCTAATGAAATTTAGAGAACGTATTAGGGCTGCTGCTGAGATACTGCTCAGAACACCTGAGCTATAGGCCGGATTCTGAGGTAATTTAAAGGGAAGTCAGCGAGGTTTGGGAATGATCCCAGAATCATGAAATGTTAGGGAGTATGAGATGAACCTAAATAAATATCAGCTATTTTGCGTGCCGAAAAGTGAACAACATTCACTTGAAAATAAATCTTTTGTAAAAGTAAAATGCATTTTTTGTTCAAATAAAAGCATCTTTCTCTCTGTGCATGAGACCCACCTGACACCCTGACGTTATAACCTGACACTGATGTAGTGCATGTGTGAAACCTCTCTGGCTCAATACAGTGTCTGTAGAGTGGCTGGAGTGCTGCACATGTGTCGGATAAGGTCATGCTCACCTGAGAATACTCTGTCTCCTGGTTTGAACCATGGTGGCCCAGCAGTTTCTCTGCAGTCCATACTGCATTTAGATCTAGACAAAGAGTTGTTATCCTGAAGTGGCATTTTCAATGATAAGTGTAGTTAAGGACAGAATATGTCAGAGAGGAAGCTGTTTTGCATTGCATATAAATTTCCGTTTTTCCTAAATGCCATATTGGTATTCTTATTGTCCGATTGAGACAATAATCGATGCATGTCATGTTTTTACTGCACATTGTTGATTAACTGGATAATTACTAGGGATGCACGATATATCGGCCACCATATCGGTATCGGCCCATATCGGCTAATTTTTTCTGTTATCGTAGAAAGAAGATTGGCCAGCTAACGTCTGCCCTGAATTAGACAAATGTATTCACACATGAGCACCAGTATGAGGTCAGTAAGCAGACAGTGATGTAAGAGTGTGAGGTGGCTAAAAAAGGAAGATGTTTCATTTTTTATGTTATTCACAGTTCATGGTGACAGCAGCTGATGAAAGAATACTATTTCTGGACTGCACTCACACTAAATGGGCTGTTTCATTATGTTCAGTGTCGGTCAGTAAAAATGTTAATCGCAACACTGTTATTTATTTATAGCAGATGTTGTGTTTCTCTGTCCACATGTGTATTGACCAAACTGTGATGTTTCAGGAAGATACTAAGATTGTAAAGTGACTGCTTCACAGGTTTTCTTTCAAAATTACACTTAGTCCTTAAAATATAAAAAGCAGTTAAACTAAATGTAGTGCATAATCTTTGTGCCATTAACAGCACCAAATGGAAATGCAGTAGGCCGGACTTAAGAACATTGAATCAACCAGTGACGTGAATCGGGGCATGGCTACCTGTTTTGGAACCGTTGAAATGTACAGTATTTGAATGAGTTGTTAGTTTTGCAGTTCTGTTTCTGGCATTCAATCAACATTCAAATTTTACTATAACATTTTATCCCAAAGTTATGAGGTCATACACGACAGTTCAATAGTTTGGAGTCAGTAGGTTTTTTTTTTTATGAATGTCTATTCAACAAGGATGCATTAAACTGATTAAAAGTGATAGTAAAGACATTTTAATGTTGCAATAGATTTCCGTTTCAAACTTTCTATTCATCAAAGAATCCTGACAAAAAGCCTCACAGTTTCCACAAAAATTCTAAGCAGCAAAGATTTCAACATTGATAATAAGAAATGTGTCTTGAGCTCCAAATCAGTGTGTTCCTGACCTTGGTGAGCATAAGACACACCTCTCAGAAACATTTTAAAAATCTTACCAACCCCAACATTTTAACATCCAACCCTTTATGTATTTATATTTATGTCTTTGATTTTCTTTTTTTCACTTTTCTGTGAGTACTTTATTCATAGTTGCAGAATATCCGATTATATTTTTTAACAGTTTACAGGGGAAATGATTAACATTAGCATATAACCTCTGGAAACAGGGAAAAATGCTTAAATGATGAGAAGTGACAGAATTGTAACAATTTATTTTGCCCTGTGCTCTTACAGTATGAGTCAACTTTAAATGGTGATGTGTATTGACTCGCTGTAATGTTATTTTTAACATTTCCAAAATATATGTTTTTGACATTTCACAATGAGAGAATTCAAGATGCTCAACACCTCCAAAAGACAAGAAAAGCCCTCAGCTCTGTTCTCTGCTCTGTGCCTTCCTCAGTCAGTCAGCCTGTCATGTCACATAGAACACAAAGTTCTTGAGAGTGACGGCATGCAGTGCACACTACTTTAGCATGTTTTTCAAGCAAGTGTACAGGAATCTGAAAGACTGGCATAGTCTGGAGTGAAGAATAACAACATCATTCCTTTTTCTGTTGCGTTCACTGAATGGTGTTTTTAGGCGAATATTAATGATTCACAAGAACGCCAATTGAAGTTCATGGGAAACACAGTGGCAATATAAAACAGATGTTGCACCTGTATAAAGCATTCATGGCTTTGTCGGTCCACCCTAAATAGACAAATGAACCTGAGGTAACCTTAAAACACTGGTGGATAACAACTTCATTCAGCATGGCCATTTATTCTGTGAACCCAGAAAGAGTGAGTTCTATAAATAGCAAGTGACTCGTAGAGGCTAAGATGACACTATTTCATTATTTTATTTTATTTTCCATTCTCCAAACTGTTTATCTTCTGTAGGGTTGCAAAAATATTGTCATGATTAATATTAACCATGATTTTTGTTATTAAATTTTTTTTTTACATTTCATCAGAATTATTGCGTTTTAACATTAGCACATCAAGAAAACATCAACTTGCATGGTTTGCTCGCAGATTTAGTCACAAATGACCATGTGAAAGAAAACCGACTGGCTATATTACATTGGAAAATATTGCAGTGGAGATCGCTGAACTCCAACTTATGTTTTCAACTCCAACTTACCGGTGTTTTCATATGATCAGCAGCACTTTTCCATAATGCAGAGAGAGCGATCGTGCATGGTTGCCAGGTTAGGAAGATTAAGTAAACCACTGAACAGAAAAGTTCTGATAAATATACTTATGGCAACTGCAACCATGAAAGCTTGTGAAGACTTGTTACTAATGCAAGATAATGCAAATACCTTAATGAAAATGAAATGTGATCACAATTAAAATAGGTCATGTGACCATTAACCGTCATCAGTGAACTGTGAACATGTAAATGTGCTGTTAAATTATTAAACTTAAACTTAAAATCACAGGCTTTTATTTACTAAAGTAAATACTTTAGGTCAAATGTGACCCTGGACCACAAAACCAGTCTTCGGTTGCTGGGGTATATTTGTAGCAATAGCCAAAAATACATTGTATAGGTCAAAATTATCGATTTTTTTTACTGCCAAAAGTCATTAGGATATTAAGTAAAGATCATGTTCCATGAAGATATTTTGTAAATTCCCTACTGTAAATATATTAACCCTTAAATGCATACCTCGGGTCTTTAGCGACCCGGGACATAATTCTCTACCCTCTCCCTCCTTCATTTTTTTAAGTTAGACATCAACTTTCTTACTATTCCTCAATCTATTAATTATAACAATATAACAAGAAAAAAAAGTAAAATATAAAAGAATGCCAGTTTTCTGATACATTTTATGTAAAAAGTGTATAGAGACCCGAGGTATGTAAATGTGCAAGTATTTTTTCCTGCGCAACTATTTTTACATATCTGATGACTCAATATATGCAATGCATCTTTTTTTCCTCAAAGTGGCACTGTTTGATACACAATGATAACATGACATTTCACTCATAATTACGGCAGGCATAAAACAAACGAATATCATCAGCAAAAATGTAACTGGTTTTACTTCAGAGCAATTACTATATGCAATGAAATATACATGTCACTGTCATTTGATGCTGGATGTGGTGAGTAAGCTGCCAGTGATCAAAATATTGAATATGAAGTCACTGAAAACAATAGTTTTGAGAATATGGTTAAAATCGTGAATGTGAGGCAGATGCTGAATGTACTGTGGAAGTGCACTCTGACGATGACAGCGATGGTAAAATCATCTGTTCAAATTTAACCCTTTTAAGTTTCAAAAGGTAACGAAATATGCTTTATTTTATTCTTCTGTAATTGTTCTTAAAATATCAAGAGTTTTTTTGCTATTGCAGCAGTTTGAGAGCTATCCGTGCTGGATATATTTGTCACGGAATGCCAGGAGAAAACAAGGTAAGTTCCAAGTGCAGTTTATTAGAAAGTAACAACATAACAGAACAAAAACGTTGCAAAAGGTAATCCAAAACCTGACCACAGAAAACAAACTAAGACAATACAATCAAGACGCCAATGACAGACAGAGAAGGCATGATATATATAGCTGGGATAATGAGTAAATGATGAACAGGTGTTACCTATCAGACCAGGATTAATGAGCAGGGGACTATGGGAAATGGAGTTTAACACAAACAACATAGAACAGAGGAGCGCCCTCAAGTGACCAGTCCAGGGCACCACAACCAAACACTGTGACAATATTGGTCCGGGTCGCTAAATACCAGAATACGTAAGAATGATTGGCAAAACATTCATGCATTTAAAGGTTAAAACCTTAATTTTTGATTAGTAATATGCATTGCTAAGAACTTCATTTGGACAACTTTAAAGGTGATTTTCTCAGTATTTAGATTTTTTTTGCAACTTCAGATTCCAGATTTTCAAATAGTTGTATCTCGGCTCGAAAAATTGACCCTTATGACTGGTTTTGTGGTCCAGGGTCACACATGGTTTCAGCTGACAAAAACGTTTGGGAGTCCCTGTTTTAGAGTGATCTAAATTTTAAAAATCCCTGCTGTGTTTAAAATACAATATGACAAAAACAGCTCTGCCTTTAGCCAAATCTAGAAATTGTCCTTCTGTCAGCGAATGTTTTGGGGCCTGTTTCAGTCTGTCCTGGATGAGTGTCATCTTTATTAAGCCCAATTTATACTTCTGCGTCGAACATACGCCGTAGCCTAGGCATAGACGCACACCCTACGCCTGACGTGCACCTCTCCAAAAATCTAACAGCACATCAATTCTACGCGCCGAGTGTTAGCAAGTACCAGAGTTTGAGATTACACTGCACAGCAGGACCAGCAGGACTGGGTCACCTTGAGGCATGTCTGAACCATGGCCAGACGGCAACACTTTCCACCCTCAGCAGAGCCACTTTGGCCTTAGTTGGCAGGAGCAGAACGGAGTGAGAGATGATAGTGGTGCTCCATAGCAGCGATATGTGTGTGTGTGATGTGCTTGGAAGTAGGTATTAGGTTTGCTATGTAGCACGGATTACGGTTAAGTCTAACAAAACTGCAACAGACAGTCTTGTCTGGGTTAAGTATATGCAAATCTACATATTTTAAAATATCAATTTTCTTAGTCATCTAGATGTCTGAATGACTAGTCGGCTAATCGTTCTTACAAAATCCCTGTATAATTAGAGTAGTCTGGTTTAAAGCACTTTTTTGTGTGTGTGTGTTCAAACACAACTGGATGGAGTGCAACAGAATGGAAAAAGATTAACTATATTTATCTCGACGCATCTTCATGTATCTTGACATTATCTTTGCACCTAGTATCCTTCAGTCACTTAGTCCATTCACATGGTTTGATTAATATGGTCACATGCAGATGCATGTGTGATAGTCATCTCCATACATATCAAGTTAGGAAGTGATGATATCTTATGTTGAATTGAAAGCTGGAGAAAGAGATTTTTAGACAAATGGGTTGTTGTGTTTTTAAGAGTGATAAAGAGCTGGAAATGAATGTGTGTGTTTGTGCAGCAGCGTACATAATTGTGCCCGTATGTGTGATTGAGAGGCTGTCAAATAAAAAAAAGCTGATATTCCTCTCAATGAGATTAAGATCTGAAACTGATAGACAACAGAGAACATGTGCGTCTCTGCATCACCTCCAGCACAGTGACAATGAGGGTTTCTGGTAAAAGCCATCACTGCTGATGTATTGCAGGTTTAATGAGTCACTTCTTCACATTTGTGCACTTAATGGGCAGTTCCAGTAAAAAGCAAATTGCAAGGCAATGATTGTTGGTTTGAGCCTACAGTTTGTTTGCCTACAGGGCAGCATTGAAATCAATAGCAATTAATAAGGTGACAGAACTGTACATGACTCTGAAAGCGATGTGGTACATATGGGATGAATAGATGCAGTATAGGCATGATGCACAGTTCTTTTATATTGCACAGCATTTACTCATTTTGCACTGAATTGTTTTTAAATAATAACATTTTTATAACATATTGTCAATTGTTGTGTTTTATTTCCTTCACTGTCTCCCTTGACTTGCTCTGGTTCAGAAGAGTTCATGCCCGCCCCCTTTTCAACTACTGCATTGGCAGTGACTCACGCCTGATGATGTCACATTTACTCAGTTGCCATAGCAGTTGTTATGGAAACAGGAGCCAAGGTTTCAGTGGCTGAGTCTTTCAGATCTAGAACTCAAGGCTGTGCATTACAATGATTTTGTCATACATAAGAGGTGTTCTTATTGGCATAATGTGCAATGAGGTGCCCAAAACCCCTTTAGACATGTCCAAATTACTGTAGCACAGTGGTTCTCAAAGTGTGGCGCCCATCAGCAGAAAAAGAAAAGAAATAAAACAGTAAACAAGCAGCCAAAGGACGTAATTTAGAATGGGAGATGGATCGGTGTGTGAAATGGAAGAGAAAAGCCATAGATGAAGTCCCACAGACCCAGACAGGTGCTGGTCATTCAAAAGCTAAATGCAGAAAATATGACGAGGAATATCTTGCTCTCGGATTCACTCACCATGTACCGGTGTTGTGCCGAATTCTGCACCCCTGCCAGATTATGCACCCCCTCGTTGAAGTTGCTACCTGATTGCCTAATCCCAACCCCACCCCTACTCCTACCCCCTCCCCCACACCTACTCCTAAACCTACCAATACTAGGGGGTGCATAATCTGGCAGGGTGCAAATTTCGGCACTACACCGGATGCTATAAAGTTAGTTGTCGCGTCACACCACAACAGCTCTACACTGGATGTGACAAAATGAATGTTGAAAATCATTTTAACTTTGTTTCAGTACGTCATAAATAGAACAAGGTATCAGTTTAATGTCGGGGATTTGTCGTGTCGCGCCGCGCCGCATCTAGTGTAAACAGCGTCACTGATTATAATGGGTTCTACTGTATTTTGCTGCTCGCTTCTTGTGTAGATACGGTGTTAATTTCGTTGGTGAGGAGGAAAGGCCTGTGTGTGTCCTGTAGCACATGGCTTTGAATGGATTATTGCATTTATAATATGGTAAGAACACGAATAAGATCAAAGACACTTATGTTGAATAATTTTTTATATTTATGAACAATTCTTCTTACAAGTAATATAGTTTTCAAATGCAAATAAAATGCAACTCACAATGTAATCATGCATAGTTAGGATAGCAATATTCAACTCTTCAATTTCTACTGTTTTTTTTAAGTTTTGGCTAAATTGAACGATATATTTTGTACATTTTCCTACAACATGCTCAAACCCCAGTGACAATTATGTTTTGGGTGGGGGAAAGCTTCACGCTTACGGTTTTCTAAAGATCTGACATTTTTGTATGAATGAATTCATACAAAATTGTGAAAATTGATATCTTTCTTTGTGAGATCAAGTTGGATATCACCATCCATCATGTTTATATTCAACGTGATCAAGTCTTGGCTTGAAATGTTCTACACTCTGCTGTTTTTAAGTGTCAAACTTTTGCAGTTTTCTGTTTATATTTTCAACCAGTTTTCTATTTTTGCGTGAAACCTGTTTTACATTCCACTGTGTTCATTTTGCCATCTCGCATCTCTTGCCTCAAGTATAAAACAGCCTCAAGGCACTCAAATAAAAAGAAGTTTATCTTGTAAAGATGTAATAATTATTTATTATTCAGATCTCCCTACTGAATACCAACAAAGCTTTACAAGCTCCACCAATGTTGTTCATTAGAATGATTCTTTCACTTGTGGTGTTATGAAGAACATTTGTTTAGCATGGATCCCTTCTGACAATCAGTGGGAGACACACGACTACTTTGTTGTTCTCGGACATAATTTGATACTTGTAGGTTGTAAGAAATTATAGTCTGCCTCGACTCAGCTTCCACTCCAAATTGTGTATTAAACTATGCTCCTTTCCCTACAAAGAACTTAATTATCATATAGATAGTTCTTTCCGATCTTAATCATATGTAAAAAGTACCTCCGGAGCGATAATTTGTCACTTATAGCGTGGGAGCAGCAGCAGGCCGTCAAGAACCATCTGCTGACCAAAAGGGTACATGAAATAACTGCTATGGATTCTGTTTAATCTTATCACCTTAACATTTGCTTGTTCCCACTTGAGTCTACCGAAGATGTGGGAACGGAAGGCTCTCACTTTCATTGTCATCCGCAATTTACATTTAAACCGAAACTTAATGTACATGTTGAGCGGGAAGATGAACGTAATACAGTATAAAATGATTGAGCTTAGGATGTTCGGGGTTCAGTCTGATTCCGTTGAACCCAAGGTACTACATGTACTTTGTCACTACTATTCTGTAATAAAAGTTATTCTTCATCAAGATCTTCGACGTCTTCACTTTTTCTTACAGGGTGTTGGATCTTCTCTGCACTTCGACCTGCTGCCCCAGTTCTGCCCTCAAAAGCAGAGCCCACATACATTAGCACTGCTGTTTTATTGATGCACTGTCATTCCTGAGCTCTCCATCATAGCAGTAACACAACACAATACACTAGATCAGAGAGAGCTATTCTAACATAAAAAGGCTGATTACTGTTAGCTGTTTATGCAATTATTCTGTATGACAAATAGCCTGACATGTTTTTGTTGTATCCGTGGAAGCTAAATAATATGTGAGGATCACTCAAGCTGCAGCTCGAATTTCATTAATCCGCTTGAATCTTTTTATATAATTTTAGGGTGAATGAATTTATTTGATTTTTTTATTAATATTTTGCATTTACAGATTTATATATCAGCAGTAAGGCCATTTTGACAAATGAAAAAATATTGGTCATTAATGTAAGGCAACGTCAGTGTAAAGTGTAGAGTGGGTCATTTATCAGTGTCTTTGTCATTTCTGTTATAGTTGTGGGACATTGTCCTCGGAGTCTGGACTGTGCCCGGGAGCGACGGCACTTCTGCCAGCCTGGCTCTTCACACTGCGGCCCATGCCTAGACCCATTTGTGGAGAACAAACGAGGGAAGTGTGTGATCAGGAGACGAAATCGCCCTGGTGAGTATTGTCAACTTCAGACCGAGTTGTACCACCTAAATCGTACAGTGCCTTTCAGGAAAAGTCAGTTCACTTGGTGGCCATATTTTCAGTGGCTCAGGGCAGCTATTTCAGACATGCAAGACCAACCTCTATCTACTTGAATAGAGAAAAACTGAAATCTGAAAATCTGTTTGCCAAACTCACATTATTTCAAACAGGGCTAATGATAATTATCGTGATATAATTTTCCTCGATAAAACGATGATAAGAGTTCGATAAATGTTCTATATAATGTTTATGCACCATAAGCGGAACGAAACAGCGTTAGTCATTTGAACCCCGCCACGCGGCGCATTAATCCACTTGGCTCAAAGTTCAAACGGCAGCACAGCTTGAGCTTACTACAGCAGATGCGTTTACTTGATATTGACTGATATGAAAAATTATTATTGATATCGACTGATATGAAAAACTGAAATCTGAAAATCTGTTTGCCAAACTCACATTATTTCAAACAGGGCTAATGATAATTATCGTGATATAATTTTCCTCGATAAAACGATGATAAGAGTTCGATAAATGTTCTATATAATGTTTATGCACCATAAGCGGAACGAAACAGCGTTAGTCATTTGAACCGCGCCACGCGGCGCATTAATCCACTTGGCTCAAAGTTCAAACGGCAGCACAGCTTGAGCTTACTACAGCAGATGCGTTTACTTGATATTGACTGATATGAAAAATTATTATTGATATCGACTGATATGAAAAATTTTATAGTGATAATTTTTTTAGCCATATAACCTAGCCCTAATTTCAAATCACATTTCAATGTAATATTTAAGATCTGACATGAACTGTCCCATAAATGTTGTTTCTAATAATAAAATAGCCTAATATTTCAGGTTGGGCCATGTGCATGCATAATCCCAAGCACGCGTCTCAGGACACTGACTTTGTATTGGAACTGGAGCTTCTAATGCAGTGACACAATGGCTTTACCAATTCGGGATTAGCTCTTTTTAATTAGAAAGTGGGACTTTTTCCGCAATATTGCATGATGCACTTTTTCCCATTCATAATATTAGTAAACCATCTTGGTATATATAGTCTTTGGTCGTACACACGTTTCACAGGTGTTGGCAAATATCTTTGTAGCAGCATTGAAAAGAGTTTACAGTGATTTTGTCAGGCAGTTTCACACGTTGATCTGATACATACCATTTCAAAATGTATGGAAGCATTTTCAGGGTTCCCCACCATACGCGTTGGACTGCAGTGGAAAACCTATTACTCCTTGCAACCCTCCAGTCTGGCTTCCCTCTCCCCCTCTTCCACCCACACATTGCTGCAGATGCAACAGGAGGGAGGGAGGCTAATGAAATAATTCAGGCGGTCTCTTTCTACACTGCAGTGGAAGGGATTGACAAATGCTGGTGTAAATCACTTAGCTTGAACCATACCAACAAGCAGCAGTTAGATGTAAATATCTTCAAACATTTCATTTTCGTTTTCAGCTTTCAGTTTGTAGCCAAAAAAAGAAAGAAATGTTCATCTTGACTACAACCTTGAAGATTATTGATCAGTAATTTTCCAGTGCTGCCTTAGGAGGACAGTGCTGTTGACACCTAATCGATACCATTCAACAGGCAGGAGTATGAACAGCGCCCTTTTCTTCTCTCGCTTTCTTTTGTACTGTTCATTTCGATTTAGAAGACCTTAGAGGCCTCACACATTTTTCACACAGCCTGCATTATTTCTTTTCCTTGTGACAGACATAGCTGCTTTTGTATATAGATCAATTTTTCTGTTTTTGTTACACTGATGTAAAGTTGCACATGTGTGTATTTATGCTGGCTTCTTTGGTTATTTGGCTAATTTGACCTGCCTGCTATTTTGTAATTTACTGTGCACATATTTTTTGCACATATGTATTTTTATTATTACCTATGGTTTCACATTAGTTCATGACTGATGAAGAAGTTTGCATCTTAATAAACGTATTAAATTCTAAATGTAATACTTAAAACCGACTCAAACCACATGCAGAAGTATTTAATAGTTGGTGGCCTAAAAAACAATGTGTTAAACTGTTTTTATATACTTAGATATTGTAGCGAATCAGCTCATGGGAAATATGAATAATTAATCATAACTAGTTATAATTAATTATAAATATTTAGATCCGCTGTAGATATTTAGCTGACCTCTCAGGGTGTGTGTCTGATTGGTCCAGACGCTATAATATATTTTTAGAAATATTATTATTATTTATTAGAAATTGAACCAAAATGTCAATGTAAACTATATAAGTTAGTTTGAGCACATAAAATGTGAGCTTTGGCTTTACATCGGATGCGATCTACTCGTACAGTGTGAGTTGGTACCTTGTCAGAAATAACACAGTGTATGTCCGGCCTAATGGGATTAGTGTCTATTGGCGATTACATATCTCAAACATTCACTAAACAACATCGGATATTCACAATAACATCTACTGTACAAAGCACTGAGAGGGAGAGCACGGCTAGCAACTGCAATATCGATCGGTCAGAAACCGCTGCTTTTTTTTTCTGTTCCGGGTGGTCTTTTTGACAACGACAAATCAACAACAAAAAAGTTTAAATGAAGTCAGCAAACAGCAAAACAATAATCCTATAACAGTAACTGCATCATTTATTCATGCTGCAATGCAAGCTGTGAACTTACAAAGCCTTAACATTTCCGCAATATGAAATTCTTTGTTCAGACAACTGTGTTTGACTAGTTGGGACAACATTTGGGATAATTCTGTTGGTCTGACAAGGGTTTTTATGTAGTTTCAAGAAAATGAGACCCATGATTGGCCACATAGAAAATTGAGTATTGATTTATTAATAAAAGTTCATTTGAGTTACTTGTGTTCATTTGCAGTTTTTTAAATGTATGTGTTATGTATTTAATTATGCAAGTATACAAATATAAAACATGAAAATTGCAATGCCTATTATCTAGTCTGGATATTAATGAAGCTTGCATGTCACTAGACAAAAATGTATCCCTTAAATCTGTAGTCCACAGCAAACAAAAGCTGTTTTCCACATTATTTGGAGCGGAAAATAAATAATCTGACACTAAATAAACTTAGCTCACTCTGGTAAAAATAAAACTTTCAGTGGTTGAATGGCTGAAGCATCTTTGTCTCTCTCACACATACACACACCCTCTCTCTGTCTCTCTCTCTCAAACGCTCTATCTTTTTTTTCTTGTCCCACTTATGAAGGTTTTGCTCTTGGCGCTTTCTCAGTGGTTGCCGTGGTGATGGGTTTCATTCATGAATCTGAAGAGGCCCCTCCCCTGTTCTCTCCCTGCCCGCCTGTACGCCCCATTGCCCACATACGCATAGCAGCACCACACAACAGAACGACTGACCAAATCCACCTACGCTTAATGCAGTACACATACACACACACAGATTCCGCAGTGCATATGCAAGATTACACAAGCTCATAACACTTCAACATGCACATTTTTGGTGTGTCATGATGAATAATTTTAAATGTTCATAAATATGTATGGCATGCACATTCCACCCAATGCAATACAAACTATGCCAAGATATATGTCTTATTCCTTGGTGCATTATTATTTAACTGACCTTATCAGTTCCCACTTTAGATTTTCTGTAACTGACCTGTTAGTTTTCTTGCTCAGAGTGACAGCTTTAACTCTAAGATAAAAGGCTATATGGATGCAGTTACATGCACATATATAGTACGATTTGCAAATACACTGAAACAAATATCACAATTTCCACACAAAAAAAAAGGATAATGTTACACTGAAGACTGGAAATTCAGCTTTGTCATCACAGGAATAAATTACATTTTAAAATATATTAGAATAATAAACCAACTTAGAAAGATTGTTTTTATGAGTACACTTACACTACTATTCAAAAGTTTTTGGACAGTAATTTTTTTTTTTTAATTCATACTTTTATTCAGCAAGGATGCAATAAACTGAACAGAAGTGGCAGTAACGACATTTACAAAAGATTTCTGTTTCAAATAAATGCTGTTCTTTCTATTCATCAAAGAATCCTGAAAACAAGTGACAGTTTCCACAAAAATATTAAGCAGTTAAAACAGTTTTCAACTTCAGTAATTAGAAGAAATGTTTTTAAACACCGAAAAAGGAAACTTATTTATAGAATTAATTGTTTGAACATATCTTGCCTGCAAACACTAGTCATATTTAGAACAGACGTGGAAGTTGATGGACCTTGAGGAGCAACGTAAATGATACGATTAGCATATTTTATGGTTTCTTCTACCAAATTCGTCTGTGACTGTATTTTTTAAAATACCAATGGTGATTTTAATATTTTTTTTATAATTGTGCTCACAAAAATAACCTTAAATGATATTATGTAGCCTCTGTATAATCAGAACGGTCCTACTATGCATGATAGTCAGTGTGCATTTCTGGTTAGAACAAAAACTTTTTTAACAAACCCAGCAAAAACAAAAAGGTTTGATTTGCATTGTAACACATTGTATATAGCTGCTATTTGCCTGCAAACACTAGTCATATTTAGAACAGACGTGGAAGTTGATGGACCTTGAGGAGCAACGTAAATGATACGATTAGCATATTTTATGGTTTCTTCTACCAAATTCGTCTGTGACTGTATTTTTTAAAATACCAATGGTGATTTTAATATTTTTTTATAATTGTGCTCACAAAAATAACCTTAAATGATATTATGTAGCCTCTATAATCAGAACGGTCCTACTATGCATGATAGTCAGTGTGCATTTCTGGTTAGAACAAAAACTTTTTTAACAAACCCAGCAAAAACAAAAAGGTTTGATTTGCATTGTAACACATTGTATATAGCTGCTATTGTGTACAGGCCAGGATTCTCCGATCTATGTGTGGTAACCTCTATGCTAGATCACTAACGGTGACGTGATGTAGTTTGATTCTGGAGCGCGTGTCGCCCGCTGCAGATTCTCAGGAAATCTGCCAACAGTAGCCAGTTTCTGTGCAGCATTTTCTGTCATTCCTGCAGGGGAGCTGTTCAGGTTCCTCTGGACCTTATTCCTTTGAATCTTCTAGTCAAAAACTGTGGCAGTGTCGTCATTCTTTCGATGTTGCATTGAGGCAAAGCAAAGTCCTTAAAATTAGAAATGTGCCTCCTTTAACATCCTCTAATTGTTTTGTTAGACAGTCATTGTGGGGATGTTAACTCTGATATGACCTACACTTTTCAAAATAAGTCACGATGGTCTTCAGTTGAGCCCAATAAACCTTTTTCAGCTACTGAGATTGCCTGACATGCATGTAAAGATGGAATATATAAAGAGGAAATAAATATTTATATCAGCTCAAATAATAGTGTCCTGTTTTCATTGATCATAAACCTACGTTTTGTGTGAAGACATTTACAGACAAACAACATGAGACGCTTACACTTTTTTTTGTGCCTTTTCCTAAGTATAAGGAAGTTCAGCCTGTAGACACTGACACATGAGACATTATTAAATGATTTAATAACACATGCTGACTATGCGTTTGTGGACAGTAACATCCTAAAATGTTTAAAGCAATAGCTGTACTTTTTACAACACTCCGTCATAATTTGTACAAAATCATGGCAACTTAATGTCAGTTACAGTATGAGTATAAAGGTTGTTGTCATTTATCGGGTCAACAATAACTATCATGAATGGACGATCAAATCTTTAAACTGGTAGTTTTCTCCTGGAGAAATCTATCCTAAAGTCTGGTCTTTCTATTCCTTCCTCATCTACATCAAAAGCGGCTTGATGTTTAACCTGAAAGAAAATCACAGAGTCCATTTCAAATCAAAGTGAATGTATATAGAATATGCTCTATAAATTTCACATTCATTTTCACAAAATTTTCATTTTTGGGTGAACTATCCCTTTAAGAAGTCACTTTTTATTTTAATTAGTAAAGTTTATTTCGTTACCTGTAACATGAACATCTTTACTTCTGAAATTCCTGTGAAGTTGGCCTTATCTGTGAACATGTCAGTCACTTGCATTCCCGTCAAAATATCGCTCAAGGAATATGATGTTTTTAGAGAAAGCTTTGGGACGTAGATGTCAACCGATCTGAAAGACAAAAGCAAAGCGTTCTGATTGGTTATAACTAAAAATGGAAATTAAATATTGACCTTAAAGACCATATTCTTCCACAGTGTTGGGGGTAGTAACGCATTACAAGTAACACGAGTTACGTAATCAGATTACTTTTTTATAGTAACTAGTAAAGTAATGCATTACTTTTGAAATTAGAAGGAAATATCTGAGTTACTTTTTCACATATGTAACGCCAGTTACTTTGTTTCTCATGTATTGACTGACAGCTCTGTCTGAAAGACAAAAGCAAAGCGTTCTGATTGGTTATAACTAAAAATGGAAATTAAATATTGACCTTAAAGACCATATTCTTCCACAGTGTTGGGGGTAGTAACGCATTACAAGTAACACGGGTTACGTAATCAGATTACTTTTTTATAGTAACTAGTAAAGTAATGCATTACTTTTGAAATTAGAAGGAAATATCTGAGTTACTTTTTCACATATGTAACGCCAGTTACTTTGTTTCTCATGTATTGACTGACAGCTCTCCTTTCCTCATGTTGAGAGAAATCAGGAGTAAGTGCAGAGAACATCAGTGAACATGATGTTACTCTAGTTCTAGACTAAATATGGACATGTATTTACTCATCTCACCTGCACAAAAACAGATTCAGTGTTCCTCAAAATGAATAAAAAATGCAACTCGGAATATTATACAAACACGCAATAATTAAATTTGTTAAATAAGACAAACATCATTTATGTATTTTAATCCCATTTTATTAACCAAAGTCTTTGCTACTGACCTTCCATGATCCAATTCAACCATACTAAGCAAAAATGACACATTTGTGTTTAACTTTTTTTATTGCTAAATAGTGTTGAACTTTCTTCTCCTGCATCATATTCTTAATGCAATTTGTTTGAGCGGCGCCATCTACTGTACAGACGTGAATTTACATTTCCCTCAGCCTGAGGCATATTCATTTCACTTCTGTTGTGAAAGGGCTTTTACATTTGTAAAATATTTTTTTATATTAAAAACAAGCCCTGCCAAGATTTAAAAAGTAATGTAACACATTACTTTCCATAAAAAAGTAACTAAGTAACGTAATTAGTTACTCTTTTAGGGCGTAACGCAATATTGTAATGCATTTCTTTTAAAAGTAACTTTCCCCAACACTGTTCCTCCACCTTTCTATATCTCGTCGATTAATAACCTTTTCCAGCTTAGTGACTGAATTAACTGGGAGTGCTAGAAATAAGGAGTAGGGGTTGTTGTAGTCCAGAGACAGGACTTCAGTGGAGATTAGCGTCATTAAGGATTTTGATGTAATCTTTTTGATATATAATTAGAACTGTGGTTTCAGCATCTACGTGGAATTCAGCCTCATGAGTAAATTTTGGGTCAAACGGCATAGTCCATTTTCCTGGAGAAAAAAATAAGAGTGGAGTTATTGACATTTGAAACCTGAAGAACAGAATGGCATTACTAGTACAGTTTGTGACTACATTGTGTCCAGTTTGTTTACCTTTAAAATATATGTAAATAAGAAGGATCATGGTATTAGCATCCAGATATTCAACAACTTTATTTTCTCATGTGTTTTTTCCCTGACATATGTGTTAATCTTGTCTAAAGTAGCAAAGAGGTGAAAATCCACAGGAAAGCCTTCTGGGAGTTGAAACTGCTTCATCTTCTCAGGGAACTCAGGAAGTGGTTTTGATTTGTTGCTTACATAAAGAGCACTATGTACATCCATCTATGTCTACCCTTCTTTGGCTGATTTCTTCAGGAAAGTCTTTTGCACTTCAGTGTTGAAGATCGAGCTGTCATGACCGATGTCCATGAGAAGCTGCTCTTTGGTTTCACCACCAGCTCCTATAAGACAATGCAGAAAAGGACCATGGACACACTCAGTGGAGAGAAAAATATATTCTTGGACTGATATTTGGGCGTTGAGATAAGACTCCTGGAAAGCTAAATAATTTTTTCTCCATAACATTACTGTGAGTGTGTCAAAAGTTGGTAAAGAACCATCTTCTCCGAGGACGATTGGGTGAACTATTACCAAAGCACAAGTGTACAAACATATGATATTCCTTCCCATGATCGCTTTTCAAGTTGACATGTTACATGAACTCCCTGAGGAAACATAACAGAAACAGTTTTACAGCAGCAAATGCACCTAAACAGTTTTAACACATCAGTGACAAAACAAAAACTTATTTATTCTTGTATGCTGTTTTGCTCTCTCTATTGTTATTTATCATGTTCTATGTTATAGACACACAAATTTCTAATTTCCCACCTGTCCAGATAGCTGCCATCTCTTTTTCTAAACTGGACTGAGCTCTCTCTCTCTCTCTATATATACAGTGGGTACGGAAAGTATTCAGACCCCCTTCAATTTTTCACTCTTTGTTATATTGCAGCCATTTGCTAAAATCATTTAAGTTATTTTTTTTTCCTCATTAATGTACACACAGCACCCCATATTGACAGAAAAACACAGAATTGTTGACATTTTTGCAGATTTATTAAAAAAGAAAAACTGAAATATCACATGGTCCTAAGTATTCAGACCCTTTGCTCAGTATTTAGTAGAAGCACCCTTTTGAACTAATACAGCCATGAGTCTTTTTGGGAAAGAGGCAACAAGTTTTTCACACTATACAAGTAGCTGCGCAACTTGCCCGATTGGCTCACCTGTGGCTTCTCTCCGGTTCCCCTCCCGCTGACCAGGTAGCGGAGAAAGTCCTCGTCGATCAGCTGTTACGGGTGCTGCCCCGTCCACTGAGGCGCCCGGTCAGTATGCAGAATCCACAGGACATCCACAGTCTTGTTGAAGCGGTCGAGCTGGAGGACGCGACGAATGCCCGCGAGGCAGTCAGCAGATCGTTCCCCTCTGAACCCCCAGCACCGACGGCCCGAGCCTGGATGACCGGGTGTTTCCTGCATCAGAACGGACCTTCCCCTGGCCCCAGCCGGATGGTAAAGCTAGAGGGGAAACCAGTGCAGGCCTTGTTGGATTCCGGCAGTTCAGTCACCCTAGTGCAACCTACCCTGGTAAAACCAAGGCCCGAACAGAAGTCCGAGCTGCCACTGACGTGTGTGCACGGAGACACCCGCTATGTGCCAGCCCGCACGGTTCGGATTTCAGCGGAGCCCGGGACCTGGACCATCGAGGTGGGCATTGTGCGAGACCTCCGCGTACCTCTGCTCCTGGGACGGGACTGGCCGGGGTTCAAGAAGCTCCTCCTCGCCCCCAGGACACCAGGCCGTACCGCCCGGAACAGGCCATGGCGAAACCGTCGGGGACCGCCCAGCCCGAGACCGGCCTACCTAGCGACGGACAGCGAGAGGGAGGGTGAGTGTCAGCCAGCTAACCTTCCGTCTGTCTACCTTGATGTGTTTTCACAGGTCACGACCGGGGGTTCGTTCGGCAGGGAGCAACGAGAGGACGACCACCTGCGAAACTGTTGGGATCAAGTGCGCCGAGTCGATGAGGTAGACAGGCTTCCGGGCCCACACCCCCTTTCTCATTTTGAAATAAGAAATGGTCTGCTGTACTGTGTCGCCCACAGGCGGGGGGAGGAAAAATTCCTCTTGGTCATGCCTAAAACCAAGACAGAGACAGTCATGGAGCTGGCACATGCCCATCCGATGGCGGGGCACCTCGGGGCCGAAAATACCGTCCAACGCATTAGGGACCGTTTCCACTGGCCAGGACTGGAGGTGGAAGTGAAACGCTTCTGCCGTAGCTGACCCACCTGCCAGCAGACGTCTCCTCATCATCCTCCCTTCCTTATATATATATATATAAAACCTTCACTATGTTTTTGCTTTCCAGTAAAAACTCTAATTATTAACTACTATGGACACAAATCAGTATACAATCAACAAACAGCACATACATGACCTTGATCTATATCATTTATTCAGCATAGTCAAAACTGGTGCAAGTGAACAAACAAGCAATGATTATTTCCTATTGATTCTCTACCTGTACTGTTAAAATGCACACAGTCACTGTGTAGATTCTTAAAAAGCAACCTGCTGAATCACTCTCAGAAATTATGTTCACAGCGCCCTTTTACTATTATTATTTTTAGTCTGTCATTGAAGCTGTGGATCACAATGCATGTTAGTCTTGTCCTCAAGCTGAACGAACATCAATCATGAACAAACAACACTAATGGTACAGAACTTTCCATGTATACATATACTGAAGTTTTAATACAAATTTGAATTTTAAATACATATTTAATTTTAAATCAACTAAATTTGCTTCATTTTGAGATGGACTGGAAGTAAACAACTTAGTCAGTGAAGTGAGATGTTTAATTCATTACTTGCACTGACGGATTCAGTGTGTTAATTGAGTGAATTATTTCTCGGAATCATTCAAATTGGTGATTTTGAACGATTTATTCAAAGAACCGGTAACCGAGTCTTTTGCCTGTGAATCACTTGCTGCATGAACCGTATGAATCTCTGTATAAGTTTGTATTTTTTGTTTTGTTTATATGTTTATACAGTAACTGTACTGCCTTAATGTTTTGTACATTTTAATAAAAAATGTTTTTGATTAAAAAATGTCATAAACGTTCTTTCTACCTCTCAGAATGTGCTCCATACGCATGCGCAATATTCAGACCGTGACGCTTTAAAAAGCTTAGTGTGGAGGGGGAAAAAAGGTAAGTAAACCGATTTTGCTGAATGAAAATGAATGTCATAGCAAAAACGATTTGTGCTGAAATATAAATAAATGTGCAACTTTTCTCACATGATATAGAAACAGTGAATTAGATTCTGTGCGATCGTTGCAACTCGAGTTGCACTTAGACAGATAATCAAAGATGTCATACATTTTTGTAATTCATATGCTCATCCTTACCAAACAAGGGTATCCATGTAGCAAAGATTAAATCTCACTTTTTCACTTGTCATTAAGTATCCGGTCCGTATCCATCCGCATTTACCAGAAAAATGGAAAGTTCGTGAATGGGGCTACTCTTGACGCGCTGTATGTTGTCGTACAAACAAAACGAATTAAAAATAAAACTCATACTATTTCGTTTCATCTTCTGATGTTCCGAAGGTTGATTGCTAACAATTTTCTGGAGGATTAGAACCTACTGTAACACGAGTCTGACTCTTACAACTGTGTTTGTTTGAGCCATGTTGTGAGTCAATGCTGAGCCTCCATTTTCCAGTGAGGTTACATGCAGGCCTGGCTGCTTTTGTTTGTGTTTGTATAAATAATCTCTACAGTATTGTCCTCTGGACAATAGACCAGGTCTCAAAGGATTAGACTTGTAAAACGGCTGTACATTTCTGAGTTATGAGATTCTAAGTAGCCTGTGTGCCTACTGCCATGCTACAATATGTGTTCAAAATAATGTTTTTCTATTATTTTAATGATTTCATTTCATTTAATTTATTCTTTGTTTTGTATCCAGATATGAATAATAAAATGGGCAAGCCACAGATTTGAATCTTTACTCCAACTGTGTGGTGTGAGAATTTAATGTAAGACAAAGGCCATTGACAGTTTTGAATTTTACTTTCCTTTTACAGCACATCTTTCCAGTTAGGCATCACATATTAGGGCTGTGCAATTAATCGCATGTGATTGGTAGTAAATCGCCATCACCTGCTTTCAGATGGAGAGGCATTTACTACACAGAACCGTAGTTCACTGACAAGCTAGGCAATATCGCGTTCATAATTGCAGATGAATCGCATTCGATTATGTAGTTATCAGTGAACTATGGCTCTGTGAAGTAAATGCTGCTCCATCTGAAAGCAGGTGATGGCGATTGGAACCCTGCCGAGATGCGCATGCGATCATGCGATTAATTGCACAGCCCTAACACATATAACCAGCTGCCTGAAAAACAAAGCCTGAATGTGAATCACAGTGAGTCCTCTTAAAAAATGCTTTTCATATATAAAAATATTTTAAGTTCATTTTAAAGGGGTCATATGACGTTGCTAAAAAGAACATTTATTTTGTGTATTTGGTGTAATGCAATGTGTTTATGTGGTTCAAATCCTTAAAATATAAAAAACTTACTTAAAGTCTGTGAGTCAGAACAGCCGGCATTGTAGTCTACTCTACCAGGATCAGGAAACAGTCCTCCATAAAATGTGCTGCACACATCTGAATATTTGGGTTGAACTGTTCTGGAACAGTGTTGTAAATACAACTTAACCACTGATTTTTAGTCGTGTCCTCTTTTGGAAGGCCAAACAAAGTAGTTTCGCTTTCACAATGAAACACAGCGTCACACATGGCGGGCTAGAGTGAGCGGAGGCCTAGAGTGAGCGGAGGCGGGCGGCGGATTCGACGAAGGAGCAGCCGGCAGGCTTGCGGCAACCATATGTGATGACCCCGAGCTGGACTCCGCTTCGTCCACAGTGAAAGCCGATCCGGCGATCCACAGCGCGAAGTTGATGTATTTCCTCAGCAACCAGCACGGATCAGCTCTAGGCATGACGAAGC
>NW_015505271.1:812663-815878 GCF_001515645.1 Sinocyclocheilus grahami | reverse complement strand
CCAGCTAACCTTCCGTCTGTCTACCTCGATGTGTTTTCACAGGTCATGACCGGGGGTTCGTTCGGCAGGGAGCAACGAGAGGACGACCACCTGCGAAACTGTTGGGATCAAGTGCGCCGAGTCGATGAGGTAGACAGGCTTCCGGGCCCACACCCCCTTTCTCATTTTGAAATAAGAAATGGTCTGCTGTACTGTGTCGCCCACAGGCGGGGGGAGGAAAAATTCCTCTTGGTCATGCCTAAAACCAAGACAGAGACAGTCATGGAGCTGGCACATGCCCATCCGATGGCGGGGCACCTCGGGGCCGAAAATACCGTCCAACGCATTAGGGACCGTTTCCACTGGCCAGGACTGGAGGTGGAAGTGAAACGCTTCTGCCGTAGCTGACCCACCTGCCAGCAGACGTCTCCTCATCATCCTCCCTTCCTTATATATATATATATAAAACCTTCACTATGTTTTTGCTTTCCAGTAAAAACTCTAATTATTAACTACTATGGACACAAATCAGTATACAATCAACAAACAGCACATACATGACCTTGATCTATATCATTTATTCAGCATAGTCAAAACTGGTGCAAGTGAACAAACAAGCAATGATTATTTCCTATTGATTCTCTACCTGTACTGTTAAAATGCACACAGTCACTGTGTAGATTCTTAAAAAGCAACCTGCTGAATCACTCTCAGAAATTATGTTCACAGCGCCCTTTTACTATTATTATTTTTAGTCTGTCATTGAAGCTGTGGATCACAATGCATGTTAGTCTTGTCCTCAAGCTGAACGAACATCAATCATGAACAAACAACACTAATGGTACAGAACTTTCCATGTATACATATACTGAAGTTTTAATACAAATTTGAATTTTAAATACATATTTAATTTTAAATCAACTAAATTTGCTTCATTTTGAGATGGACTGGAAGTAAACAACTTAGTCAGTGAAGTGAGATGTTTAATTCATTACTTGCACTGACGGATTCAGTGTGTTAATTGAGTGAATTATTTCTCGGAATCATTCAAATTGGTGATTTTGAACGATTTATTCAAAGAACCGGTAACCGAGTCTTTTGCCTGTGAATCACTTGCTGCATGAACCGTATGAATCTCTGTATAAGTTTGTATTTTTTGTTTTGTTTATATGTTTATACAGTAACTGTACTGCCTTAATGTTTTGTACATTTTAATAAAAAATGTTTTTGATTAAAAAATGTCATAAACGTTCTTTCTACCTCTCAGAATGTGCTCCATACGCATGCGCAATATTCAGACCGTGACGCTTTAAAAAGCTTAGTGTGGAGGGGGAAAAAAGGTAAGTAAACCGATTTTGCTGAATGAAAATGAATGTCATAGCAAAAACGATTTGTGCTGAAATATAAATAAATGTGCAACTTTTCTCACATGATATAGAAACAGTGAATTAGATTCTGTGCGATCGTTGCAACTCGAGTTGCACTTAGACAGATAATCAAAGATGTCATACATTTTTGTAATTCATATGCTCATCCTTACCAAACAAGGGTATCCATGTAGCAAAGATTAAATCTCACTTTTTCACTTGTCATTAAGTATCCGGTCCGTATCCATCCGCATTTACCAGAAAAATGGAAAGTTCGTGAATGGGGCTACTCTTGACGCGCTGTATGTTGTCGTACAAACAAAACGAATTAAAAATAAAACTCATACTATTTCGTTTCATCTTCTGATGTTCCGAAGGTTGATTGCTAACAATTTTCTGGAGGATTAGAACCTACTGTAACACGAGTCTGACTCTTACAACTGTGTTTGTTTGAGCCATGTTGTGAGTCAATGCTGAGCCTCCATTTTCCAGTGAGGTTACATGCAGGCCTGGCTGCTTTTGTTTGTGTTTGTATAAATAATCTCTACAGTATTGTCCTCTGGACAATAGACCAGGTCTCAAAGGATTAGACTTGTAAAACGGCTGTACATTTCTGAGTTATGAGATTCTAAGTAGCCTGTGTGCCTACTGCCATGCTACAATATGTGTTCAAAATAATGTTTTTCTATTATTTTAATGATTTCATTTCATTTAATTTATTCTTTGTTTTGTATCCAGATATGAATAATAAAATGGGCAAGCCACAGATTTGAATCTTTACTCCAACTGTGTGGTGTGAGAATTTAATGTAAGACAAAGGCCATTGACAGTTTTTGAATTTTACTTTACTTTTTACAGCACATCTTTCCAGTTAGGCATCACATATTAGGGCTGTGCAATTAATCGCATGTGATTGGTAGTAAATCGCCATCACCTGCTTTCAGATGGAGAGGCATTTACTACACAGAACCGTAGTTCACTGACAAGCTAGGCAATATCGCGTTCATAATTGCAGATGAATCGCATTCGATTATGTAGTTATCAGTGAACTATGGCTCTGTGAAGTAAATGCTGCTCCATCTGAAAGCAGGTGATGGCGATTGGAACCCTGCCGAGATGCGCATGCGATCATGCGATTAATTGCACAGCCCTAACACATATAACCAGCTGCCTGAAAAACAAAGCCTGAATGTGAATCACAGTGAGTCCTCTTAAAAAATGCTTTTCATATATAAAAATATTTTAAGTTCATTTTAAAGGGGTCATATGACGTTGCTAAAAAGAACATTTATTTTGTGTATTTGGTGTAATGCAATGTGTTTATGTGGTTCAAATCCTTAAAATATAAAAAACTTACTTAAAGTCTGTGAGTCAGAACAGCCGGCATTGTAGTCTACTCTACCAGGATCAGGAAACAGTCCTCCATAAAATGTGCTGCACACATCTGAATATTTGGGTTGAACTGTTCTGGAACAGTGTTGTAAATACAACTTAACCACTGATTTTTAGTCGTGTCCTCTTTTGGAAGGCCAAACAAAGTAGTTTCGCTTTCACAATGAAACACAGCGTCACACATGGCGGGCTAGAGTGAGCGGAGGCCTAGAGTGAGCGGAGGCGGGCGGCGGATTCGACGAAGGAGCAGCCGGCAGGCTTGCGGCAACCATATGTGATGACCCCGAGCTGGACTCCGCTTCGTCCACAGTGAAAGCCGATCCGGCGATCCACAGCGCGAAGTTGATGTATTTCCTCAGCAACCAGCACGGATCAGCTCTAGGCATGAATTAGCGGATATCGTCCTCTTTTGGAAGGCCAAACAAAGTAGTTTCGCTTTCACAACGAAACACACAGTGTCTTCACGACATGGCGGCA
>NW_015505271.1:783743-809351 GCF_001515645.1 Sinocyclocheilus grahami | reverse complement strand
AGGAAATTTTAGAGCACTTCATGCTTCCTTCTGCTGACAAGCTTTATGGAGATGCTGATTTCATTTTCCAGCAGGACTTGGCACCTGCCCACACTGCCAAAAGCACCAAAAGCTGGTTCAATAACCATGGTGTTACTGTGCTTGATTGGCCTGCAAACTCGCCTGGCCTGAACCCCATAGAGAATCTATGGGGTATTGTCAAGAGGAAGATGAGAGACACCAGACCCAACAATGCAGATGACCTGAAGGCCGCTATCAAAGCAACCTGGGCTTCCATTACACCTCAGCAGTGCCACAGGCTGATTGTCTCCATGCCATGCCGCACTGATGCAGTAATTCATGCAAAAGGAGGCCCAACCAAGTATTGAGTACATGTACAGTAAATGAACATACTTTCCAGAAGACCAACAATTCACTAAAAATGTGTTTTTTATTGGTCTTATGAAGTATTCTAATTTGTTGAGATAGTGAATTGGTGAGTTTTTGTTAAATGTGAGCCAAAATCATCACAATTAAAAGAACCAAAGACTTAAACTACTTCAGTCTGTGTGCATTGAATTTAATACATGAGTTTCACAATTTGAGTTGAATTACTGAAATAAATGAACTTTTCCACCACATTCTAATTTATTGAGATGCACCTGTAGTCTTTGCAACTTTACTTCTTTATGGACCAAGAGCTTGTAACACTCCAAAGAGAAAGGAAAATTTGAAATCGCATCATATGACCCCTTTAAGGGCTGCTTAAGAATAAGCTGCACATCAAATTATCCTGACTCATTATCCTGCTTTAGTCCCGATTGATTTGTTAGGTTATTTCAAGTCAGGGTTTGGACTTTAATCCCAGCTTTTCTTAGTGTCTTTTATGAAACAGCAACAGAGAATAGATAGAAGAAAAAAAAACAACAACAACCCAATGTGATGGCCATCCTACCTTCAGCCGCAGCAAAATCTTTTTATTGAAAAGATGTGATAGTTACATGACCACAGGAAGATAAACAGTCAGAATAATAACATAAGCAATTTTGCCACCACACAGACAGCCTTACAATAAAAGGTCTCAAATATCAACAGTTTGATTTTTTTTTTAACTGTACATTGTAAAATTGTTACACTCAGGATCAAATAAGAATTAGTAATTTCTGCAGCACTTCACAATACAGTTCTGTAACATTAGTGAATACGTTCAGTATTTTACAGCATTTATTAATCATTGTTAATAAAAATTCATGAATATAATATTGGTCATTAGTGCATTATTAGTTCACAATGCATTATGAACTAATAATATTAACATTGTTAATGTTAATGTAAAAAATTATATTAACCAGGATTAATAAATGCAGCATTATTTACTGTTTGTTAACTAGTGCATTAACTAATGGATAAAACAAAACAGTAAAGTGTTATGGGAGTTTCTATATTTATGCTATAATGTGTGTAAAAAAAAATTTTTCCCAACGTCTTTGAAACAAAGATAAAATAGCAAAGCTCAAAACAACATTTAAAATCACATACAAACACCATAGAAAAAAATACAATGAAGAAAAAAAAAAAACCCTAGTCCATTTAAAGAAATACAAGCCAAAGAATTTATAAATTCACCTGGACGTACATTTTTTTACAGACACAAACATAATAGTCTATAGACAGTAATAACAGGTCACTGCTTTAAGTTACAGAGACTCAGAAGATTGGCGAGACTCTTTCCCCTTTTCTACTCCTCCTCTTTTTCAACATTATGTTTTTTAGGCACCTGGAGATAAAAATGTAATGTAGAACAGGTCAAAAAGTATTAGTAGAATCAAATATCTGATAACATCATCTAATATATCCTGCATGCAGGTCTCTTCCAAATTTTTGTTTTATGTTCCTGTAACAATTCACATGCATACCTTCGGTGTCTCTGTGTAGTCCATTTAAAGAAATACAGGCCATAGAATTGATAAATTCACCTGGACGTACATTTTTTTACAGACACAAACATAATAGTCTATAGACAGTAATAACAGGTCACTGCTTTAAGTTACAGAGACTCAGAAGATTGGCGAGACTCTTTCCCCTTTTCTACTCCTCCTCTTTTTCAACATTATGTTTTTTAGGCACCTGGAGATAAAAATGTAATGTAGAACAGGTCAAAAAGTATTAGTAGAATCAAATATCTGATAACATCATCTAATATATCCTGCATGCAGGTCTCTTCCAAATTTTTGTTTTATGTTCCTGTAACAATTCACATGCATACCTTCGGTGTCTCTGTGTTTTTATCACTCCTTCTACCTTCCAGTCTTCCTCTGTGTGGAGGTCTGTCATGGGGGGAAAAAAACAAAAAACATTTTAGTTTCAATGTAACTTTTCTCTTAACATTGTATCATGTGTACATATAAATTATTTCAGAAATATATTTAAGCATACCCCGAAGTGGTTGTAGAACGGGGCTTGAGGCTGTCATTGAGGTACGTGTTGGCTTCTACTGCTCTGCCACTTTGGTTCCTGCTCTTCACCTGCTGCTCAGCATTCGTGTTCTTTGTGTTACTGTAGGCTGAGGGCAGCCACTGGTCCAAACCTGAGGTGCCTTTCTGCCACCCGTGAGCCGTCTGCTGCAGGAGCTCCTCATCAGGGTCAGCTGCAGTAAGATACAGAGGTACGACTGATTACATACTGATTTAAAACACATACTGTATATATTTGGTAAATAAGTAGTAAAATCAATAAGTAGATTACAAGATGAGGTTGTGTTCATCTATTCTGGTGGCTCACCTTGATGTCTCACCCTTCTTTGCCTCTCGTGGGCCTCTTTGGTGGTGTGGTGTGGTTTCAGTGGAGACAATCCGTCGATTGAATAAGCTGTCTGGGGCCGGAGGTCACACTTGTCCTGTACAGTATAACAAGATTGAAGAGTATCAACTAAATGGTGGGCTCCATTTCTGCTCTACTTTCACAAAAGTGCTTAAACATACTTGCAGAAACAAATCATGAATGATACAAAACATATTAGATGTAAACCCAAGGGAAATTTGACACATTTTTATAAAATACTTAAATACTTTTTAGAAATTACTTAAAGGCAGGGTAGGTGATTTGGTTCAAAAACAATTTTTATGCTGTCACTAAGTTAAATGGTCTAAATGTATTTATATCGTCTGTGGAAGGCATCGGACACTACAATGTTTGCCCAATCATATCCCTCGGTCCGAGGACTACGATAGGCATTACTACCTGCCTGTCAACGTATGTATTTGCATACCTCTGCGCACCCGGTTCACGCAGACATATTATAATAATATTAAATGGTATTCTTTTGTAGATATCTATCATAATATTTATGAAGCCTCTCTTTACAAAACTATGTAAATGTTTTCTCACAATGTTTTAAAGCAAAAATTTCATATGAATTGTAATGAGTGCCTATTTTGTGTTGATGTAGTATTTTATTTTATTTATAATAAATTTCACACAAAAAATTGGGGGTGACATTCACATTTAGAACGTTACTGACTTAAATTAATATAAAACATCTCAGAATTGAATGTGTGGACAATTTCCTATCATTCCAAAATAATTTAGTGCCCTTTTTCAGATTTTTTTACCTATATGTGTAACAAAAATGTTCTACAATTATGCCATTTTTGTATATTTTATATGTATTATTTCTTGTTGCTATTCAGCATCTTTGATTCTATGTGTCTATATGTAAAACTTTATTAGTAAGACCTGTTATGTACTTGAGAAAAACACACAGGTTGTTATACCTGATGGTGAAAGAGCACATCCTCTTCCAAGGCAACACCACAAAACTCACAAGGAATGAGTACGTCGCCCTCAGCGGGGCTGGAGGAGGAACTGTAGGAGAGCGGCGAAACGGAGAGGGGCAGGGTGGACGGAATTTATGTAGTATTTTATTTTATTTATAATAATTTTCACACAAAAAATTGGGGGTGACATTCACATTTAGAACGTTACTGACTTAAATTAATATAAAACATCTCAGAATTGAATGTGTGGACAATTTCCTATCATTCCAAAATAATTTAGTGCCCTTTTTCAGATTTTTTTACCTATATGTGTAACAAAAATGTTCTACAATTATGCCATTTTTGTATATTTTAGATGTATTATTTCTTGTTGCTATTCAGCATCTTTGATTCTATGTGTCTATATGTAAAACTTTATTAGTAAGACCTGTTATGTACTTGAGAAAAACACACAGGTTGTTATACCTGATGGTGAAAGAGCACATCCTCTTCCAAGGCAACACCACAAAACTCACAAGGAATGAGTACGTCGCCCTCAGCGGGGCTGGAGGAGGAACTGTAGGAGAGCGGCGAAACGGAGAGGGGCAGGGTGGACGGACTGGGTGTGTGAGGAGGAATGACATGACTAGCCCCTTGAGTGATGATTTCTTCATTTTGAAGAGAAGGAGCTTGTTTACTGAAGGAAGCAATAGCCGAGGCTGGGCTGCAGCCGGTCTAGAAGACAAAAAAACGAATATTTACTTTTATGCTGGCCACTAAAGGCAAAAATCCAAAACAAGTGACTCCGATAACACACCCCTCCTCTATGAGTCTATGGCCTCAGAAAGAGGAGAAGAATCTGACACAGGGTTCGGCCTATGGGAGAAGCTAGAGGGCTGAAATTCGAGGAGGTTCCCATGGAAACTAAACACCACATTGTGAAACAATAGAGACCTGACAAGAAGGAATGGAGTGTGAGATTCAACATCAGTGCTGACATTACAATAGCCTGCCATGAAGAACATGGCTTATGTTGTACTCCGTTAACGTAGACATGTAATGGCACTCAAAAGAGGGGACTCAAGTACCAATGTGGCTGATGCAACTTCACACTTGCCGGCTCTATCAAGACACAAGAGGCCTGACTTAAATATCAGGCCAAGAGGGAGTGTAACGTGATGGGATGATTGGGGCCTCATCACTTACCTGGTGTAAGATAAGGTCTTCCTCTGGAAAGAGCTCTTCACAGAACTCACAAGGTAGCATGATGTTTGAGGAGGGGCTGTGGCCCACGGTCGGATTGATTTTAGGGGAGGCTGCAGTGCAGTTGTTTTTAGTGTTGGAGGAGAGCTGGGAAGTGAGATTGCTATGGGCTGGTGTCCTTCCCAGGCGACGGTCCCACACATCAGTCCACACGCCCTCCTGACGGGGGTCCTCCAAGTCACCTTCACTCTGCAGGCTGAGGGCCAGCATGTAGTCCAGACTGGAGGACTCATAGTCTGGCAGTTGTCCCAGAGACCACAGCAGGTTGTTGTTGTTGTTGTTCCCCAGCTCCGTTTCCTGATCCAGCACTGAGGAAATGAGCAGAGTGGAAGGTTATTTCTTTTTTTGCTTGAACGTCCTGTTAATACCTGATGAAAGCTCCCCTCATATTCAACAACATGTTTAAAACCCATTCAAAATCCATTATGTTTATTGTAGGGATGAACTGATATGACAACTCATTCAATATTATGGCCAATATTTAAATTTACACAATTTTTTTACATTACATTTCACATTTATGCAGTTCGCAGATGGTTTTATCCAAAGTAAGTGGACAAATGGATTTTGTCGAAATTATTTAAAAATGAAATACTAAAAATGAAAACCAATCATTTTACATGCTACAAGTAAATTTAGGCATAAAACCATTATAGAGTTCTAAAAATTGATATTCAATTTGAGATTTGCTAAATGTCACATTTAACAGTGTTATTAAATTATTAGTAGTTTTTAAAGATTAACTTCAAGTGTTAGATGACAACAAAAGTAATCTAAAGGTATCTTTACGCATCTTCTATGTATCTGCTCAATATTCTGTGTGAAGACGCAATGCAGCATAAAAGCCAGATTAAATGATTACTGCTCTGACCCACCTCAGCCCCTAGTATAACCCTAGTAATGTAGTTTTAATTGCTCTGTAAATGTATTTGCCACCTCTGAGTAAAGATGCCTAATTGCCAATTCAGATGCATTTTTGTGCCTCATTTGCAGTGTAAAGTTGGCATAAATGTAAAAATAGGGGAAATTCACAATTAGATATCCAATATCAACAGACTTGTTCAATTTTAAAAATGTCTGTCAAGGCTATATCATGCATCCCTAGTTTATGGTGAATATTTTTTGTGAATAAGGACTAAAACAGCCAGACGGGATACCTACAATAAGAAAAATCACTGTTCCTCGTTTCTGCGTTTCTCCTGGTTCCTCCCCTCACTGTTCCTCTGGTGCTGTTGTGTAGTCTGTCCTCCAAGGGTCGTGGTGGACCCCTGCGTTCTGCTGCCCCCGTGCTGTTATTATTGTGTATTAGGTTATGGATTGAATGCGCCTCAAACCATGCTCCAGGAGACTGAGCCCCTGCCCTACTACTGTGCCTCTCCTGAGGTGGAGTCAGACTTCCGCACAGGGCTGGATGGATGTGTTGTTCTCTCAGCATAACGTTACACTTGCAGATGGGGCAGGGCTCTGTGCGGGTCCCACAGTAATCCTCGTGCTCTTTAGCCTGAAAGGAGGCCACCTCCAGATCACAGAACTGACACGGGACCAGTCGATGACTGCACTCTGACCTCTGAGAGGGGTAAGAAGTGTCAAATCTACAGAACTCATCAATGAAAACAGCAATATGCATAACTGTTTATATTGTACCTGGTGGACCTCCATGAATCTTTTCTCTATCTTTAATCCACATTTGCACTGTTCCTGTAAAAAGAGTTTTAGATTTTATAAAACTTAAATTTAGCAGCCTGGGGAGAACAACAACTCATTTTCTGTTTCATTCTGCAATATACATAACATGAACGCTACATGTAAGTTAATGCTATTTAAAACAATGCTGCTATTCAATATATTCTACAGTCTTAGAGGCAGCATGAAGCGAAATTTGTGATCGCCTTTTCTTTTCTATTGTTATGTATATCTGAGTGAAATGTCTTCTCTCACAAGAAAAAAGTAGGGCTGGACTTGTTTTTGTCTGGAATTAATTGGATCACGGTTTTTAGCTAATTGCTGCGATCTCATATGAGTGAGGTTGCGAGAAGAGAATTACAAAAACTAATTTCTAATGTTCCCGTGTATGTAAAAAAAAAAAATGATGTGCATGGATAAATCATAAAATAAACACTGCAATATTTATTACAAAATAGAAGTCAATTTTTATTTGATAATGACTTTAAAGGGATAGTTCACCCTAAACAAAATATCTGTTAAGATCTCTAAATTACCTTTTTTTTTTTGTTACTTTATTTTAAGGTGTCCTTGTTACAGTGTAATTATACTGAGTAATATTAATTAACTACATGCACTTACTATATGTTAAGGTTAGGATTAGGGTTTGGCTTAGGGTTACTTGCATGTAATTATGCATAATTAAGAGTTATTATAATAGTAAGTACACGTAACGTGTAACAAGGACACCTTAAAATAAAGTTACCTTTTTTATCATCACTGTTTTGACTCCATTGACCTTCATTGTACAGACATTACAAAGAAAAATAAATCTTAAATATTTTGTGTCTGTGTTAAGCAGAATAAAGTCATGCTGGTTTAGATAAACATTATGGGACAGTAAACTGAAAAAAATAAAATAAATAAAATTTTAATCGGATTCTCACAACCTACAGTTATATGCAGACTTGCATTTTTTTTTCCAGAAGATTTTCTTCAGTTTTTTTATTCATGTCCACAGCACTCTGACTAAGGTCTTTAGGGATATTATCAAATATACAATAGTTTAATCATACACCATGGCCGGATCGTACCTCTGCATGGTCCATCTCTTTGTGCTGCACAAGCTCAGCATGAGGAAAAGGCTCCTGGCACACCTCACAAAGAGCAATATTCCGCCGACAGTGGATCTCATGTGTTGTAAAGTTGGCTTCTGGAATGTCATGCTTGCTAGAGACAGAGAGCATATCATGGTCAGTTGGTTGACACCATATTGGTTCTAGAAACACCACAATTGCCCTTGTGTCCTTGACTAAGACTAAACTGATGGTTACTGCTGGGAAGCTGTCACTGTAAAAATTATAACACAAGTTGCTTTGGATAAAAGTGTGTCATCCAAACACTGACTGCAGTACAGCCAGGTGGACTGATGGGAGGGACTGGTAACTCATAACACACCTAAGTGAAAGCCAAAGGTTGTATAATAAAACGAAACTACAAAACAGCATTCCTTATCCAAAGAAATAGTTCACCCAAAAATAAAAACTATGTACTTGCCCTCAAGATTTTCCAAACCTGTTTGACTTTCTATCTTACATGCAACAGAATATAATATTAGGCAAAATGACAGAACATGTCACCATTCACTTTCATTTGAAAAAAAATGAATGTGAATGGCGACTGAAACTCATTCTGACTAACATCCTCTTTTGTGCTTTACGTGGGGAAAAAGCATGTGGGCACGTGAAATGACGATACGATTTTCACTTATTTCTATGTATTTATTTTTACTTACCAATTACTGCAAAACTGGGTATTTTCTTCGGCCATAGTCTGTGTGGAAAAGAGAAACCAATTAAACATACTGTATATAAGTGTTTCTGGCTTAAACTAAATAAAATGTCCTTAATAAGATATAGATGGTAAAAGGGTGAAAAATACACCATAACAAAGATTGTACTTCGCTCTCCTCCAACTTTTAGATGAATTGGGAGTTCATTCCGTGAAAACATTAAACCAGGGGTGTCCAATCCTGCTCCTGGAGGGCCAGTAATCCTGCAGAGTTTAGCTTCAACCAGCTCCAACACATTTGCCTGGAAGTTTCTAGTATGCCTAGAAAGAGCTTGATTAGCTGCTTCAGGTGTGTTTGATTAGGGTTGGAGCTAAACTCTGCAGGACACCGGCCCCCCCCAGGACCGAGTGAGTGTATATAATTTATACTTTGTTTTTTTCTCTCCTTAAAACAGCTAAAATTAGACATACTAACATTACACACTTACCTTATTATTGCCGAAGCTTGTAAGCGACCACCTGAAGCTGCAGTTTCGGTAGAGAAGTAAACTAATAGTAACGTTACTTTTCGTCCTTGTTCTCGGTCCCAGAACGAGTAAGCGTTAAAGGAACTATTCAATGGAACGAAGACAGTCAACAGTGTTTAGCCCACAAAACTGAATAGACGCCAGGGTATTTTAAATAGCTGCTTTGAAGTCTGATTAGTATAATCTAAATGCCTGGGCTGCCATCTCGAAGAGTGTCCATTGCTGGCCTGCTATAACGCGCACTACAATACTAGGTCATGAGATTCGAGACATTAGACTCTGTACATCTACACAGAGACAAGTAATAAACTACTACTGGCCTGAGGTAGATCTGCGCCAGCTACCGCAATGATCGGTTCAGCTTTCGTTTCGTGCTACAGTATCAACAAGCGTCCGTATCCGTGAAAAAAGGCATGACTGACAGATGGTGACGAAGATATTATTTTTTAATATTTTCAAAATAAAAGACGAAGATGCTCGGCAAAAATACTTGGCAAATAACGAATGGTGGAAAGTAGCTCCACTGCAAATTATGTTGCATCTTTGTTTGACGTTTTTATCTGGACGATTTTATTTTTTTTTTCTCCTAAAAAGTGAAAAAAATCAGAAGGAATTTTTTTTTTACTTTTATTGGGTTATTTTATTAAATCAAAAAGAATGCATCGTATAGGTTAATATTATATATAAATATAGGTTTTAGGCAGTCATGTTAAAGACCAACTAATTTTTGATATTGCTTTATCTTTAGAAAAACAACAACAACAATAGTAGTAATACTACTACTACTACTAATAATAATTATTGTTGTTTTGTTGTATTTGAAATACAATTACATATAATAGGATGCATATTTAAAATACAACAAAACAACAATAATAATTATTATTAGTAGTAGTAGTAGTAGTAATACTAATAATAATTATTATTATTGTTGTATTTTAAATATGCATCCTATTATATGTAATTGTATTTTTGTTATGATTGTTCAATAAAAGAAAGAACAATGTATAATGCCAGAAGACTTTTATTTTGTCATTATAATACATTAAAGTTTCTAGCTTCACTTATTTCGTTATCATTCGCCCTCTAGTGGACGCTACCATCCATGATCGGCTAGAGAGAGAACACGACGCCTACATCTACTCACATTTTTGAGGAACACCATAAACAATATTATTAATTATAATAAATTATGATTATACTTATGACAGCACACGGCAAGAACGCTGAATGTATTTGATAAAATGTTTCACAGCACAGCAGGAGGAGGTTTTATAATGTTCGTTGGACCATAAAATGGTAGGACATATGTGCTTTTAAAACGTAACAAAATGTATTGTTATGAAAAGAATCCGAGATCCCAACAACAGTAAATGCACCTTGCTACTATAAAACATTTATTAAGACGATGGTATTATTTAGTCATAGTCATGCCTGTGTAAACATTAAACCGTGCGTGTATTTAGACGTATTTAACTATGCACAGTAAGTTAATCCTTTCATGTGACACAATGCAAAATCGTGTGTTTACAACCCCTTTCAGTGAAATGTGTAGAAAGATCCGTGTCTCTTCTCCGGAGCCTGGTCACATGCGCGCTCGGGAATAATGGCTGCACAGGAACCCTCACCACCATCTTCATTAGAAGGCAACAAACCTGGCTTCCCCAAGAAAATACTCGCCAACAAGCTGGAGGACAAGCATCTGTGCAATATCTGTCTGAAAATCCTTAGGAGACCGTTTCAGGCGCAGTGCGGACATCGTTTCTGTTCTTATTGTTTTAATAAAGCAGTGAGGTAAGCGCCATTCAGTCCAGATGGCCCACCTGACACGACACTACAAAAGATGAACACGAGCTGTCAGGCCCCCCTTGCCATTTTTATGCTATATTTTATGAGCGTACAAGCAGTAAACGTTGCTTCAGATCGGGGAACATAAATAAATGCAGGCTGTCAGGTTGTGTTCGGCTTCAGGTTTCGCTGGGCGAGGTGTAAACTACAATAGCCAGACTTGCAGCTATTGTCAAAATCAACTCTTTTATTATATGTGGTGTGCCTTTGTATTTAAACGTGTTTGTTTTTCTTGTGTGTGTCTGTGTGTATGAAACCTTTCCTTTTCCATCGCAGCTCCGGACCACAGAAATGCAGTGCCTGTATAAAGGAGGACATATTTGAAGAACCAACATCAATTTTGAAACAGGGCTGTGTAAGTATTCGTTTTATTATAAAGAACGATTTAAATGGTAGGAAAATCGCCTTGAAATATTTTTAGTAATGATAGCCCTTCCACAAATAAATAAATAAAAGTAAAGTGATGATTAAAATACCATAATCACTGTAATTTCCACTAAAATACTGCTACTATGGTAAAACCACAATACATTTTTGTTTTGTATATTTCGGACTTTTTTTGTAACCGTGGTGGCTAATACAAAGTTACTTAAATAATTGGGAAAATATCCAGTTTTACTACAATACAATTGTTCTATTTTTAAATGATCTGAAGTACAGTTTGTACAGTAACTGTAGTAACATATGTGGCAGAAGCTGTGACTTCCTCTGAAGTTTTTCGGAAGGGTGGTGGTGGCAAATGTTAAAGTGAAAGTTGTTTCAAACCTGACTTGTTGTGTGGAATGACAACGCTTTTATGGGCCATTCACTTTCGTTTTATTAAGTGAATAGTGACTGAGGCAGGCAGTCCTCACAATTGTTATTTTTAGGTGAACTATACCATTAATAATAATTATGTTATAGGTTTTTAAATGAGTTGAGTATATTTTCATAAATTAAATAATTCGGTAGGGGAAAAAACTATTTTCTTTTCAAGATTTTAGGCAGTCAGTTTTTATACATTGAAGGCAATGACAACTATATTGATAACAATAACAGTAAAGGTTTAATACACATTGTAATTATATAAGAATAGAAAAATCCACACCACAGAGGAACAATATTATTGAAATATTTTTTTCTGTGCGCATATAATAAACAATGTTATCGTCCATTGGTGTGAACCGTGTGAACAGGCCTTAACCCATTTTTCACGGTCAGTAATGAGACGCATGAAAGTTGAAATATTTTACTTTCAGTATATGCAATTTCTTTTTAGGCTTTTCCTGATAATGCTGCCAAAAGAGAAGTTGAAGCTCTTGAAGCTGTTTGCATCAATGAGGAATGCAGCTGGACAGGCACCATTAAAGAATATGAGGTACTGTGTGTCCCTTCCCTGCTTTATAAAACTGCTTTAACCAGCTTTGCCAAGCTGAAAAGTGCCCCAAACCCACCAACAAACTAGCTTGACCAGACTGGGAGACCAACTAAGACCAGCAAATTTCTTTCTTTCTTTCTTTCTTTCAGTGTTTTGTCTTTCAGTGTTGTTTGCATTTTACAAATAGTTTTAAATGACATTCACTATCTGTGTGGCTCTTTATCTCTCAAAGGCAAACCATGAGGGAAAGTGTGACTTCAGGATCCTTCCCTGCCCATCATGCAAAGAACTTCTAAGAGCCAACGAACTTGAACGTCACAATGAGAGAGAATGCCCAGAAAGGACTCTTAATTGTAAATACTGCAAGGAGCCATTCCATTTTAAAAACATTAAGGTAAGACTCTTTATTTTCGTATAAACATTAAAAATACTGAACTGTTTTTTCTTAAATATAATGTGAGGATAATTAATCAAGCATGAAAATAATCCTTTATTCATTCATGGCTTTCATTTCATTTTTTAGTTTTGAATTTTTGTGATACTATTAAGAATAGGTTATTTTTTAGGCCCATGATGAGATATGCCCTAAATATCCCATGATTTGTGAAGGTTGTGCCAAGAAAAAAATTCCCAGAGAGAAAGTAAGTAAATAGTATTTAGGCTGTTTAATTTTTATTGTTTTTTTTATGCTGAGAGAACATGTTCATAGTTACTTTCCTTTGGGTATCTATCTTTTCCTTCTGCAGTATGTGGACCACATTAAACTGTGCACCAAATTCCGAACACCTTGCAGATTTCACGTTGTAGGCTGTGATATGACGGTAGGTAATCTCACTTTTTCTCCATCCATTACACTTCATATCCATTTTGGTTCTACAAACGTCTTTTTAGAATCAGGCTCTCTGATTTTCTGTAGGTGGAAAAGGAGAAGATCCATGACCATGAGCAAGCCTGTTCCTACAAGCACTTAAACCTCCTATTGCACTTCATCATGGGCATCAAGGTGAACTTGGAGAGTCTGCAGCCTCAGAGTCTGGAACTGGCCAGCCATAAGGTCCACGAGCTGCATCAGTCTCTGCGGGAGCTGGAGCAGAAGATGGGCCAGCTGAGTGGAGCAGGGGCTCCCGTGCAGGGGGCCTGTGCGCTACTGCCGCCACCGCCTGCTCCGACGCTCGGTACGTCTTTCACCCCACTCCCTACAGCCGTTGGGGCAGCCTTGGAGCTGCAGCTACACAGTGAGAAGACCAAAGTGGCGGAGCTCAGCCGCCGCTGTCAGGAGCTGGAGCTGAAGGTAAGCACCTTTGAGAACATTGTCTGCGTGCTCAACCGTGAGATGGAGCGCTCCGCCACCACCATGGAGGCCTATAACCGTCAGCACCGGCTTGACCAGGACAAGATTGAGATACTCAACAACAAGGTAAAGTGTTTGATGGAAAGCAGATATGTATATTTTTTAAACCTGAGATACAGTTTCCTACAATATTAGATTTTTTATGCAGGTACGGCAGTTGGAGAGGACAGTAGGCCTTAGGGATCTCTCCATCGTGGAGATGGAGGCAAAGATGAGGGAGATGTCCGCTGCCACTTACGATGGCGTGTTTGTGTGGAAGATCTCCGACTTCTCGAAGAAGAGACAAGATGCTGTAGCCGGACGGGCACCTGCTATGTTCTCGCCTGGTATTTTTTATTTTGTATATTTTACTTTACTGTTACATATTAAGAATAATATGAGGGATTGCTTGTGTTTGTCATTCAGCTTTGATATAAACATCTTGATGTATGTCATCTCACTCCAATGTGCCCTGTTGTGTTTTACAGCATTTTACACAAGCAAATATGGCTATAAGATGTGTTTGCGCATCTATCTGAATGGGGATGGGACGGGACGTGGTACACACTTGTCTCTGTTCTTCGTGGTGATGAGGGGACACAGTGATGCCTTGCTTAAGTGGCCTTTCAATCAGAAGGTCAGTCTGATCAACTTCTTACATTGTGCATCTGGCCATTTTTTTGACCATTAATGAAATCCTGACAGACTTTTCAAATTAAATGACGTGCCTCTTCTTTTTTTTGTCCTGTTCATTTATTTAAAAATACATAAATGCAATTTGTGGTGTGACTCTCCAATAGCTTACTGATATTAATGAATAAGAAAATATTTGGAAAAAAACACCTAGACCTTGAGTACACTTCCATGTATGTAAGGAAAAGATATAATAGTTTTTATGTATTAATTTTTTTAAGACTAATGCTCATCAAAGCTGCATTTATTTGTTCAAAAATACAGTAAAAATCACTAATATTTCAAATAGTAATAAGATTTTACAATAAGTCTTTAATTAAAAAAAATATATAAATAAAATATATATATTTTTTATTTTTATTTTTTTTTATGTGATTTTTTCCAATGATGGCAAAGGTGAATTTACTCCAGTCTTCAGTGTCACATGGTCCATCAGAAATCATTCTTATGTGCTGATTTGCTGCTCAAAATTTTTTTTTATTATTATCAATGTTGAAAACAGTTGTGCTACTTGATATTTTTGTGGATATGTCATACTTTTTTTTTTTTTTAAAGGGGTCATATGATGCGATTTTAAATTTTTCCTTTCTCTTTGGAGTGTTACAAGCTCTTGGTGCATAAAGAAGATCTGTAAAGTTGCAAAGACTAAAGTCTCAAATCCAAAGAGATATTCTTTATAAAAGTTAAGCGTCAACCATGCCTACCTAAAATGTCTCGTTCTAACAAGCCCCCACATGTCCACGTCACGATGTGGGAAGATTTGCATAACACCGCCCAAATGTTCATGCAAAGAAAGAAGGCGTAACTTTTATTCTCGCTGTAGTATTGTTGATGCTGCCGCCGCCATGTCGTGAGGACACTGTGTGTTTCGTTGTGAAAGCGAAACTACTTTGTTTGGCCTTCCAAAAGAGGACGATATGACTTCGTCATGCCTAGAGCTGATCCGTGCTGTTCGCTGAGGAAATACTTCAACTATGCGCTGTAGATCGCCGGATCGGCTTTCACCATGGACGAAGCGGAGTCCAGCCCGGGGTCGTCACATGTGGTTGCTGCAAGCCCGCCGGACTCTCCTTCGTCGAATCCTCCGCTCACTCAAGGCCGTGGTGTGTGACGCTGTTTCGTTGTGAAAGCGAAACTTCTTTGTGTTTGGCCTTCCAAAAGAGGACACGACTAGAAATCAGTGGTTAAGTTGTATTTACAACACTGTTCCAGAACACTTCAACCCAAATATTCAGATGTGTGCAGCACATTTTATGGAGGACCATTTCCTGATCCTGGGGGGCATAGAGGAGAAACAATAATGTACAGTATGTGGAAAATAATGTTTTTTTGAACCTTAAACCGCATAAACACATTTCATTACACCAAATACACAAAATAATGTTCTTTTTAGCAGCATCATATGACCCCTTTAAAATTGAATGACATGAACAGGAAAAGCATCTGGATGATATACTAGTAGCAACTTGGCTATTGTTAAACATATGCTCATGTTAAATATTAATTTCTTTAAAAAAAAAAATGACCCCAAACTTTTGAATGATAGTGTTGTTTTTGCTTTTCACACATGACAACATGACATTTTTACAGTCATTACATTTGTTTTATACCATTTTTAATGGTATTGTTTTAAACATATAATATGTGACTGTGGCTATTTTCCATCCCTTTGTGTTCTCAGTTTATGCTTTTTATGGGGTTCTTAATGTTCCTTCCACTGAATCATGAATGACTTGCTTCAGCTTTGCATCCATTCATACCTGTGTAAACTCAGACCTTTTTGGTTATTCAAAAGTTTATCCAACACCTTGGTCCTTAGGTCACCCTCATGTTGCTGGATCAGAACAACAGGGAGCACATCATCGATGCCTTCCGGCCAGATATTTCCTCTTCCTCCTTCCAGAGGCCTGTGAGTGACATGAACATTGCCAGCGGCTGCCCTCTCTTCTGCCCTCTCTCCAAACTAGACACCAAGAACTCCTACATCCGAGATGACACCATCTTCATCAAGGCCATTGTTGACCTCACAGGCCTTTAAGGTGTCAGATGTTCACCATGCTCCTCTCTCCAGCCTGTAGTGGTTCCAGTGCAGTACTTTTTTTCCTGAGGCCTGTTCCCTCGGTCCGAGCTCTTTGCTGTGCTCGCGTGAGCCCAAAGAGACTATGGTACCCAGTGCAATACTGCGCTGGGCGTGACGCCACTCTGCATTATGTACCAAAATTGTTCCTAGAGTTTGTGCAGTTCTACTGTAATATAGTTGCCCTTTGGGAACCTCCCACTCTCTCGTAGTGGGATAGCTGTCAGCTGTGATTGTAACGTAACTACTTGCCTGTGCCATAGATGTGGCACCTTGCCTTTTATAGAGATTGAGAAGACTTTCTCCACAAGACAGATGTCATTTAATTTCCAAGCGCTTGGCTTGTGTCGCACTCACTATTTGGGTACTTTTTCCTTTCATTAATGTCTGAGCTACTCGTAAGTGAATGTTTCGTGCGTAGACGGACGTGGATTCACACTAACGAATGATGTCGATGCGTTCATTTTGTGACTGCGTAGTTAACTTGCTTCACACACTTTGAGTATACGCATCGACGATCTTCTGACATTCCCTTTGAGCATTTTGTGCCTCGAATCTTTCTCGTTTTCATTGGCTCTCTGTAGTGGTGGACATTGCTTGAATTCAAAATGTAGAATTTGGGTTTTGATAACCTGCTTGTGAGTTGAGGAGTTTGTGTGTGTGTGTGTGTGTGTGTGAAGGTGTGATCTGTTTTTTGGCTTTCGTTTCCATTTTCGGTGTTCTTTAATGTATTAGTTTGCATGTTGGATCTGTGGAAGATACATTCAAGTTAGCAGCAGACCAGGTTTACACCCTGAGCCTGAGAAGCGAAAGCAGTTTCATTGTAAAGTCGCTGTTGAAGAAAAGAACTAAATCACGCTGGTCTTAAAATCATCCAGTTTTGCTTTGGACCCCAAATGCCTCATCAGCCGACGTGGTTCTACGCGAATAAAAGATGCAGCCTTTAGCCTAAAGGTAGTGTAAGTAGGACAGATAATCTTGTGTGCTTTATTGTGATGTGGAAAGGCTGATGTCTGTTAGCATTTCAATGTTTTCTTGTGATTTGGGGTGTTCTGTTGATATTGTGCTGCTTTGGGCAAACGTTATGGATGCCATTAAATCTATATGACTTGCTTTGGACCGTGCCCATCAGTATAAACCAAGCAGGTGTTTGAGAACTTGTAGTCATTGATTCCTGTCGTCTTTTTCCCAGAAAGACTGTGGGGTGTGCATTCTGTAAATGTGCTAGAAAAATGAGGAGTGTGATTTGTTATGCCATTTTGAAGTAGCCTCAGTCCTTAATAGACAGTAAGTTCAATGCATTTTGTCTATGAGATTTATTTTGGTTTATTTGCAACCAGAGAAGGCATTACTATACATATACAATGCATAACTCCTACATAAGGGCTTTTAGTATACAGTACGTCTTCCATGTGAGCTTTTAGGTCTGGTTATTTTCTGAAACGGAGTCTGAGATGCTTTTTTAAGATGCCTTCATGCTACCAAAGCACCTAGGCCCAGCCTATTTTCAAACCAGTTCCCACAGATATCGAAACCTCTCTGTGCATGAGATGTTTTGATAGAGAAGAAAAAAAACATATTGTAAAATATCGGTTTACTTTGTAGACCAACATTTTATTTCTATTGCTTTACCTTTTTTATCTGTTGATTGCGATGAAGTTTATGACAGTTATACATATGAGTGTGGTATATAATTAATTTAAGTATAAATAGATAAACTATACAGTGTACACAGTTTTACGACTGATGTAGCTGTGGATATGACAAATATGAATCATAAATATATATTATAGATTTACATCGGTAATACATGTACTATTTCCTGTTGGGATGGTTTCAAAATGTGTTCGGGCTCTTTTTGGGCTTTGGTAAGTTCTCCTTCACTTTGGCAGCATCCTCTGAGGGAATGAGATTTTGAAAGATCTTCCGGTTTTTCCTCTCTCTCTCAAGAACCTGTCTACATGAATAAATCTCACCCTCATAGATTTCCTTGCTTGCTTTTTGCCCCAATGAGATTTCAAAGAATAGTTCTACAGATGTGACGTGCCTCTGTAGCATAACTGCTTCTATACAAATGTTCTCTAATACATAGCTTTAGCTAACATTGCATGTGGCCAGGGTGTTGTATTGTAAATCATATTAATAATATTCTTTGAGATTTTTGGAAAGCATACTTTTTATTGACCTGTTTTGAGTAGCCATCACATGATTTACTAGTAGTAGTGCACACATTTTAGCTTGTGCAATTATACAAGTGTCCTTCCTGTTCTTGAGTGTGAAACCTACTGTTTGCATTCACTCAATTTGGGCTCATGTTATTCATACGCTGAAGAGGAGAATAGGAAATGCTTGACCTTACCTGGGTGAGAGGCCCCTTTATTTGTAAGAAATAATATGTTAACTGACTCTGACTCGCGTTTTATTTTTGGATAAGCATACCCTAACACTGGAAATGTGCTATTTTTTAAGTTTTTGCATACCGTTGAGATTAAAACTCACAGAAAGAATAATTTATGGAATCCAGGACTGATTTTTTTTTTCTTCTTCAGCTGACTAAGATTTGTATACTTTTTATTTCCAGGGTTGCATTTCATAGAAGTTGCTTTAATAATCAAACTTTCTACGTAACTTTGTATGCCTTTCTCATGGTGTCTCAGTGCCACTGATCTTCCCGATTCTGTTTTACAGAGCTAGAGATGTTACTGTGAAGGCACTGTGGGTTTCTTTTGCAAATTGTGGTAGTAGATGTGCCAAGGAAGGAACCTCTGTGTGATTCATCCTGTGTTATGATTTAATTCTTAGTGAAATCTAAAATAAAGTCTTTTCTGTTCTCTTCTTTCTCCAGTCGTTCTGTTACATCACACATGTCCACATGAGGGTGCTCATGCACCATTGATCATTATGCACCATGGGGTCATTTTAGGATGATGAGTTGAGAATTGTTTCCTGTTAACTGTGATGCATATTAATGAGCGAATCAAAGGTATGTGTCCAAGCATCATCTCTAAATCACATAAATGCATTGCTCACTCTCTATTCCAGGAAATATGAGCTGTTATGGGGGTGTAATAAAGGGCTTCTCAGACTGATGGCTTTCACAGAGTCCAGTGAAGTGCTCTTGAGTTCAGGCGTTCCCTGTTGGACTGAGAGCTACAGTAAGAGGTAAAGAGGGTGATGTCTGAGCAATGGCACTTTCAGCCAATTACCTGATGTTTAGAGGAGGCACATCTGAAAGTGGTTTGTTTAATCTGGTTAAAAAGTAGTCAGCTGAAATTCCTCATGGTGATATAATCTCTGGAAAAATGCTTTTGTAGTTCAGGAAAGTATAGTAGGTCTTTGTGTTAATCTCCAGACATGTATACAAAAGAAAGATTTCAAGATAGCCAATCATGAAGCCTAATAGCTTACAGTGGATCAAGTATACGTTATGAATTAGATTTTCACTCTTCTTAAGTCTGTCATTGTAAAGCTTCAGTCTTTTGGTTTATGGGACAATTTGAGTGGAAATACAAGATTGCCCAAAAGGGATTTCCTGTAGGAAATATGTCCATGAACAAAGCCTTGTTAAACTCTTAAGTATATTCATTAGAGTAAATGATACCAGAATTTAAATTTTTAAGTGAGCAATCCTTTTCAAATTATTTTTATAAGGGCTCAGTATATATTTGCCCCTCATGTTCTGGCATAAAAGGGCAATGGCAGCGATCTTCTCACTATCTTCAATTAGGCTGTTTGTCCCTGACTTTTCCCCTGGGCAAATCTGGAGCTCTGTAGAGCAGTTAACAGACCCTAATCTGAGAATTAGCATGAGGGTATTCCCTCTATTACAGCTTCCTCTCTGTGTGTAGTCAGCAGATAGAAAATGATAATTCTGAAAGAAACAAAGCTGTCCAATGCTTGAGGCTGGTTAGTACAGCTGGGTAAAAATAAATATTTCAGATTAGTTGCAATTGCTTCATTTAAATGGTCCCGATGTTGATTCTTATAAATAATAAGATAGATATTTTACTCTGTGCCTATTTTTAATGTCAGCGTGATAATGCATTTGTATTGCTCTGTCTGTCCTGGTGATGTCACTATGTTTTTTGAGCTATCCCCCTTTACTGCATAGTTTGTGCCATGTTGTTCTTTTTGGCATCCTCCGCACCATCTTCAGAAATCATGTTTTACTTTAATGTGAGTTCACAGTCTGTATTGAATTCAGTGCAATTAATGACCGTTTCACGAAAAATGACAGGATGAATCTTTTTCTAATTTTCTCTGAATTTTAAAGCAAAATTGGCATTTTTTTTCCAAAACAGAATTGAATTGAGATCTGAAGTTAAAATTATTTTTATAAGGGCTCAGTATATATTTGCCCCTCATGTTCTGGCATAAAAGGGCAATGGCAGCGATCTTCTCACTATCTTCAATTAGGCTGTTTGTCCCTGACTTTTCCCCTGGGCAAATCTGGAGCTCTCAATCACAGTTAACAGACCCTAATCTGAGAATTAGCATGAGGGTATTCCCTCTATTACAGCTTCCTCTCTGTGTGTAGTCAGCAGATAGAAAATGATAATTCTGAAAGAAACAAAGCTGTCCAATGCTTGAGGCTGGTTAGTACAGCTGGGTAAAAATAAATATTTCAGATTAGTTGCAATTGCTTCATTTAAATGGTCCCGATGTTGATTCTTATAAATAATAAGATAGATATTTTACTCTGTGCCTATTTTTAATGTCAGCGTGATAATGCATTTGTATTGCTCTGTCTGTCCTGGTGATGTCACTATGTTTTTTGAGCTATCCCCCTTTACTGCATAGTTTGTGCCATGTTGTTCTTTTTGGCATCCTCCGCACCATCTTCAGAAATCATGTTTTACTTTAATGTGAGTTCACAGTCTGTATTGAATTCAGTGCAATTAATGACCGTTTCACGAAAAATGACAGGATGAATCTTTTTCTAATTTTCTCTGAATTTTAAAGCAAAATTGGCATTTTTTTTCCAAAACAGAATTGAATCGAGATCTGAAGTTAATTAAATTAATTTTAATCTTATTATTTATAATTAATAAACTCTTATAACTAATAAACTATAATCAATAACAACTGCAGCCCAAACCTACGTCAAGCACAAGTTTCAATTTTATATTATAAAAAGTTTAGATTTGTTTTTTTTTAAATAACCAAATTAGCCCCCTTAGGATATGTTTTAAGTGCATTCATTGTGGTTGCATGTGATAATGTGAAATAAAGTGCTTCTCTTCTTTTGTCATATTTGTTTGTACAAGACAGATCAACTGCAGATTTAGGCCCTGATCAGACAGAATGGGTTTTGTGCGTTTCGTGCGCTGTTTATGTGCCCTGGGCATCTCGGTTTTAGCCGCCTGCTGCACCTCGCATTTTTGTAGAAGCGCTCTGAGCACCTGAAGTAAAATAAAAATAATAAAAATCAACTCTGAGCAGAAAAGCACCCAACGTCATTCGTGTTTTTTTCCGTTGTCCAATCAAATTAACGGAAAGATGGGCCTTCCGTTTTGGTGACTGAAGTTTACAGTTGCTTGGAACCAGTGGAACGTCCAGAGACTGCAATGATGGAGGATAAACTTTTTTAAAGTTTCTGCTAATATGACAGTTTACTTAACAGCAAACCAAAGATTCTAGAGCGCCTACGCTATAATCGTTGATTAGATTGACAGGACAACTGATTTGGTGGTTGCCTAGCAACATAAAAAATGCAGCGCACTGCTCTTTTCTAAATGAAAAAAAAACTATTAAAAAAAAAGTGCTGTACACCTTGTACACATTCTGTCTGATCGGGGCGTTGATCATCTGCTGTAGTACTGAGTCCTCTTGCATCATCCAAGCAGAAAGACTTCCTCTGAGTCTGTTTCCCCTGTCACACACTGATTTCCCATTATCTCAGCAGCCCTGAAGACATCCCCTGTGCTGTGGCTCATGTTGCCATTTAGGGGTGTACAAAGAACACTTTGACCCACTTGAGAAAACAGAGTCAGACATCCTCCTGGAGCCCAAAAACTGCTGATTTATCTTAGCAGTAACAGATTACACTTGCTGTTACACGGGCTCCTTTAAGTATTGCGCCTGATGCCAATGTCAACCAACAAATCCTTTCAAAGGAACTGTCGTAATGCTTAGAAAAATTAAAGGCAGTAAACTAGCCTTTGGGCTGTCTTTTATACAGCGACTTTTCAGCAGTTGTCGTTAACTAAAACTACAACTATTGAAAACATTTTTGTTAATTGAAATATAGCTGAAATAAAATGTTGAATGAATTTTTTTTAATGAAAATTAGAAATATTGCCTTAGGAACTAAAACCAAAATAAAAAAATAATCTAAACAGTAATATTAAATAATAATAGTAAGCACACAAATTTACTAAAAATGAAAATATTAAAATATATATAAAATATCAAACTTTATCAAAATATCAACTATAATAGTATATGCTGTAAATAATGCTAAAATTACATTGATTGTAATAAGTCAAAGAATAGCTCACAACAAAGCAACCATAGTATAGTTAAAGTGCTCCTATTATGGATTTTTGAAAATTACCTTTCATGCAGTGTGTAACTCTGAATGAAAACATCCTGCAAAGTTCTAAATCTAAAAGTGCACCGTGTATAAAGTTATTGTCTTTCAAAAGAAAGTCGATTCTGAGTCATGAAAACAAGTCGTTTTTAAAACGAAGGGGTCATATGATGCAATTTAAAATGTTTCTTTCTCTTTGTAGTGTTACAAGCTGTTCGTGCATAGATAAGATCCCTAAAGTTGCAAAGACTGAAGTCTCAAACCCAAAGAGATATTCTTTATAAAATTTAAGACATGTCCATGCCTTCCTAAAACGCCTCATTTAAGCACGCCCCCACGTGTCTATGTCACTGTGTGGGAAGATTTGCATAACACCGCCCAAATGTTCACACAAAGAAAGAAGGCGTAACTTTTATTCTCACTGTAGTATTGTTGTTGCTGCCGCCGCCATGTCGTGGAGACATTAAAAGACATAAAAGAGACATTTATTGGGTTTGTCTCATCGTGCTGGGACACGGCATCACAGTATGGTAAGGGGGTAACATTTCTGTCACACGCTTTGATATTCGACCAATCACAACGCACTGGACAGCTGGCCAATCAGGGAACACCTTGCTTTTCAGACAGATGAGCTTTGTAAAAATCGACGCGTTTCATAAAGGTGGAGCGTAGAGGAGCAACAATAATGTACATTATGTGGAAAATAATGTGTCTTTTGAACCTTAAACTGCATAAACACATTGCATTACACCAAATACACAACATAATGTTCTTTTTATCAACGTCATATGAACCCTTTAAGCTGTTTCAAGTTGACGTCAACATGAAACATTAGCATATTTATGCCCTCCCAATTGTTGCGCGCACAGACCCGGGAAAACTTGAACCTCCCCATCCTTTCTCTGCACTGTGAGGGTAAATCCGTTAGGGTATGTCGAAAAACTCCCTACTCATTTTCTCCTCCAACTTTAAAATCATCCTACATCACTGCAGAAGAACGGACCCAGTGTTTACAAAATGAACGTGCAAGGAGGGTCAGACACCCTTTACAAAAGGGGGTAAAACAACGATGTAGGGCGATTTTGAAGTTGGAGGAGAAAAGTGTTGGGAGTTTTTAGACATACCCTGACTCGAACCGTTGTACACAGACAGAGTACGCATGTGCCTCACAGAGCTAGACAAGAAGAGCATTTGTGGTTAAAAGTGTATAAATATAAATTTTTAAAGAGAATGACCAATCGTTTCCCTAGATAAGATCCTTATTCATCGGCCGGGGTCGTGTAGAGCCCTTTGAAGCTGCACTGAAACTGCATTTTTAACCTTCAATCCATTGAGCACCACTGAAGTGCACTATATGGAGAAAAATACTGGAATGGTTTCCTCAAAAACCTTTATCAGAAATTATCAGGAAATGTTTTATTCTGAAAGTGGAGTAATTCTTTTAAAAACTGTTGCTGTCGTGTACTCTGTACTGTAGCATGCAAAATACGTATTTAGTTTTGTGTTGTGTTCGCTCTGCGCAGCTTGTAGGTCTCCGTCTAACCGGCTAACAGCAATATCTGTTCGCTCGCAATTGTCTAGAAATGTGGCGATGAATAGTGAATGTTTGTCATTATTATTACTTGGAGTTTTGATAAAGAATAGAGCAATACGTTGGTGTAGCCTACAAACTGCAGTGCTTTATCAATAAGTTTCTGCATTGGGCTAGTGCATATACCATGGCTGTTTGGGTGTTTACCACCAAGCTGTGGGCTAAGTAATGGGCGTTCCGTTATTGACATGCGCTGCACGCAGTAGACCAATCACAACAGACTGGGTCATCAGACCAATCACCACAGTTTAGCGTCACGCAAAGGAGGGGTTTGGAAAAATGAATCGTTGAGCAAAAAATGAAAAAATAAATGCATATTATAAGACAATGAAAGTGTTTTTTGACCTTGCATGCATGTTAACCTGTTGTTGGGGACTCCCACAACCAAAATATGAACCTTTCATAACCCATAATAGGGGCACTTTAATGATCAGGTCCCACTAGCAGTCTGGTGTTGTCCACAGCCAATTATTTCGGAGTATGCTGGGCAACCAAAACTTCATTTGATTGGTTACAAGAAGCAGGTCAATCTGTTGGTATATTGCTGCCTCGTAAATCTTTTTGACTGTAATTAGGTTATGTATCTTTACTAAAAGTGCAAAAACACTGCCCAGTTTATCTTAGACCAGTCCTCACCATCTGCCTCCATGGTAAAAGGATAGCTCACCTAAAAATAAAACTGTCATCATTCACTCATCTTCATGCTGTTCCAAATATGTATAAATTATGCAGAACAAATGATGATGTTTGGAAAGTCTATGGGGTCCAAGTGAAAGTCTGTGGTGTCTAATCTTGTTTGGACCACAAGTTTAGAACAACAAGAGTGTGAGTAAATGATAATGGAACTTTAATTTTTAAGTGAATTATCCCTTTAGCGTGGGTGTAATTCTTACATCATAGAAGCAGGGCTCTGAGGGGTAACATGGCATTATTATGGCTCACAGTGGGGAAAGTTTGAGTGGTCTTTTGGGGAAGGTGACTGTACGAAATGGATCTACCTGCTGAGAGAACAGGCTCTGTGCTGAAGGAGTCATGCTGAGAGTGACTGGGTTCGCTAAGCCTTTTCCCACATGGAGGGTTCCATGCCTTTTGATGGCTGTTTTAAAATGTCTCTGACAGCAGCATTTGTATGTTTGATGGAAAATGTGTGTGCTGTAATCATGCCCTTTCCTCTAATTCATCTACATATGCAGTGGAACTTTG
>NW_015505271.1:771250-778797 GCF_001515645.1 Sinocyclocheilus grahami | reverse complement strand
ATCAGTATAAACCAAGCAGGTGTTTGAGAACTTGTAGTCATTGATTCCTGTCGTCTTTTTCCCAGAAAGACTGTGGGGTGTGCATTCTGTAAATGTGCTAGAAAAATGAGGAGTGTGATTTGTTATGCCATTTTGAAGTAGCCTCAGTCCTTAATAGACAGTAAGTTCAATGCATTTTGTCTATGAGATTTATTTTGGTTTATTTGCAACCAGAGAAGGCATTACTATACATATACAATGCATAACTCCTACATAAGGGCTTTTAGTATACAGTACGTCTTCCATGTGAGCTTTTAGGTCTGGTTATTTTCTGAAACGGAGTCTGAGATGCTTTTTTAAGATGCCTTCATGCTACCAAAGCACCTAGGCCCAGCCTATTTTCAAACCAGTTCCCACAGATATCGAAACCTCTCTGTGCATGAGATGTTTTGATAGAGAAGAAAAAAAACATATTGTAAAATATCGGTTTACTTTGTAGACCAACATTTTATTTCTATTGCTTTACCTTTTTTATCTGTTGATTGCGATGAAGTTTATGACAGTTATACATATGAGTGTGGTATATAATTCATTTAAGTATAAATAGATAAACTATACAGTGTACACAGTTTTACGACTGATGTAGCTGTGGATATGACAAATATGAATCATAAATATATATTATAGATTTACATCGGTAATACATGTACTATTTCCTGTTGGGATGGTTTCAAAATGTGTTCGGGCTCTTTTTGGGCTTTGGTAAGTTCTCCTTCACTTTGGCAGCATCCTCTGAGGGAATGAGATTTTGAAAGATCTTCCGGTTTTTCCTCTCTCTCTCAAGAACCTGTCTACATGAATAAATCTCACCCTCATAGATTTCCTTGCTTGCTTTTTGCCCCAATGAGATTTCAAAGAATAGTTCTACAGATGTGACGTGCCTCTGTAGCATAACTGCTTCTATACAAATGTTCTCTAATACATAGCTTTAGCTAACATTGCATGTGGCCAGGGTGTTGTATTGTAAATCATATTAATAATATTCTTTGAGATTTTTGGAAAGCATACTTTTTATTGACCTGTTTTGAGTAGCCATCACATGATTTACTAGTAGTAGTGCACACATTTTAGCTTGTGCAATTATACAAGTGTCCTTCCTGTTCTTGAGTGTGAAACCTACTGTTTGCATTCACTCAATTTGGGCTCATGTTATTCATACGCTGAAGAGGAGAATAGGAAATGCTTGACCTTACCTGGGTGAGAGGCCCCTTTATTTGTAAGAAATAATATGTTAACTGACTCTGACTCGCGTTTTATTTTTGGATAAGCATACCCTAACACTGGAAATGTGCTATTTTTTAAGTTTTTGCATACCGTTGAGATTAAAACTCACAGAAAGAATAATTTATGGAATCCAGGACTGATTTTTTTTTTCTTCTTCAGCTGACTAAGATTTGTATACTTTTTATTTCCAGGGTTGCATTTCATAGAAGTTGCTTTAATAATCAAACTTTCTACGTAACTTTGTATGCCTTTCTCATGGTGTCTCAGTGCCACTGATCTTCCCGATTCTGTTTTACAGAGCTAGAGATGTTACTGTGAAGGCACTGTGGGTTTCTTTTGCAAATTGTGGTAGTAGATGTGCCAAGGAAGGAACCTCTGTGTGATTCATCCTGTGTTATGATTTAATTCTTAGTGAAATCTAAAATAAAGTCTTTTCTGTTCTCTTCTTTCTCCAGTCGTTCTGTTACATCACACATGTCCACATGAGGGTGCTCATGCACCATTGATCATTATGCACCATGGGGTCATTTTAGGATGATGAGTTGAGAATTGTTTCCTGTTAACTGTGATGCATATTAATGAGCGAATCAAAGGTATGTGTCCAAGCATCATCTCTAAATCACATAAATGCATTGCTCACTCTCTATTCCAGGAAATATGAGCTGTTATGGGGGTGTAATAAAGGGCTTCTCAGACTGATGGCTTTCACAGAGTCCAGTGAAGTGCTCTTGAGTTCAGGCGTTCCCTGTTGGACTGAGAGCTACAGTAAGAGGTAAAGAGGGTGATGTCTGAGCAATGGCACTTTCAGCCAATTACCTGATGTTTAGAGGAGGCACATCTGAAAGTGGTTTGTTTAATCTGGTTAAAAAGTAGTCAGCTGAAATTCCTCATGGTGATATAATCTCTGGAAAAATGCTTTTGTAGTTCAGGAAAGTATAGTAGGTCTTTGTGTTAATCTCCAGACATGTATACAAAAGAAAGATTTCAAGATAGCCAATCATGAAGCCTAATAGCTTACAGTGGATCAAGTATACGTTATGAATTAGATTTTCACTCTTCTTAAGTCTGTCATTGTAAAGCTTCAGTCTTTTGGTTTATGGGACAATTTGAGTGGAAATACAAGATTGCCCAAAAGGGATTTCCTGTAGGAAATATGTCCATGAACAAAGCCTTGTTAAACTCTTAAGTATATTCATTAGAGTAAATGATACCAGAATTTTAATTTTTAAGTGAGCAATCCTTTTCAAATTATTTTTATAAGGGCTCAGTATATATTTGCCCCTCATGTTCTGGCATAAAAGGGCAATGGCAGCGATCTTCTCACTATCTTCAATTAGGCTGTTTTCCCCTGGGCAAATCTGGAGCTCTCAATCACAGTTAACAGACCCTAATCTGAGAATTAGCATGAGGGTATTCCCTCTATTACAGCTTCCTCTCTGTGTGTAGTCAGCAGATAGAAAATGATAATTCTGAAAGAACCAAAGCCGTCCAATGCTTGAGGCTGGTTAGTACAGCTGGGTAAAAATAAATATTTCAGATTAGTTGCAATTGCTTCATTTAAATGGTCCCGATGTTGATTCTTATAAATAATAAGATAGATATTTTACTCTGTGCCTATTTTTAATGTCAGCGTGATAATGCATTTGTATTGCTCTGTCTGTCCTGGTGATGTCACTATGTTTTTTGAGCTATCCCCCTTTACTGCATAGTTTGTGCCATGTTGTTCTTTTTGGCATCCTCCGCACCATCTTCAGAAATCATGTTTTACTTTAATGTGAGTTCACAGTCTGTATTGAATTCAGTGCAATTAATGACCGTTTCACGAAAAATGACAGGATGAATCTTTTTCTAATTTTCTCTGAATTTTAAAGCAAAATTGGCATTTTTTTTCCAAAACAGAATTGAATTGAGATCTGAAGTTAATTAAATTAATTTTAATCTTATTATTTATAATTAATAAACTCTTATAACTAATAAACTATAATCAATAACAACTGCAGCCCAAACCTACGTCAAGCACAAGTTTCAATTTTATATTATAAAAAGTTTAGATTTGTTTTTTTTTAAATAACCAAATTAGCCCCCTTAGGATATGTTTTAAGTGCATTCATTGTGGTTGCATGTGATAATGTGAAATAAAGTGCTTCTCTTCTTTTGTCATATTTGTTTGTACAAGACAGATCAACTGCAGATTTAGGCCCTGATCAGACAGAATGGGTTTTGTGCGTTTCGTGCGCTGTTTATGTGCCCTGGGCATCTCGGTTTTAGCCGCCTGCTGCACCTCGCGTTTTTGTAGAAGCGCTCTGAGCACCTGAAGTAAAATAAAAATAATAAAAATCAACTCTGAGCAGAAAAGCACCCAACGTCATTCGTGTTTTTTTTCCGTTGTCCAATCAAATTAACGGAAAGATGGGCCTTCCGTTTTGGTGACTGAAGTTTACAGTTGCTTGGAACCAGTGGAACGTCCAGAGACTGCAATGATGGAGGATAAACTTTTTTAAAGTTTCTGCTAATATGACAGTTTACTTAACAGCAAACCAAAGATTCTAGAGCGCCTACGCTATAATCGTTGATTAGATTGACAGGACAACTGATTTGGTGGTTGCCTAGCAACATAAAAAATGCAGCGCACTGCTCTTTTCTAAATGAAAAAAAAACTATTAAAAAAAAAGTGCTGTACACCTTGTACACATTCTGTCTGATCGGGGCGTTGATCATCTGCTGTAGTACTGAGTCCTCTTGCATCATCCAAGCAGAAAGACTTCCTCTGAGTCTGTTTCCCCTGTCACACACTGATTTCCCATTATCTCAGCAGCCCTGAAGACATCCCCTGTGCTGTGGCTCATGTTGCCATTTAGGGGTGTACAAAGAACACTTTGACCCACTTGAGAAAACAGAGTCAGACATCCTCCTGGAGCCCAAAAACTGCTGATTTATCTTAGCAGTAACAGATTACACTTGCTGTTACACGGGCTCCTTTAAGTATTGCGCCTGATGCCAATGTCAACCAACAAATCCTTTCAAAGGAACTGTCGTAATGCTTAGAAAAATTAAAGGCAGTAAACTAGCCTTTGGGCTGTCTTTTATACAGCGACTTTTCAGCAGTTGTCGTTAACTAAAACTACAACTATTGAAAACATTTTTGTTAATTGAAATATAGCTGAAATAAAATGTTGAATGAATTTTTTTTAATGAAAATTAGAAATATTGCCTTAGGAACTAAAACCAAAATAAAAAAATAATCTAAACAGTAATATTAAATAATAATAGTAAGCACACAAATTTACTAAAAATGAAAATATTAAAATATATATAAAATATCAAACTTTATCAAAATATCAACTATAATAGTATATGCTGTAAATAATGCTAAAATTACATTGATTGTAATAAGTCAAAGAATAGCTCACAACAAAGCAACCATAGTATAGTTAAAGTGCTCCTATTATGGATTTTTGAAAATTACCTTTCATGCAGTGTGTAACTCTGAATGAAAACATCCTGCAAAGTTCTAAATCTAAAAGTGCACCGTGTATAAAGTTATTGTCTTTCAAAAGAAAGTCGATTCTGAGTCATGAAAACAAGTCGTTTTTAAAACGAAGGGGTCATATGATGCAATTTAAAATGTTTCTTTCTCTTTGTAGTGTTACAAGCTGTTCGTGCATAGATAAGATCCCTAAAGTTGCAAAGACTGAAGTCTCAAACCCAAAGAGATATTCTTTATAAAATTTAAGACATGTCCATGCCTTCCTAAAACGCCTAATTTAAGCACGCCCCCACGTGTCTATGTCACTGTGTGGGAAGATTTGCATAACACCGCCCAAATGTTCACACAAAGAAAGAAGGCGTAACTTTTATTCTCACTGTAGTATTGTTGTTGCTGCCGCCGCCATGTCGTGGAGACATTAAAAGACATAAAAGAGACATTTATTGGGTTTGTCTCATCGTGCTGGGACACGGCATCACAGTATGGTAAGGGGGTAACATTTCTGTCACACGCTTTGATATTCGACCAATCACAACGCACTGGACAGCTGGCCAATCAGGGAACACCTTGCTTTTCAGACAGATGAGCTTTGTAAAAATCGACGCGTTTCATAAAGGTGGAGCATAGAGGAGCAACAATAATGTACATTATGTGGAAAATAATGTGTCTTTTGAACCTTAAACTGCATAAACACATTGCATTACACCAAATACACAACATAATGTTCTTTTTATCAACGTCATATGAACCCTTTAAGCTGTTTCAAGTTGACGTCAACATGAAACATTAGCATATTTATGCCCTCCCAATTGTTGCGCGCACAGACCCGGGAAAACTTGAACCTCCCCGTCCTTTCTCTGCACTGTGAGGGTAAATCCGTTAGGGTATGTCGAAAAACTCCCAACTCATTTTCTCCTCCAACTTTAAAATCATCCTACATCACTGCAGAAGAACGGACCCAGTGTTTACAAAATGAACGTGCAAGGAGGGTCAGACACCCTTTACAAAAGGGGGTAAAACAACGATGTAGGGCGATTTTGAAGTTGGAGGAGAAAAGTGTTGGGAGTTTTTAGACATACCCTGACTCGAACCGTTGTACACAGACAGAGTACGCATGTGCCTCACAGAGCTAGACAAGAAGAGCATTTGTGGTTAAAAGTGTATAAATATAAATTTTTAAAGAGAATGACCAATCGTTTCCCTAGATAAGATCCTTATTCATCGGCCGGGGTCGTGTAGAGCCCTTTGAAGCTGCACTGAAACTGCATTTTTAACCTTCAATCCATTGAGCACCACTGAAGTGCACTATATGGAGAAAAATACTGGAATGGTTTCCTCAAAAACCTTTATCAGAAATTATCAGGAAATGTTTTATTCTGAAAGTGGAGTAATTCTTTTAAAAACTGTTGCTGTCGTGTACTCTGTACTGTAGCATGCAAAATACGTATTTAGTTTTGTGTTGTGTTCGCTCTGCGCAGCTTGTAGGTCTCCGTCTAACCGGCTAACAGCAATATCTGTTCGCTCGCAATTGTCTAGAAATGTGGCGATGAATAGTGAATGTTTGTCATTATTATTACTTGGAGTTTTGATAAAGAATAGAGCAATACGTTGGTGTAGCCTACAAACTGCAGTGCTTTATCAATAAGTTTCTGCATTGGGCTAGTGCATATACCATGGCTGTTTGGGTGTTTACCACCAAGCTGTGGGCTAAGTAATGGGCGTTCCGTTATTGACATGCGCTGCACGCAGTAGACCAATCACAACAGACTGGGTCATCAGACCAATCACCACAGTTTAGCGTCACGCAAAGGAGGGGTTTGGAAAAATGAATCGTTGAGCAAAAAATGAAAAAATAAATGCATATTATAAGACAATGAAAGTGTTTTTTGACCTTGCATGCATGTTAACCTGTTGTTGGGGACTCCCACAACCAAAATATGAACCTTTCATAACCCATAATAGGGGCACTTTAATGATCAGGTCCCACTAGCAGTCTGGTGTTGTCCACAGCCAATTATTTCGGAGTATGCTGGGCAACCAAAACTTCATTTGATTGGTTACAAGAAGCAGGTCAATCTGTTGGTATATTGCTGCCTCGTAAATCTTTTTGACTGTAATTAGGTTATGTATCTTTACTAAAAGTGCAAAAACACTGCCCAGTTTATCTTAGACCAGTCCTCACCATCTGCCTCCATGGTAAAAGGATAGCTCACCTAAAAATAAAACTGTCATCATTCACTCATCTTCATGCTGTTCCAAATATGTATAAATTATGCAGAACAAATGATGATGTTTGGAAAGTCTATGGGGTCCAAGTGAAAGTCTGTGGTGTCTAATCTTGTTTGGACCACAAGTTTAGAACAACAAGAGTGTGAGTAAATGATAATGGAACTTTAATTTTTAAGTGAATTATCCCTTTAGCGTGGGTGTAATTCTTACATCATAGAAGCAGGGCTCTGAGGGGTAACATGGCATTATTATGGCTCACAGTGGGGAAAGTTTGAGTGGTCTTTTGGGGAAGGTGACTGTACGAAATGGATCTACCTGCTGAGAGAACAGGCTCTGTGCTGAAGGAGTCATGCTGAGAGTGACTGGGTTTGCTAAGCCTTTTCCCACATGGAGGGTTCCATGCCTTTTGATGGCTGTTTTAAAATGTCTCTGACAGCAGCATTTGTATGTTTGATGGAAAATGTGTGTGCTGTAATCATGCCCTTTCCTCTAATTCATCTACATATGCAGTGGAACTTTGTCAGATACAGATAGCATCTAAAGCAGCCTATATGTATAATATGTTTAT
>NW_015505271.1:764835-771240 GCF_001515645.1 Sinocyclocheilus grahami | reverse complement strand
GAACAGGCTCTGTGCTGAAGGAGTCATGCTGAGAGTGACTGGGTTCGCTAAGCCTTTTCCCACATGGAGGGTTCCATGCCTTTTGATGGCTGTTTTAAAATGTCTCTGACAGCAGCATTTGTATGTTTGATGGAAAATGTGTGTGCTGTAATCATGCCCTTTCCTCTAATTCATCTACATATGCAGTGGAACTTTGATACAGATAGCATCTAAAGCAGCCTATATGTATAATATGTTTATGTTTGAGATTGTGACTGTATTATCAATCCATATTATAATTCTTTAAAGCATTCTTTAGTGACAAAAAGTGGATTGTCTGTAGTCCATTCATTCGTGTGAAATAAGAGATGTTTTAGTTTGTTAGTAAGTTTTGTGTCAGCATCTTATAACTGTAGGAGTTCTCCACTAAACCATGGGAGATCTTTTCATGTGGTGGACCTCCAGACTTCACTTCTATGGCTGCTTCCAGTCTGTGGCTCTACCTCGTAGTTCTTCAAAAGATTTGGTAAGGCTTAAAATGAAGCCTCCTTCATCACCCTGCTTGTAATGACCAATGTGGATTTTGATATGGCCATTGCGCCCCAATAAGCATCATTCATCTATGGAAATCAAACATATAATTTGCTTTAAAAAAAAAAAAAAACTGTCTAGTGCACCACTATGTTGTTCACGGTTTTCTCAAATATGTGTAATGAGTATGAGTTATTGGAAGTTTCCCTCCCCCATGCCACATATAGGAATGTGTATTTCAGAGTTCTGAAAGTTCTGATGTGTCTGATGTGCAATCGAATTAGTGACTTGGACCCAGGTCACGTTTTAATAGACTTCAGATTTGACCTCAGACTTGACGAAAAAAGCTTAAGAATATTTTAAAAACAACTCAAGTCTTTTATCCTTAATTACTCATCCTAAAGAAAGAATTTGAGGTTAATTTGTATGGTTTTATTATATCTGTGTCACGTATTTCACGTATGTAGTGGTAGAGCGGACCTATATCATAGAATTTGGTGGCATATGTCCGTCTATTGTGTGTAAACTCCAAAATGTCAAAAGAGTATGAAACATGGAGGGAACCACCGTGCCATACAGTATGTTCTCACATTTCATTATCGTGTTAGAATCAGGAACATAAGGAAGATTGGCTAGATGCTATTATGAAATTTTATTTTCAACAAGGCATAATGGCTACCGTCGCCCACTCTGAAATTAAGCTGGGTGATGTGAATTAAGGCCTACCCACTAACCACTTTCTGTATCCACCACTGACTCTAGGGTTACTCAATAGAGGTGCATGTTGTCACAGGAAGCATTACATGTTTTTCAGCAGAATTTAAACAGTAAAGCAATGTAAAAGATAAGGAAATCTCAAACCATTTTTATGACCAGCAGATAGTCTATTGTAAATAATAAAATGTGTAAAATTAGATATTTAAAACAAATGCAGCAACTTTCCAATTAACAATAAATAATACAACTGACCCCAAACTAACAAGAATAAATATACCTTGATTACATTACTTTTGTCTGAATGTATACTAATGTTTTTTTAGTGTGTGTGTGTCCTGCTATAGAAAAATATATTTTAACTTATGGAGGGTATTTGTAGTAAAACTGTTGTTATACAAATGGTAATCAATATGCCAAAAAAAAACAATTTTACTATAATAAAACTATGGTTAATTTTCGTAAGGGACCTGGAGACCTTGTGGTTCTTTTTATTTCTAAATTTTTTAAATTATATTTTGCTTGTGAGTGCCTATCATGTCCTCTTTGAGGCCAAATTTCAGATGTCTTTCCTCAGTCTACTCATATCATTGGGTGATACTGAGATTGTCTCATTAAACCTTGAAGGGGTCAACCATGTAATTAAGCGACAAAAAGTAATATCTTACCTTAAAAGGGAACCGGCTCAGATTGCAATAGGAAACCCATCTGACTGAAACAGAATACTTGAAGCACAGTCGAGGGTTGGTGGGCCAGGTTTTCAGTTCTATTTTCAAATCTCACAGTAGGGGAGTAGCAGTCTTGATTCATAAGAAAATAAACTTCAGGTTTGAGGATATGATGAAAGATACAGGAGGACATTACATTCTTATTGTAGACCAGCTTTTTGGAAAAAGGGTCCTTATCAGAAGTGTGTATGCCCCAAATACATTTGAACCTAATATTTTTCTGAATTGTCAATATATCATAATTTTCTGCTAATCACATAAATATTGGCGGAGACTAACTATGCGCTCGACCCCAGCTTAGGCATTAATCCACCTAAACATATAGCAGCTTCGAGACAGGCTGCTAAATTGAATACGTGTGAAGATTTGGGCCTGCTTGATGCATGGAGAATCGTAAACCCTAAAGTTAGAGACTTTACATATTATTTGCACCCACATAGGAAGTCCTCTAAGATAGGATAGAATATAATGTGTTTGTGTCTAGACAGGTCATGGACAGAATAAAAGATTGTGCTATAGGCATACAGTGGGTATAGAAAAGAATCACCCTTTAAAATAATCACGTTTTATTGCTTTGCAGCCTGAAATGAAGTGTATTTACTCAGTGCAACTTATAACATCCAAGTGTATACAGTACACAGTATACTTTTTTCTGTTGGTATTGACTGGTTCACAACACCTTATTTCAAAAGCTTACTTTCTTTTCTATTCAATTGATCATATTTGGCGTATTTGGAAGAAAACTCTCAGTAATGAGTATATTGATGACGACAGGGTAGATATAGTTAAATTGATCCAAAGAATATTTACTTCCAGTAGATCGAAACGCAATACAAATGGTCAAAACGCAATACAAAATATTGCTGTATCTACATTACCCAAAGTATTCTGAATAAGATGAATAGTAATCACTTTCCATTATGCATTGGAAATTTCATGCATTGTTTTTGGCATTGACCAGTCATTAAAAAGTTCTGGGATGGGGTGGCACAGAAGATGGTAGATATTTTTAAAATAACATTTAATAAGGACCCTGGGTTTTTCTTTCTTGGTCTGCCAGCAAAAGATATTGCTTTAACTGCTAACCGGTTTCTTCTATGTAATACGTTTCTGTTACTCACTAAATGTATTTTAATTGAGTGGATTCACTCTAGACCCCCATAACTTTTCCCTTACTGCAGTGGTCAGAGGTGATGGTATCATGTTTAAACAGAGGTGGAGCATCTACCAACCAATTTACAAGAGATCATATTTAAGGGAAGATTTGTATTCGAATAAGCACTTTATTTCACTGAACAACTTGATTACTTTGTATTGTATGAGATGGAACTTGCAGCTACCTTAAATATTTATAATAAAGATGCCTGAACAGCCATCTATACTAACAAAATTTGGATCGCAATGAAATTATCAACATCTTCAATTAAAGGTCCCCTGAAATGCTTAGAAACACGCAGCGTTACTCTGTGTTGACATCATTTTAACTGAAACAGGAAGACAGGGCGGGACATATCAAGCAGCCCCGCCCCTTTTTAAAATAGCCAATAGCGTTTGTTTATATCACAGCTTGGGCTAGAGCCGTTCAGAGCCGTTGAGCTCCGTAAAGCCGCATTTGACAGGGTATGCCAGCTACAATCTCATCTATATTGCTTTAAAATATAGCATTCGGTGTAGAATTCAAATAGCTCCGATACATTTTGTGGTCTGCGCCGACTCGTGCATGTGATCCGCTCCGTGCTATCGTGTCTCTGGACCAGAGCAGAGTGAATGTGAGGTGCGGTGGTTAGCGTGACAGCGCGAAACCAGACTTCTTTTTTTCCCAATGGAAAGCATATTTACACTGTTTGAATCGTTCCCTGTCCCCTATATAGAGCACTACATGCCATTCACTGTACAGAAAATACTAATTCTGTGGACAAGTGACCGATTTCAGCCGCGGCTTCGGCGTCTATTTTATAGTGTAGGGGGCGGGCGCTTCGGATACTAGAGAGCATTTGATTGGACAGAAAGTTTGATGAGAAGCTGAAGTACGATGTGACATCAAATAAATCATTGAGCCGTTTTGGAAGTGACGAACTGCAAGCTTTGAATGCTTATATCTTCTAAATGCGAATTTTGTCACTGTTTTGGAGCACACTGCCTTATAGATAAACTTAAGACTAACATATTGATACTAACACCCAAAAAACTTTAATTTTGATTTCATGGGGACTTTAAGGTAAGGTTATATGGGTAGTCTCAACCCCATCTGTAGCTCCGCCCCTTGTGTGATGTTTGCGTGTTTTGAAGCTTACAAAATTCCCTGAAAAACACACAAATATTGGGCAAAAGACTATATTTTTCTAGATGATTCAAGTATTAGCCTTATAATTTGACCAAAATCAGGTATCTCAGATAACAACGTGATGTTGCTATCTACCTTATGGACTAGACTGTGTTGGAATCGTGCCTATAATGTGTTAAATCTTGCTTTGGTAGGTAGCTCACTAGACTTTGGTAACATCTCTTTTGGAGACTTTTTCAGTTGTGTGGCGATAACTGTTATTAAATACTTTTTAAGAGTAGGATGATGAATACTTTAATTTGCAATTCTGTTTGTAGTATTATGTGCATTGGTGTTTTTCCAAGACAAAATGAGTAGGACCAAGCTTCTCCTGGTTTCATCTCCTGCTTTAAAACTCATAGTGTCACCTCAACACTTCATTAACTCAACTTGGCCAATAAAAGCAGAAGGTTAGAGGTCAAATGTGGGCCCCTGTAAGGTACACACCCTAGCTCTCAAGGTCAAAAAATGGTCCAAAGTTGAGAGCAGTGCACTTGCTCCCAGGAGACCAAGAGTATCTAATGACACCTCAGCAGGATGCTGGATTGGTACATGACTGTAAAAAGGGGCCCTGAGGTTGTCTAGGTAATTTCTCTTCTTCCTCTCCTGCATTCTAATTGCACAGGTGGCGACAAGTGGTGTAAATGCACAACCATATGAAAGGTAAAATGGTGAAAAACAAGGTCTGATGGGATAGCCCAGTGTGCAGTGGGTGGACATTGCTTTCCACCGTGTTACAGTTCATGACTGCAAAATGTTTCCACTGAACACTTCAGTGGTATCAGACATTAGCATTGGACTAACGCTAAAATATCCATTACGTTTTCTCCCGTGAATGTATTTCAGCATGTACATAACTCACTGAAGCCTCTAATGATGCAATTTAAATCCAAGCAGAGCAGAGCAGGGTTTCTTCTATTTTCAAGGAATAGTCTCAACAATATGCAGATCACAAAATGAACATTCTCTTAAGAGTCTTTAAAGACCGTATTTATCTTCTGTATAGAGAATTTCATAAAATCAATGTTTCCTTGAGTGTGCAGAAGACTGTCAAACTGTAACATTTGGATAATTAATAGCGAACCTTTCATATGTTAGAGCAACAGCTCATTTTCTACTTTTTACCCCATCTGGTAATGCCTAAATTTACTATAGACACCAGAAACTCCCACAAATCAAAAGAAATTCCTTACAGGAAGGGAGTCATTTGTCATCCTTAAGACTAGAAGCATGGCAAGAAAACTAGCATGCTTATGTGGCAGAAAGGAGTGAATTATGAGGGTATCAGAGGTTTATCCATTGCGTTCTTTCAGGATGGGCAGCTCACAGAGCTCATGGAAACTTGTCTCTGTGCTTGAGAGTAGTAATATTTATATCTATCAAGATGCCTACCCACTGAAGGTTATCAGTGAATTTGTATTCCACAGTGGTCTGTAAATACAGTGAAAAGAATCGCCCCCTTTAAAATAATCACATTTAGTTGCTTTGCAGCCTGAAATGAAGACTGACACGGTTTTTGTTTTATGCAGCTGTATTTACTCAGTGCAACTTATAACATCCAAGAGAAACATATAACAACGTGTCAGAAAAAGAAACTGAGTTGGAAAAAGGATCACCTCCTTGTGTCAGTATTTTGTTGAACCACCTTTTGCTTTAATTACAGCCTTTAGTCTGTTGGGATATGTCTCTACTAACTTTACACATCTAGAATTTATAATATTTGCCCATTCTTCTTTGCATAACTGCTCAAGTTCAGTTAATCCTTCAGTTTATCCAAAGCGACTTACAAATGAGGACAATAGAAGCAATCAAAACTAACAAAAGAGCAACAATATGTAAGTGCAAATGACAAGTCTCGGTTAGCCTAAAGCAGTACACATAGCAAAGTATTTTATATATGTAGCGCCCCCTGCCCTCTTAAGCTGGCCTGGCCTAAGCTCTGTAGGGTGGAGCACCGGGTTCCTTTAATTGATGTCTCTCGACTATAACTCTAGACCCCTATCCCGATACCACTATTTAGAGATGTGAACTTCACTGATAATTAAATAAACTGATAAGGTTATACATCAAAGGCGATTTATTTATAAAACAGAAAAAAGGAAATGAGAGAAAATAAAGTATATAGTTATG
>NW_015505271.1:757785-764210 GCF_001515645.1 Sinocyclocheilus grahami | reverse complement strand
TGTAAACTGGTAATACGATTTCAATAGACAGAATATAAACCAACGTGGGCCCACTCACACACATAAACACACTCACACACCACCTCGATGCAGGCCTGAGACATTGCTTGTGTGCGTAGGGGCCTTTGAAACTGCAAATTGGCCTCTTCGCTCTTCAGTGAGCAAAATAAACCCAATAGAATGTACCTGCGTTCTTTAAGCAGCCCGGATACTCTCCCGTGTCCGGCTACACAATCCTCCACGAACAGCCGTCCGTCCCCCGATGCCGGAGGAACACCCAACACTCCCGGTGGCTGGGTGCGCTATCCGGTAGCGTCTCGTACCTTCCCTTGATGTCAGAGGACCTTTGAGTGCTTCCGGTGACTCGAAAGGTCTATCTGAGTCCTCAGTCACGTCCCACGACAAATAATGAGCTAATAACAAGCTCAATAGTGCAGAATAGTTCAGCAAATAATACTCAAAGAGATCGCTGGTTCTCAATAAACAAATAGTTAACACACAGCCTGCGTCAACTGTTAAACTTAAACCCCAACAGATACTATAAACAAAACTAAATCATATAACTCGCGTTTTGCAGTTATAAAAGTTAGCTTTTTATCAGAACCAAACCCATCAGCGACCAGGATCTCCTAATCGCTGCTCGTCTTCTCCCCACAGTCTTTTAAACGGCCAATAAAATCAGCCTCACCTATGAGAGGGCGGGTCTAAACCAGTATATATCCAATCAACTAAAATAAATCAAACTTGATAGCGAAAACCACGTTTTCTCGCAAGTGCACATCAACCAAACATTAGTGTTCAGTGAAGGGTCTCTTAAAGGGGAACACACACATATCCAAGTGCTTTGTTTTCTGATGAGCACTCGGTCTCCAACTGTCAACATTTGAGGTTTCACTCTTTGGTCATAGAGCCACTTGTTTCTTTGGTGAACCTTCAATGAAGTCTCAGCTGCTAACTGATATGCCTGCTGAAGTTCAATCTTCATTTTCTCGACATACTGCAGATGATTTACTCCTCTCTCACCATCAGTGGAAGTGCCGAAACACACGTCAATGGGCAAACGAGCTTCTCTTCCAAAGAGGAGGTATTAAGGGGAGTAGCCTGTAGCCTCGTTCTTTGTACAATCGTAGGCATGTACAAGCTGAGTGATGTGTTGACTCCACTTACTCTTTTGGGCAGGATCCAGGGTACCGAGCATGGAAAGAAGGGTCCGGTTAAAGCGTTCTGGTTGCGGGTCACTTTGTGGGTGGTAGGGTGTTGTCCGTTATTTGCGGATTCCCAGCATCCCTAGTAGTTCTCGTATTAGCCGGCTTTCAAAATCTCGCCCTTGATCAGAGTGAATGCGTGAGGGCAATCCATAGTGAACAAAGAACTTTTCCACAAGGACTTTGGCAACCGTTACTGCTCGCTGGTCTTTGGTAGGGAATGCCTGAGCATAGCGAGTGAAGTGGTCGGTTATTACTAGCACATTGGCAATGCCCTTGGAATCGGGTTCAAGTGACAAGAAGTCAATGCATACTAGGTCTAGTGGACCATTACTAGTAATGTGGTTCAATGGGGCAGACTTCTGAGGTAGTGTCTTTCGGGTAATACAACGACCACAATTTTTATGTACTGCTCAATGTCAATGGTCATACGGGGCCAGTAAAATCGATCTCTTAGTAGCTCAGTCGTCCGTTCCACACCAAGGTGACCAGAATCATCATGTAAAGACTGCATGACGGTTAGGTGATATTTCTCAGGCAGAACCAGCGGAACTTTTTCTTTCCCACTTTGGCTTTTGGTGACTCTGTATAGTAAATTGTTTCGAATGACCAGTTTTGGGCCCTGACGTTGTAGGAGAGTAAGCACTGGATCAGAACTCTTCATAGGGGTAAGTACCTTGCCAAGTTCAAGGTCTTGTTTTACCACTCTGATAACGGGGTCCTGTTCTTGTGCCAACTTTAAGTCTGCATTGGTCAACTGCTCCATATGACACACTTCCAGCAAAGCTGGGCAGGAGTAAGCAGGAGGGATGCTACATGGCGAAACCCCTAGCTGGTCTACCAGGCGGGTGGATTCTTCACTCCAAGGAGAACTGGCCAACTTACATATTGCTTTGACACCTGACTGCGCAATTTCGGTCCAAGAGGCACTAGCAGCAGGGTCAGTAGGGTAACGGGATAGCGCATCCGCGTCAATGTTATGTTTGCCAGGCTTGTACTGCAGGCAGAAGTTGTATGTCGCTAGAGCTGCTAGCCAGCGATGACCAGTCACATTCAGCTTTGCACTTGTCAATACATAAGGGGATTGTTGTCAGTTCTCACAACAAATTGAGCACCATATAGGTAATCGTGAAATTTGTCAACAACAGCCCACTTTAAAGATAGGAACTCTAGCTTGTATGGGGTAGCGCTGCTCTGAAACACTCAACTTTCTGCTAGCAAAGGCAACCGGTCGAAGTCCATCAGAATGTTCCTGATTTAGCACAGCACCTAGGCCACTCAGACTAGCATCCACATGGAGTACATATGGCAAGGATGGGTCAGCGAAGGCAAGTACTGGTGCATGAGTTAGACAATGTATGATTTTTTGAAAAGCCTCTCCACATGCTTTGTCCCATCGTTCACCAAATGGTTCAGTCTCCTTGTAGTACTTCTTTCCTTCCATCTTGCTCGGTCCTTTTGCAGGGGGGTAGCCTTTTGTGAGCTCTGTCAAAGGTCTTACAATGGTAGAGTAATTCTTAATGAAACGCCGATAGAACCCACAAAATCCAAGAAAGGATCGTAAGGATTTCAGGTCAGTAGGCTCTTTCCACTGATTAACAGCTGCTACTTTCTCTGGGTCCGGAGCTATACCCGCAGCAGAAATAATGTGTCCCACATACTTGATCTGTGGCTGACAGAACTGGCACTTGTCGATAGATACTTTCAGCCCCCATTCCTCCAGTCGGTCGAGAACCTTCATCAATCGCTCCTCGTGTTCCTCGAGTGTGCTGCCAAAGACAATGAGGTCGTCAAGGTAGATGATTACTTGTAATAGATGCATGTCACCGACCACTTTCTCCGTATACCCGCAGCAGAAATAATGTGTCCCACATACTTGATCTGTGGCTGACAGAACTGGCACTTGTCGATAGATACTTTCAGCCCCCATTCCTCCAGTCGGTCGAGAACCTTCATCAATCGCTCCTCGTGTTCCTCGGGTGTGCTGCCAAAGACAATGAGGTCGTCAAGGTAGATGATTACTTGTAATAGATGCATGTCACCGACCACTTTCTCCATAAGCCTTTGAAACGTCGCTGGGGCCCCAGTGATCCCTTGTGGCATGCGATGAAACTGGTAGAATCCCAGCGGACAGATAAAGGCAGTTTTTTCTTTGTCTTCTTCAGACATCGCTATTTGATAATAGCCGCTTCGCAGATCCAAGACTGAGAACCATTTGCTGCCGGCCAAACAGTCTAAGGCATCATCAATCCGTGGGGTGACGTATTGGTCTGGAATAGTGCGGCTGTTTAAGGTCCGATAATCAATGCACATCCGTACAGCACCACTCTTCTTCCGAGCTATCACAATTGGTGACGCATATGGGCTTCTGGATTCTTTGATGATACCAGCTGCTAGAAGATCTTTTAGGTGACGTCTTACATCATCAATATCGGCTGGGCAAATGCGTCGTGAACGTTCTCGGAAGGGCCGAGGATCATTCAGTCTGATCTGATGGGTAACACCTCTGGCTAAGCCTACATCCCATTCCTCTGTGGAGAAGACATTACTTCGCTCAGCCAAATTCAGACATAATCTCCTTTCCCAGGCAGCCGGTATGTTTGCCTCCCCAAAGTTGAATAACTCCGGATCAATCTGCCTTTTGGATACTGGGACTCCGTGTGCAACAGTAACTGTGTCGGTAGGGAATACATGGGCAATTATAGTCCCCGCTGGAATTGAGAGATCTTTACTTGTTTCATTGTGAATCAAGACTCTGAAGTTATTCACATCCACAGCTGAAGAAGGCAGTACAACTGGGGAAACAAACAGTCCAGCCAGAAGTGGATCAACAGACAAGGTTTCAATGAGAAAGATATCTTTCCTCAAGGGTTTATTGGACTTAACTTTGCATACAACATACCGCTCACTACGGGATGGGACGTTGAAAGTTCCTGGGCCTTCCCATTTCACTTGGCCTTCAGGGCGATCAGCAGCCGGAATTTGGCCGTTGTGATGGGTTTGAATTCTTAGAGACTGGGCGCTGTTTGTGACGTTAGTAGTCCCATTACAAGCTGTCAATCGCTGAAAGAAGCTGGCATTTGTTCTGATGATTACTGGGAACTGTGGCGGGCCTTGGGGGTCTGGGCAGACTAAAGCCAGGATAGCTATTGTCTCTTCAGCACCAGTGACAGTAACAGGGAACGAAACATCGATGACAATGTATCCTTTGTATGGATAATTGGATGAGCTAAGACCCCAGATAGATAACCCAGCAAGAGGATGGATGGGCACATTTGGCAGGTTTCATGAATACCAAGATTCGAAAACAATGGTGACTTGAGACCCGCTGTCCCACAGAGCCTGGCACGGATGTCCACCAATCTTTACTGCAACGGTCGAGGCTGGTCCCACTAATCCCTTGGGAAGACCATTTGGCTCACAGGTGTGTACATGACTGTTTTTGGAAAAACAGGCTTGATCTCCAGATGGGCTTCTGTTGTTTGGATCAGTCCTCATTCCTTTAGCTTTCCTTAAGGAGCGGACTAGCTTATGGATCACTTGGGTGGCATTTTCAGGGGCTTGACACTTTGTAGCAATGTGTCCATCCTCTCCGCACCGGTAACAAAAGTAATCTTCCTTGTTCCTTGAAAGCTTGTGTCGCATCGGATCTGGAGCAGATTGTTGTGGTAACTGAGTATGACTTGATGAACTACTTGGACTGACGTTCATTACAGCTAGCTGTTGTTGCAACTGATGTACTTGTTTTCTCAAATCTTGAACTTCAAATTCCTTTGTTACCTCTGGTTGCTCTGCGGGGCTTTTATGTTGTGGCTTCGTTCTGGATTCTAGCATCAAGGATGAAGCAGGTAAGCTATTTGAACAGTCGCCTTTGAGCTGGGTCCTCAGTTCTTGAATTTCCGCTTTAAGTTCTCTTACAAATGCTGGATGGAATTTTTCCTCATCCTGCAAGTGTATGGGCTTTGCTGTGGCTGTGATCTTGCGTCGAGTGGCTTCAGTTTCTTCAGCCTCACGGACCTCATTCAGAAGGCTCAGGAAAGTGGGTGGGTGTTCTTTTCGCTCCCTTAGCCTCAACTGCAGAAGCATCATGTCAGATTCAACAGCTCCACGAATCAGTTGTTCCACTCTAGCCTTGTCAACATGTGCTGGAGACAGCCCACCTTTTTGAATGACTTTAGTCAGTTATTTCTCCATCCTTCTCAGGAAATCAGAAAGTGACTCTCTAGGACACTGTCTAAGAAGCCGAAACGCAAAATACAAGTCTTCTCCAGACTCCGAGGACCCAAAAGTACTTTCCAGCGCTTCAAGGTACTGCAGCGCGCTAGCATCAGGGCTGGACATACGGACAGCTTTAATGATTTCCAGGGCTGGTCCCTTTAAGCTTTCAACAACCCTTCTTCGTTTTTCCTTCTCAGAGCACTCACATTCGGTTATCATCATTTTAGCTTGCTCGATCCAATGATCCATGGTTTCTTCTCCTGCGGGTGTCGGAACAGTACCAGAGAATGTACGTAAACGACGGTAGGCATTGCTGTCATTTTGTGGCCTTACCATTTTCTCTAGGATCTCACCCACTGCACGAATGATTGACTCAGGGGAACTGGGATTTGAACTCAGCGGGGGAAACAGAGCTTGTAGATCAGTCATAGACTTCCCTTCATCCCTAAGAAACTCAGAGAGTTTGTTGGCAAATCCTGCTGGAGCAGCAGTGGTTGAGTCTCTTTCAACAGCCATAAGTATCATCCAGGTCTCCTCCTCATCTGTAGGTCATAGTTCCATAGGGCAGCGTGTGGGGTCTACAGCCTCTCTGCATTCGCACAGCACTAGTAGTGTAGTTGGAGTGGCCCCACATTTTGTGTCTCGAACACGGACTCTTCCAAAGACTTTCACACTCTCTGCCAATTCTTCAATGCGTGCAATCTCTGTGTTGCTTGGTACACCAGTCAGCAGCAAGGCGTGAGCTGGATCGATCCATGCCTCTCTGCACCAGTCAGCTAGTTCACTTTGAAGAAGTGGGTTACTTCTGCGAGACATATTTCAACAGGAAGCAGTTAAGTGCCAGAAAGTGTCAGTTTTTCTTAGGTATCAACTTAAAGAGTATTGATGTGTTTCTTTCTCTCTTCTCTTATGGTACCAGAGAGGGGAAGATGATCCCAGACGAGCCCCCAATTTGTGTAGCGCCCCCTGCCCTCTTAGGCTGGCCTGGCCTAAGCTCTGTAG
>NW_015505271.1:755471-757390 GCF_001515645.1 Sinocyclocheilus grahami | reverse complement strand
GCTAGAACCAAATTATAAAGTCTCACAGTGAATATTTCCCAAACACAGGGTATAAAGTAACACTTTTCACTGTCTTATGAACTGAGACTGTAAACTGGTAATACGATTTCAATAGACAGAATATAAACCAATGTGGGCCCACTCACACACATAAACACACTCACACACCACCTCGATGCAGGCCTGAGACGTTGCTTGTGTGCGTAGGGGCCTTTGAAACTGCAAATTGGCCTCTTCGCTCCTCAGTGAGTAAAATATAACCAATAGAATGTACCTGCGTTCTTTAAGCAGCCCGTATACTCTCTCGTGTCCGGCTACACAATCCTTCACGAACAGCCGTCCGTCCCCCGATGCCGGAGGAACACCCAACACTCCCGGTGGCTGGGTGCGCTATCCAGTAGCATCTCGTACCTTCCCTCGATGTCAGAGGACCTTTGAATGCTTCCGGTGACTCGAAAGGTCTATCTGAGTCCTCAGTCACGTCCCACGACAAATAATGAGCTAATAACAAGCTCAATAGTGCAGAATAGTTCAGCAAATAATACTCAAAGAGATTTCTGGTTCTCAATAAACAAATAGTTAACACACAGCCTGCGTCAACTGTTAAACTTAAACCCCAACAGATACTATAAACAAAACTAAATCATATAACTCGCGTTTTGCTTTTATAAAAGTTGGCTTTTTATCAGAACCAAACCCATCAGCGACCAGGATCTCCTAATCGCTGCTCGTCTTCTCCCCACAATCTTTTAAACGGCCAATAAAATCAGCCTCACCTATGAGAGGACGGGTCTAAACCAGTATATATCCAATCAACTAAAATAAATCAAACTTGATAGCGAAAACCACGTTTTCTCGCAAGTGCACATCAACCAAACATTAGTGTTCAGTGAAGGGTCTCTTAAAGGGGAACACACACTTAACCAAGTGCTTTGTACCGTATACATATTTGACTGTAAACCCTTAACGGCAGAGTGTTCAGTTACCATGCTCTCAATAACCCTAGCTGGCTATTATAAAATCTACATTATAATTCAACACACTCTTTTAAGGGAAACCCATCTACTTTGCTGTAAAGCTACTTATAGCTTATATACATATTTAACTTCCCTGATAAGGGGGTTACATATATATTATATATATATATACACACACACACACAAAAAGAAAAACAAGTAGATAAAAAAATAAGATAAATAGATAAAGTAGAATAGTTAGAGGGTCAAATAAAGATGGAACATATGTGTTTTTAGTTGTTTCTTGAAGATGGCTAAGGACTCAGCTGCTCGGATTGAGTTGGGCAGGTCATTCCACCAGGAGGGAACAGTTAATGAAAAAGTGTGTGAAAGTGATTTTGTGCCTCTGAGATGGCCCAATAATGTGTCGTTCACTTGCAGAATGTCGGCTCATTATCTTGCAGCTGCATTTTGGATTAATTGTAGAGGTTTGATAGAAGTGGCTGGAAGACCTGCCAACAGAGCAACAGAGCAGTCCAGCCTGGATAGAACAAGACCTTGAAAAAGGAGTTGTGTTGCATGTTCTGAAAGAAAGGGCCTGATCTTCCTAATGTTGTATAAAACAAATCTGCAGGACCGGGCAGTTTTAGCAATGTAGTGTGAGAAATTCAGCTTATCATCAATCACAACTCCAAGGTTTCTAGCTGTTTTTTCTAGCTGTTTGTTGTTCTTTATAATGATATTATCACCATTCTGGGATCTTATTTATACTGACATAGCTAAGCATACGTTAACAGTACTTTTGAAGGAGTTTGAGCCTAATGGATGGTAACATTTTGATAAAGTGATGGGTTTGTTGAAACCACAATCAGTTCTATCTTAGTATCTTAGCGTTGAAGGTGATGGTCAGTCATCCAACAAGAAATGTCTGTTAGACATGCTGAGATGCGAGCAGCTATCGTC
>NW_015505271.1:752316-755301 GCF_001515645.1 Sinocyclocheilus grahami | reverse complement strand
TTCAAGTCATTCCACAGATTTTCAATGGGGTTTAAGTCTGGGATCTGACTAGGCCATGCAGGGACATTCACCTTTTTTTCCTTCAACCACTGTGTGGTCAGTTTTGCTGTGTGCTTTGGGTCATTGTCATGTTGGAAGGTAAACCTTCTTCCCATTGACAACTTTCTGGCAGAGGGCAGCAGATTTTCATCAAGTATTTGACAGTATTTTGCCCCATCCATTTTTTCTTCTATCCTGACAAGTGCTCCAGTCCCTGCTGCAGAGAAACACCTCATAACAGGATATTACCACCTCCATGCTTTACTGTAGGAGTGCTGTTTGGGAGCTGAGCTGTATCGGATTTCCGCCAGGCATATTGTTTGGTGTTGACGCCAATTAATTCAATTTTTGTCTTATCTGCCCCAGAATTTTCAAGGTGCATTTTGGCAAAGCTCAGTCGTGACTGCTTGTGGCCTTTCTTGAGGAGTGACTTTTTCTTGCAACCTTCCAATACAAGCCACATTTGTGGATAATTTGTGATATTGTTGTCACATGCACACAATGACCACTCTTTGTCATAAATTCCTGCATCTGCTTCAGAGTTGCTGTAGGCCTCTTGGTCGCCTCTCTGACCAGTTTCCTCCTGCTCTTTCATCCAGTTTGGAGCAACGTCCTGATCCAGGGATGGTTGTATGATGGGTGTTGTACCAAATACCTTACACTTCTTAATAGAATTTACTGTGCTTCTAGGCATTTACAAAGCCTTTGATTTTTTTTCTATCCAAATCCTGACTTGTGCCTGTCCACAACTTTATCGCAGAGATCTTTTGACAGCTTTGCCACCCATAGTTGATTGTTTGCTTCAGTTGCACTACCAAGGACTGAAATGCTCCAGGAAAACTCTTTTCATGCTGAGCTAATCAAAATGACCACAGCTGATCACAGTTGAAAGTCAAATGGCTTTGTGTGCCAACGAGACGGTCAATTTCAAATGGTCAAATTGTCACAATGGTCAATTTCTAAATCTTTAAAAATATATGTTAAGGCATCATAGATAAAGTAGGCAACATATTTATGCAATATGATACCTTCTTTTAGCCAGATTTTAAGGTTAATAGACCGACAAGCTTAGTGGGAAAAAAAATCTATATGGCAGAGAAGAAATGTTGATTATAAATGCAGCTGCTTTTCAGTACAGAAAAGTATAGTTAATAAACAGCTCAGTGTAAAGAAAAGAACTAACAACATACTACAACAAAGGAGTATCCTATGAAGAGCTACTTGCTTATGAGGTTCCATGAAGGTAAAGATGCTGTCTAAAGGTGCGGCCATATTAGCTAAATTTTGTGGGCAAAAAAGGTTAATTTCCCATTGTCAGTAGGTAGGGATGCAACAATACAGTTAGCCTTTATTACAGTATAGAATACATTTTCTGCCTCATTCTGTGATAAGAAACCACATCAGATCACAAAAGGAAGTTATTTCAAACATTCGACTGAGTTTGTGGAGTAAAAACTTTATAATGTTCTCTGTTGTTGGACAACAGGTTTAGAAATACTTCTCATTACAGGTCATTACAGCGGACGAAGATTTGGCGTGTGTTACTTTTTCAAATGCACGTTATAAGCGTTGAGGCGTTGAGTCATCTCAGCGTGTTAAATTAGGTAAATGCAAAACCGGGGGGAAAAAATGCAATTCACAAGTGCGTATTGAACCGTGGATGTCGTACCAAACGGTTCAATATTATATTGAGAATTGTGGCATCCCTAGTCAATAGTAAATCTATGTAGGAAGCACAGCTCACACATAAGTTACTTTCAAGCCAAGCAGCTTTCTAATGGTCTATGTGGCAAGTTTTAAAAATAAAAAAATTTGGTTGCGCAAAATTTCAGATAGGGTGGATTCATATTGAAATGACTGGGTTTCAGTTGTGAAAATTCGGCGAGCAACAGTAAATGTGACTGCAACTTTAAAAAGTTTAAACTTTAAAGTCATATGACTGAGCTGTAGACAGCGAGGTAGTGCAGGTTTTGGAACAACTACACATTGTACGTTACATTTATGCCTTTGCCAGATGCTTTCTTATTAAAGCATTTTGCAAATTGGCTTATTCATTTAAAACTATGCATTACACACATTGTGGCAAAAGACAGAGCCTGTTTCAGAGCTGCTCAGCATTGTACTCATTGAGTATGACTTTATGAAAAGTTTTAAACCAACTGGAAACTAACAAGTTTTGGCTTTTACGGTAGACTGATTTATTGACGAAAACCGGAAATGTTCTGGACCACCAGATGCTTGGAATGTATAGCTGGAACACGGCAGTGAAAGTAATTTTATAAAGAATTCATCCAAGCAAGAAAATTATAGTTCTTAAAAATATCTGTATAGAACACTAGACTGTTTTTATCTTTGTTCTACTTGAATAGCATTTTTAAATTATTTGGATGACTACCACAGCCATTTAATCTACATTTCCCATTAAAAGTGATTTTTTTTTTAAAAAGTAATTTAAAAAAGTTTCAAGCTAATAGAAAGACAAGACATTCATGGTGATTTGATTTTGTTGTTTTTTTGGAGAATTTTTTCTTCAAGTGTCTCTTTAGGCTCGGCTATCAACTCAGTCTCTATCAGTGTTGTGCTAGTTACTAAGAAATAGTAACTAGTTACAGTTACTAGTTACTTCATTCAAAAAGTAACTCAATTACTTTGTTGATTACTTACACCAAAAAGTAATGCATTACTGTTAAAAGTAACTTTTTAGTTACTTTTTTAAAGAACGGTCTTTAATGTTCCCATTAATGCCCTTTTATGCGTTATGGTCTATACAAACACAAAACTGACTTAAACAGAAAGTAATTTTTAAACACTTTTATTTAAGTCAGACCAGCACAAACTGAATATATCACAAGGATTTCTGAAATAAATAACAAAACAAGCTTACTAATATATTCAGAATCAAAAACTAAAGTGGCTTCTGCATCATAAAAGCTGTTGTGTTGAGCC
>NW_015505271.1:750313-751270 GCF_001515645.1 Sinocyclocheilus grahami | reverse complement strand
TCCAACAGCTACTGAGGAAATTGAAGGGGACACAAAAAACACAACTCAAAAAGTGGGTCATTTAGAAACAAAAAGGGATGTCTGTTTTAAAGAAAGGTAGAAATTTCAAGAATATAAATACAGAGCAAACCACAGAATATATGATGTTGCTCCTCCTCTCTTGTCAGCTCTCAGGAGGTATAAGGACGGAATGGGGACATGGTCTAACAAGGCGAATGGTATGACTGAAGACCACAAATATGTAAAAAGTCATCTGAAAGTACAGGTTAGATAACACTAGCAGTGTTAAGCTATGTTGAAAAAAACAGTGAAGCTAATATTTTGAAGTAATTAATACATATACATGATATATTATGCATCTATATATATTTGTGTGTGTGTGTGTGTGTGTATTTCATATAATTATGTGGAACACAAAAGGTGGTAATTTAATGAACATCTGGTTGGTTGGTTGGTTGGATGAATTCTTTATTTTTTTATTTTTTTATGTATGTATGTATGTATGCATTTATTTATTTATTGATGTTTGGCAAATAAGGTGCGTTTTGTCATGATTATCTTAGAAAGTGAGTTATATATCAGGTTGTTCTTCACCCAAAACACACTTGGAAAATTAGTAGTGAGCCACATGTAAATTTTTTTACTCTTGTCTGCTTTTCAAAGGATTAGTTCATGTCCAGAATAAAAATGTCCTGATAATTTACTCACCTCCGTGTCATCCAAGATGTTCATGTCTCTCTGTCTTCAGCAAAGAAATGAAGATTTTCGAGGAAAACATTCCAGGATTTTTCCCCATATAATGGACTTAAATGGTGGCCAGTGGTTTGAAGGTACAAACTACAGTTTCAGTGCAGCTTCAAAGGGCTCTACACGATCCCAGGCAAGGAATAGGGGTCTTATCTAGCAAAATGACCGGTCATTTAAAAAAATAAAATAATAATAATATATATATATATA
>NW_015505271.1:738712-750224 GCF_001515645.1 Sinocyclocheilus grahami | reverse complement strand
GTAAGAAAGTATATATATATAAATATATATATATATATATACAAATTCACGCATTACATAATCACGTTGGAAAGGTTGCGCGTTTAGCTCTTCATCTATGTACTCCGTTTCAAAAAGTTGGGTAGTGCGAAAAACTCAAAAACTTAAATTTTTTTTTGTAAAGGGCGTTTGACTTCCTTTGCACGTTCGCTTTGTAAACACTGGGTTGGTGCTTCCACCTATGTAACGCGTGACCTTTCATACGTGACTACTTAATGCATGAAGTCGTGCAATACTAGCATTTGTTGTTAAAAAGTATATACATTTTTATTTTTTTAAGAAAATGACCGATCGTTTCACTAGATAAGACCCTTATTCCTCGGCTGGGATTGTGTAGAATCCTTTGAAGCTGTATTGAAACTGCAATTTGGACCTTCAGCCCGTTCGCCACCATTTAAGTCCATTATATGGAGAAAAATCCTGGAATGTTTTCCTCAAAATCCTTAATTTCTTTGCGACTGAAGAAAGAAAGACATGAACATCTTGGATGACATGGGGGTGAGTAAATTATCAGAAAATTTTTATTCTGGAAGTGAACTGATCCTTTAAGCTTTAAAGGGGTCCTATTATGCTCTTTTACAAAGTCTTGATTTTGTTTTGGGGGTGTACTAGAACAGGCTCTCATACTAGGTTGTTTGAAAAACACATTATTTTTCACATATTTGACATTATTACAACACCTCTCTCCCCAGTCTGGCATGAACGGCTCGAATAGTTCCTGTATCAAATGAAGGCCTGCCTTCTGATATACGAAATGTGCTGTGATTGGTTAGCTGGGCCAGTGTGTGTTGTGATTGGCAGCACTCTGTGCCTGGTCGGGAAATGTCATGCCCCTTACCACAGCCACCTGCGAGCTTCAATGTAAATATTGCGTCAAAATCAAATCAGTTTGAGCGCGATTTATACCCGGATGATTGCAACCACTCTAAGTTCTTCTGCCTTGGGAAAGCTAGCGTGTCTCAGACACAGTGATAACACTCGTTGCCTTCTCTAGTGCAGCTCAACCAGGTCTCGTCCCATTCGTCGATATTTGTGATATCACAAATCCCGGAAAATATGCGTTGTAGTCCAAATGAGTCGTTCGTTGTAGTTTTTGAAAAGTGATTTCTGTTAAATCAAATATCTCCTTTTGAAGTGGACTTTGTAACTTTGCAGATCTTTTTTATGCTCAAACAGCAACATTACAGATTAACTAAAGTTGAAAAAGTGAAAAAAAAACATAATAGGACCCATTTAAAGCGAATCACAGTTTTCTGCTATTGTACTGAATTCACCCAACCAAATGTTCATTTAATTATCTCCTTTTGTGTTCCACAGAAGATGGAAAGTCATTCTGATTTGAAATGGAATGAGAGTGAGCAAATGATGACAGAGTAATTTTTCGGTGAACCCTTCAAGTTAGCCGCATTGCGACCTTCAGTTAGTTGAAAACCACTTATTACTTTCAACACCGTCTCTTAATTTTTACAGATTACCTCTACTTATTTATTTAGTTCTCCAGACGTAGCCTACAGACAATTTTGCACCTTTTAAAATAACTCTCCACTTTGATCATGTCACTAACATAGTTTTACAGGGTCATGCACCTACACGGGCACCTGGAGCATGTCTGTAATTTGCATGGTAGGATGTTTTGTACATGATAATGACAGTTATTTGGTGGCTTCACTTCAGGTCTGAGGTAGAGGTGTTTAAACGGTAGTATAGAATTAACAGGAGGAGGCTGAGAAAAGGAGAGGACAGCATAAGTGATCCCTCTGTGGCTCTAGGAAACGAGAGAGAGAGAGAAGTTGAGTAGAGTCCTAGACACCTCTACAACATTGTGAACTCATTTTGCCCCTTTGCTGGATGCAGTAATAGATTGGGGATTTCTCAGGCCCAAAGCTGTGAATGCTCCGGCACTAAATTTTGTTTCAGTTACTCTGAGAAGAAATGGTTTTCATAGAGGATAGCTCGAGTCAATTTCCCTCTGTCTTGAAGCCTTGTGGGACTTGTGAAGTTTTTGAGTGAAACGTATGTTTTTCTTCATTCTATATCTGAAACCTTGAGATGTTGTTATCAATTATCTCAAAAGAAACTGGTAAATTAAATAAAACAAAAAGTTAATACTGTAGGACTTTGTAAGTATTGGAGAAACAAGTGCATAATGAATGAAAGAAATGGTGGATTTCAGACAGAGGAAGTCAGGAGAGACATTGATGGACGACTAAAGGTCTCGGTAAAACCCTGTAGCATGGCACAATGCTTTGTATAAACATACATAAAGTAGCAGGGGTTCAACTAGTCTGTGAAATGTCTGCAAACCTTCTGGCAAGCCAAAGGAGGTCATGACCTCAGAGGGAAAACAAAGATGTACTGTTTGCTATGCGTACGCTGAAAGAAGAAAGTCATGAACACCTAGGATAGCTTGAGGGTGAGTAAATCATGGGGTAATTTTCATTTTTGAAATTAAAACTCAGGCATGTCTGGTTCGCCAGCTAAAGCACGAACTAATGTCTGTAGACATCTTTTTCAACTCTAAATTGGTGCCATGCGCACTGACCTGTGAAAGCAAGTGCCCCTGTTTTACATAGGATTGACCCCAAGAGGAAAGATAGTGAGAGAGGTCAGAGATCTCCATTTCTCGTTCAATCCCCAACTGTCTTTTGGAATCCAGAGAACTGCATAAAAACGGCACCTACTGAACTGAATAAACCATATGTTTGTAATATAACAGGATTCAACACCATTATCACATAGTTGACTGATGACATCGGGGGCGGGGTTAGAGGGTGTGCCCGAATTGTGAATCGAATGCAGAAAGGCATGGAAAACAAATAACGCGGTCTATGGAGGCACTAAAGGGACATGGTTAGCCGCTTGCTAGCGGTAGACTATTACAGTACAGTACATGAAAGTTCACTTACCACATATACAGAGTAAGGAGAGATGACTGATAGGATGATGGCGAATGACGAATGATTTGCAGATACTGAGCACCACTGACAAATATCTAATCTTGTAAAATGTGTGGTAGGTACTGCCACTCCATAGTATAGAGTCACTTTCACTTTCGAATCTCGAAAGTGAAAGTAAAATGAGAGCGCACATTCGAAAGCGGTTTCAATGCCCTGCATATTAGTAGTGGCTCCCTGATGCCCGCAATTTAGTGTTATTAACCAACAAAATAATTGCGAGAGAAAGTATTGAAATATTTTTTTTTATCCTCCCATCTCGTAGGCTATTTATTCCCTTTAGGGGTTCCGTAGTACACTTAATTTCCTTTCCGAACACGGAATTGTGATGCGGTGGATTGCGGGGGGTAGGGGGGAGGGGGCCCATCTATCGGCCCAACCCTAATGTGTGGAAAGCTCAGATGTACAACATTTATATAAAATAGACTTTTTGTAGCAATTAAAAAATGTAATTATTTATGTAATATTAAGAATTCATAAAGTTTTACTTTAAAAAAGCTGTATGTAAATATGTTTTAAGATGCTGTCAGTATGTGAATATTGTATGCTTCAGAGTATATTAAAACATGTATGCATAAGCATTATGTACAGAATACTGTAAATCAGACTGGACTTACATTTTTTTATATCAAATAGCACAAACATCACTTTTTTTTGGCCAGTCAAATTCTGTCTGAATCAGGAGTAATGTTTAGGTTCAGTACTGAGAATCCACTGGAGACATCATCCTCTACCACGAGGATGGGCTTTCAGCGGCAGTCCACACCAGTAGTATCGATTAACTTTTGCAGTGCTCTTTCATTACAAAATGAATCTTATACAACATCTTCTCCATTGTTTCTTTTCCTCTTTCTTCCTGTCTCTTTATTTCTGAAAGCAGTCTATTGCTCCAGGCCTGAGCTTTTAAAAGCTCTCAAATCTGGAGCAGGAACACTCCAGCTGGGTCACGTTATTGTTGCACTTCTCATATTTCTAAAATCCCAAATACTGTCAGCATTAGATTAGCATGCTGGCCATAGGACAAGGGCAGTGGGATATAACTAATGTTTAATATAATGTGGATAATAGTTTAATATAAGAGTGGATATGATTATTTGGAGGATTTTTATTTGTTCAAACACTTTGGTTGATAATTAAGAGAAAGACTCTATTACTGATGTCGTTTTGAATTCTAATGAAGAAACTGTCATATAAAACCATTCACAGAAATTGAAATTCAGAATCAGACTTCCCATCCCTTCAGTCCTTTTGTGACTTGGACTTAAATTCAGTTTAAATTCAATTCAAAAAAGTTTGTCCGCCAAATGTGAATGGAAAGCCTGTGAGGAAGTCTTTGTGTCTCCCATGAAATAATGAAAACCGGGTGCTTAAAATCAGCTGAGCAGTGATGTCACCGGGCAAGCCCTGACCTCAGACAAAGCCTGAGGAGTGGAGCCCAGCCAACTGGAACAGAGCACTATTGTCCATGCGCCACTGTATCGAGATTTTCTAGAGTGCCCAATGGTTTCAATTGGATTGTGCCGGTGCTTTTTTGATGAGTCAGTTTTTCTGTGGTATTGGCTTCTCTTTTTCCACAGACAGTTTACTTTAGAACTAACTTACTGTATGAGAGAATGAATGAACAGACTATGAGTAAGGAGCAACAGAAGTCATAAAAATCCAGAGCGAGTGTGAAAGAGACAGGAAGAGACAGCTGTGTTTCCTGTTGGTGGTGATTGGGACACCTTCCAATGGAGCTCTGCTCCTGTGATTAGGACAGAAAGAGCAGCTGAGAATAAATCACCTGGACTTCTGATGATGATGTTTTTGCCCAAGCATTAATTTAAATGGTATAAATTTGAATGCAGGAAATATTCTGAATTTCTCACTTCATGGCCAGTTATGTAACAATGTTTGGATACTTAGTTCACTAACACAATGTTCCAGCTTGCTTTCAGGTTCAGTGACCGGCATTGGCTCGTTTTGCAGGATATAAGGCAATAGTCTATATCTTGGATGAAGTCAAAGAAAATCCATCAGAAACAGATGCCAAAAATCACTTTGGTAATTGAGAGAGATGGCAGGAAATGGGCAGTCACTGTAGTTATTGGATGAATAAAGAAAGTTACAATATCGTTAAAAAGTTTGGGGTCAGTATGATTTTTTTTAAATAAATACAATTTAGTAAGAATGCATTAAATTGATCAAACATGACAATGAATACTTGTTACAAAAATAAATTTTCTTCTTTTGAACTTTCTATTCATCAAAGAATCCTGAACAAATGTATTGTAGTTTTAACAAAAATATTAAGCAGCCCAACTGTTTTCAATATTGATAATAAAAAAAAATGCTTATTCATTCAAATAGTCAGGTGGACTTCTGAGCTATATTCCAAGGCTTCTGAAGCCGTATGATAGCTTTGTAATTTTTTTATGATAACATACTGTATAATAACTTGGAGAAATCAATCCCCATTCATTGTGTTCCCAGAAAGAATGAGAAGGGTTTCTAACAACAGGTGGGTGAGTACGTGAAAGTGCTCATTTGGGTGAACTATCAATTAGGCAGTGTTGTAGTTGAGACCAACTCATTCAAGTCCAAGTCATTGTCATTGACTCAGACTCAGTCGTCTAGTCTGGACTACAACACTGCCCTTAAAGGGGTCCTATTATGCTTTTTCACTTTTTTAATTTTAGTCAGTGTGTAGTGTGTACAGGTGCATCTCAATAAATTAGAATGTCAAGGAAAAGTTCATTTATTTCAGTAATTCAACTCAAATTGTGAAACTCGTGTATTAAATAAATTCAATGCACACAGACTGAAGTAGTTTAAGTCTTTGGTTCTTTTAATTGTGATGATTTTGGCTCACATTTAACAAAAAACCCACCAATTCACTATATCAACAAATTAGAATATGGTGACATGCCAATCAGCTAATCAACTCAAAACACCTTGTAACAGAGACGCTGGAGTTTGGTTAGAATCCATGAGTGGAAGTTTATTAAAGGTCAAGGCTTTAAACAGATGTCGATAATCAGGCAGAGGGTCAAAGTCAGAGAAGCAAGCAGATCTTTCGTCGTACACAAGGGCAGAGGCAGAGACAATAGTGGAGAGGCAGGCAATGAGTCCAAACACAAACATCAGTCCTATCAGGCGTCAGAACAAAAGGGGCAGAGTACAAATACCGTGAGTCAAGAAGTCAGGCAGAATCATACACTGGAAAACAATCAGGAATAGAGGAAGAATAACACTTGGTAAGGCAGATCAACTGGCAATACTTCGTGATCAGCACATGGACTGGTCTCAGTTTTATATGAGAGTCAAAAAGGAAGTGACAGCAGAGGGAGTGGAGCACGGTCAGTACTCGGGCGAGGGCTCCCTCTGCTGGCTTGGTGTTACACACCTGCAAAGGTTTCCTGAGCCTTCACTGAAGGCCACTGTCAAAGAAACCTGGGCTTCCATACCACCTCAGCAGTGCCACAAACTGATTACCTCCATGCCATGCCGAATTAAGGCAGTAATTAAAGCAAAAGGAGCCCCTACCAAGTATTGAGTACATGTACAGTAAATTAACATACTTTCCAGAAGGCCAACAATTCACAAAAAAATTGTTTTTATTGGTCTCATGAAGTATTCTAACTTGTTGAGATATTGAATTGGGGGGTTTTTGTTAAATGTGAGCCAAAATCATCACAATTAAAAGAACCAAAGACTTAAACTACTTCAGTCTGTGTGCATTGAATTTATTTAATACACAAGTTTCACAATTTGAGTTGAATTACTGAAATAAATGAACTTTTCCATGACATTCTAATTTATTGAGATACACCTGTATGTTTGGGCATAAAAAAGATCTAGAAAGTTACAAATCTCAAAGTCTACTCCAAAGGGAGATATTTCGTCTTTTAGAAATCCCTTTTCAAGAACTACAACGAACGGCTCGTTTGGACTACAGCGTTTGTTTTCTGGGCTTTGTGATATCACAAAGCGGCTCATTGGAATATCATTACAAATAATCCCCGCCTACAGAAATTTGAATGGTTGGGGGGTGGGGAGGGGCGAGGTTGTGGTTAGAATGCTTGGTTGAGTGAGTGCATCCGAGAGACGATGAAGAAGAAGTGCTGCTGCAGAGTTAGTGCATCAGAGAAAACGAAGAAGAAGAGCTGCTGTGCTGTGGCGTAAAATTTTCGGCATGCCTAGAACAATTCTTACAAGTATAACACGACGTAGCTGGGCACCGCGGACAGAGGCCGAACGGCACCGCCGGTATTCCTACACTCATAGAAAATAAAGTATTTGAATTTTAAAGACATGGCGCGATGTGGTTGCAATTTATTTTTTAACTCTGTTCCTGAGCATTATAACCCCAATTTGCTATTGTGTGCTGCACATTTTACTGAGGATTATTAGCATTATCACTTGCGATATTAAAATACTATTAAAATATACTTCTCATCAAGTCTTTGCAATAGATCTGACATTTTGTTATCAGCATGAATGGATTAGTTGACTAGTTTGTCATGAGTGTGAAAGTGTCCATATGCTGTGCACTAACCTGCACAGTATGTGCTCTCTGTTTGGCTCTTCTGCACACTGATATCATTAATCTCCAACTTTCATTGAAATCAGTGTTCACTCAATCAATAGCATGTGTTTAATTTACTCTGGAGGAGAACTTGTGCTTGGTTGCTTGCGTTTTGGTTGTCACTTGTTTGACTGTGAGTCTTCCCATTTGGAAAAATCCTCCAACCCAGAACAAACAATTATAGAGTATCTTTGTTGAGCTGTTAGAGATGTGGGTTGACAGGGAAGAGATGTCACCCATGGACATGCAGAATGTTGCTGGCAATTACAATGAAACTGGGTCATTCCCCACGGCTAGTTCAATACATAATTACGCAGAAACGCCTCAATCCGGCTTCTATCCTTACAGGCTCTGTGGCACACTCACGTAGGAGTGAGAACATTTCTGAGAGGTCCAGCTGTGCGTGTGCTCAGGGATGATTTTCACTTGAAGTACCTCTGCCCAATTATGGACCGTTTAGCTTTGTTGCATTAAGCTCTCTTATCTCTGCCAAGACACAAATGCCTGGGTTAAATTTGATCCTAATGAATAAATCACTGTAAGATGCAGACACTTTTTTTTCTTAGGAAATCAAACAAGATTCAGAGAGCCCTTTTGTCTAAGATTAATATACAGGGAGAGTGAGGTAAGCTTTAATTAAAAAAATTAAATGGATGTCCACTATATATAAATATAATGATACATTTACTATAATTATATGCAATAGACCTCAATTTAATTTGAATTGCTACTAATTATATTTTCAGGATGCCTTAGGATCACAGATAACAATGTAAAGTGATTCTAGCACATGTATATTAGATGCTATATTTGCACTAAAAGGTTCATTAATAATGTTTCAACAGCAGCATTTGCTGTATTGCGCATGTTTTGAAGGATTATATTTATATTTCAATATGTCCATATTGTACATTTCAGCGAATATCCAAAAGTCCAAAAATGTACTTTAACAAACCCCAAAACATAAGGATTCTAAGTGTACCTTCAGACAGAGGCAGCTATGATTTTCTACCTGGGAAGTATAAGAAACACCATCTGGTTTGTGTATCCTTTGACCTTTGATCTGTTTTGGAAGCACACATCTTTGAGAATTTAAGCACTTAAACGCATTTCCTTTTCCATCGTTTAAAAGGAGCCATGACAATCCCAGAGCCATAACATCTCCCAATGATTAGAAATCCCTCCCAAGCACATTATGGCCATTGAGAACAGAAGCTGCAGACATTTATCTGAAGCAGATGTGGCTCTAGGTGTAAGTATCTTTATTGACCATTATGTAAAAAGAACCCTTGCAGAGTTAGAAAGGCCATTTGAGTTGGTTTTCCTATATCTGTTCTTTGGTTACAAGTTAAATGTTATATCTGTACTAAAAGCAGAGTAAACTTAAAAGCCCTGCATATTAAAAAAATCAGTTTGACCTTACGCAAGATTGCACTCCACAGGGTGAACATGTGTATCGGTTTATCAGATGAGCCCTTTTTCTCAACATCATAAAAATAGCTTTCAACACAAAATGTTTTTCAATAATGAAAGGACCTTTCTCTAAATTTCCCCTACTGGGTTGCTACATGTTTTAATGAAAGTTTCTGTGTATACAATTAGTTTATTTGTATCCCTCTTGTTATATAAATCCTGTTGGTCTTAAAAATATCAATGCCTAAAGTCCAGTACATGAGATTTCAGGAATACTGCCTCAAAAAATAGACATCCTATAAAGAGAACCTAATGAAAGATATTTAATTTCACAAATCAGTAAAGATGATGGTATACAGACAGCTGCTTAGCTCATTCATATCGTCAATTCACCTCGGCAGTCCCGTCTCTTGATGGGAGAGGAAGTGAGCTTAAATTGTCAGATGTTTCAGCCCCTCCATTATGGATAGCAAGCTGAACTTTTCTATGGTTTTCACATCTGTTTCATACGTTATATGATCATGTGAACACTTGAAATGTGAGATTGATAACTTGGAGACTGTATTATAGAGGTAGATGATTTGCAAATAAATTGTTTTTTAGAGCCAATCTGCAAGAATAAGTTGAACTGTTTTTGCATATCAGGTTTGAATTGAATCTGAGTCAAGCTTACGAGTTAGGCTTGTCTGTTTAAAGAGATTTAAAGAGAATATATTATTTTTTTAAAAATATTTGTACCACATCTGAGGCATGCTGTTGATTACCACCACCATTTTCAACTCATTGTGTATAAATTACTTTGACCCATCAATTCAGGTATAAGTGGACTGCACTTTGAATAAACATGAATAAACATAAAAACAAAAGCATGCAACTATCATACTGTTTTGAAATTCTGACCTTAATTCAGACTTAAATGTGTTAAACATGAAGCTAATGTATTAGTATTGCCTTCCCATTTCTTTTTTGCTTTGTCTTCACACACAGATACCAGGAAGGGACATATAAGCGATGTTAGGTAAAATATGTTCAAAGACCAAACGACTTTGTACAGTAGATGTTCTGCTAACTCCAGCCACTGGAATGCAAATAACCTGAAGTACCATTGTATGTTGATTACTGTAAGCTAATTTCCCCGTTTTTGACATTGTCTTATCGCAGGTGTAGAAAATGAAAGATAATTTTACAGCTGAGAGATTTAAGGCTGAAATACACAATACAACTTTTAAAATCTGAACAGATTTTAAAAGACTATATGCATCATATACTTGCTGACCTCACACAGAAACATACATTTTCTGCTAAATCTGTTAACTCCAGCTGCCAAAAATCCACAGACTGGCTCTGATATTTAGACTGTAGTTTAGTGCAAATATCTGTGCAAAGGTTGTGTAGTGTATTCCAGCCTTTAGACATTTAGTACTGGATATTTTAAGTACTAATTCTAAATGGCTAAACATTGGTAGCCTAAAATGAGTCAGACTTTCACAGCACTAATTATTGTAAGATAGCTGATATATGACTGACAACCTGAGTTCAGAGGTGTCTGTGGTAATTGATAGCCCATTGTAAAGTGACACCATTTCTCTGAGGTTACTGGCTTGGTCCAGAGTCAGAGCGTGATAAAATCTGTGTGGACTGTGAGGTTTGCTGCACTCTCCAGAGGGTCTTAAAGGGCAGTCAAGAGCTGAAAATGGAGGGGATGATCTTTCGGGAGCTCAAATTTCCACGTGTACACAGTGGCTCTATTGAGCCCAGCTATTCACCAAAGCACCACAAGCTCTCGGTGAGGCAGCAAAGCACTAAATTAAGATGGATTGCAGTGTTTCATCAGAGAAAATGATAATTTAAGTGTGTTCAACTTGGACATTTTTAGGATCTAAAATTTATGTAAAAGTTTGACTTGGAATTATAGACTTGGAAGTGAAAGTAATGCATCAGAAAAAGTGGTTTGCATGTCTGTTCAAAACTATCCCTTTGGACAAATTGTGTAGCGGTTTCAAAGATTTTTTTTTTCAATTTACTTTTCACAATATCATTCCTAGAGCTATTTTGATAACGGAGTTGTACTGTGTATTCAAATATATCAGATGGCGATGGCAGATCATTTGGTAAAATTTTAAATCACATTGTCCAGTTTACATTGTGAAATGATATTACAATTTTAAATGACTGTTTTCTATTTGAATATATTTTAAAATGTAATTTGTTCTTGTGATAGTAAAGCTGAATTTTCAACAGCCTTTACTCCAGTCTTTAGTGTCACATGATCCTTCAGAAATCATTCTAAAATGCTGATTTGGTACTCAAGAAACATTTATTATTATTAATGTTGAAAACTGTTGTGCTTTTGTTGAAACCATGATACATTGTTTTAGGGGATTGTATGATGACTAGAAAGTGAAAAGAACAGCATGCAATAATCAATTTAATGCATCGTTGCGGAATTGAAGTATTATTTTCTTTTTTAAAAATCATACTGACCCCAAACTTTTAAACATTAGTGTATATTTAAAAATATAATAATACTCAGTAATGC
>NW_015505271.1:729078-738479 GCF_001515645.1 Sinocyclocheilus grahami | reverse complement strand
GAAGATCATGTGACACTGAAGACTGGAGGAATGATGCTGAAAATACAGCTGCGCATCACAGGAATACATTACAGTTTAACAGAGATTCACATAGAAAACAGCTGTTTTACATTACAATAATATTTCACTGTTTTTACTGCATTTTTTATCAAATAAATGCAGCCTTGGTGAACAGAAGCGACTTCTTTCAGAAACATCATACTGACCCCAAACTTTTAAACATTAGTAGTGTATATTTAAAAATATAATAATACTCAGTAATGCAAAATTACATATTGTTGGTTACTAGTGTTAATCAATATTCTTCAATAATCAGTAATAATGTTAATCAGCAATTATTCAATAACAGGAACACTAAAATGTAAATTAGTTTCAAATCAGTTTGTTAATGCCACTAAATAGAGGAGTGGAGCTTGTGGTGTAAAATGTTTTTTTACTGAGATCATTTATTATTACATGTGCATCCACAATGCATATTTGGGAAACACTTTAGGGATTTTCTTTGAGCACAGGAGCGAGAGGGAACTTTATTCAGCTTGATCTCTAAAAGGACATTTCAGGAGGTCTCCCCAGGGAAAGGGTACTTCCTCCAGGTCTGCAGAGTTCACTGAGGGATGTTCTCGTAGTGTGTTCGCTGTAAGCTTGTCTGCTGATGAGGAAACCAGATTACCTAAAAAATGTAGTGCAAGAAATAGGAGTAAGATGTCAGTGAATTATTCATACTCATTTTTAAGACACTCCCCTAAGTGAAAGAAATCACATTAAATTGCTCAAACTGCATCTTCATAGTCATCTAGCCATCAAATTGGCCTATAGGCCTAATAAAAATATGATGGTTATGTAGACATATAATGTTGGTCAGAACAGACATTTATCAGTGCTGTGGAAACTATTTATTTTTGGCAACATAGTATTGCCCAAGTACATTATATCTTTCCTTTCACAACAGATGGTGGCCCTTGAGTTATGATGATATCTACTGATGTGCTTCCTGAGATTTCACAGATGCTGTTGATAAGAACTGTGAGCAAAAGACTGTCTAGTTCATATCTAGTTCATGTCATCATATACATGTGTCTGGCAGTTGTACCAGTTTTTATTTATTTTTTCTATTGTTTAAATGTCTTTTGCCTCATTTGACATTATTGCATTCTCATTGAGATCCTAATCATGCTATAAATGTGAACGGGATAACTGTGAATATCAGCCTGAATGGGTTAAACTGGTGGAAAAGGACAGACTAAATCTAAAGTAACTGCCTCTCGTGTCTGAGCATGAAGCCCATTGCGGGGGTATGACCATCTCGGAGTTGCAGACCAGACTCCATTACCTGCAAGGGGGCAGAGTGCCCGTGCCACTGCCTAGATCTGGGGTTCCCTCTGGTGGCAGCCGGGGGCGCCCTTTTTCTGGCAGTGGGCGGACTGGTCTTACAGTCACGGTGAGGAATTCCCCTCCGGGGATGCCCCAGCCAGCCGGCACTTCGAAACCAGTGGAGCTCTTAAAAGAGCAGGCTGGATCCTACCAGGGGGTACCACCTGTTTCTTCCGAGGCTCCCCCCGACGATCGGATGTCGGTTGCAACATCGGAGGGGGAGCCGGATTTCTCTGGGGATGAAGATCCGTCAGCGTTGCCGCCCTCTGGGCGGTCAGCGGTGCCGGATACGGACTCGGAAATGATGGCTATGCTTTCCCGGGCCGCCGAGAGTGTCGGGCTCTAGTGGAATCTTCCACCGCGTCCCGAACCCTCAAGGTTGGACGATTGGTTTCTCTGGGTGGCTCGCGCTGGTTCTCAGGGCCCCACCCCAGTGCCTTTCTTCCCGGAGGTGCATGATGAGATCGCTGGGTCACGGACGGCACCTTTCACTGCCAGAAACCGGCCCAGTGGCTCATCCTCCCTCACCACCCTTGATGGGGGTCCAGCGCGGGGGCATGCGGGAGTTCCCCAGGTGGAGTGGTCGGTTGCGATGCAATTTTGTCCAAATGCCGCTACCACTTGGCGGGGCAAACCGTTGCTCCCCTCCCGGGCCCGTAGGCACTTGTCGGCCTTGATCGGCAGTGCTTATACTGCCTGTGGAGAAGCTGCGTCCGCCTTACATGCTTCGGCGTTATTGCAAGTGCACCAGGCCAAGGCACTGAGGGACTTGGTCACGACCCGGAAGTTCTCAAAGAACTCCGCACCGCGACGGACCTCGCGCTACGAGCAACGAAGTTTATGCCGCGGTCTCTGGGTCGTGCGATGTCCACTATGGTGGTCCAGGAGCACCATCTCTGGCTGTGTCTGGCCGACATGCGCGAGATGGACAAGACACGTTTCTTGAACGCGACACGGTGGAGAACTTCGCCCAGCAGTTCTCCACTGCCCAAAAGCAGACTGAGGCCATCAGGTACATCCTGCCATCCTGCAGCTGCTGCCTCCACCCGGCCGCCGGTGGCAGCGCCTCAGCCCGCTCGTCACCGAGGGCAGCCCCCGGCTGCCGCCCCCACACAGCGTCCGCAGCAGCCTCCAGCAAAACTGCGCCCTGCCCGTACAGGCCCCCGCCAGACCTGGTGGTAAGTGAAAGAGCAAGAGGCCCTGAGACGGGTGGCCCAGAGATGGAGGGAGTTGCTCTTCGGGAGATGGTGAACGCACCACTCCCTCCCCCGAACCTCGCGGTCAGTGGTACCCAAATACTCGACAAAAGAGCTATTTCTTCTATCTCTGGGTCCCCTGAGGGGACGGGGGGTTGTGGTCGATCCAGAGCCGTATCACACTCACCCTCCTCTCTTGCCAGTGAGCAGCAGCGGGCGGATCTGGAGGACGAACCAACGGACTACCCACGCACCCTCTGCTCAAACAAAGGTCAGTGTTATACACACCCAGACCCCACCTCGGACCGGCTACGAGACGCCCGGGCTGGGTCCCTGCGTTCTTCCGCACTGCCCCACTGCGGGTACGCCTGTAGTTCCGTTGATGCCACTTACGGTGTCTGGGAGCCTGGCTAGAGCTACCCAGCCCGTCTCGATGGCTCCTTCGAACCGTCAGGCTCGGCTATGCGATTCGGTTCGCCCGGTGCCCTCCCAAGTTCAGTGAAAGCAGCAGATGCCCCTTTCTTGCGTGCAGAGATCGCAGTCCTACTGGCGAAGGACGCGATAGAGCTGGTTCCTCCAGCCAATATGAGGACGAAGTTTTACAGCCCTTACTTCATTGTACCCAAAAAACGCAGTGGTTTGAGACCTATCTTGGATCTGCACGTCTTGAACTGGGCCCTTCACAGGCTCCCGTTCAAGATGCTCACGCAGAAATGCATCTTCAGGTGTATCTGTCCCCAAAATTGGTTCGCAGCGATCAACCTGAAGGACGCGTACTTTCATGTTTCGATCCTTCCGTGCCACAGACCATTCCTGCGGTTTGTGTTCGAGGGGCGGGCATACCAGTACAAGGTCCTGCCCATCGAGCTGTCCCTGTCACCCCGTGTCTTCACGAAAGTTACGGAGGCAGCCCTTGTTCCCATGAGAGAACAGGGCATTCGCATTCTCAACTACCTCGACGATTGGCTCATACTCGCTCAGTCTCAGGATCAGTTGTGCGAACACAGGGATTTGGTACTTTCACACCTTCTCAAAGGGTGCTTACGAGGCAAGCATGTACTAGTCCGCACAGACAACACAGCGACCGTTGCGTACATCAACCGACAAGGTGGTCTGCACTCTCCCGTCGCTTGTCGCAACTTGCCCGTCACCTCCTCCTCTGGAGTCAGAAGCATCTGAGGTCGCGTCGTGCTGTTCCCATTTCTGGGCTGCTCAACCGGGCAGCCGACGAGCTATCCCGAGCTGCGCTCCTGGGAGAATGGCGACTCCATCCCCAGACGGTCCAGCTGGTTTGGAGATGTTTCGGAGCCGCTCAGGTAGACCTGTTTGCCTCTCCAGAAACCTCTCACTGCCAGTTGTTCTTCTCCCTGGCCGAGGGAACACTCTTTGCTCTTTGACTGTCACGGAGGCCGGCAGAAGGGGAATGCAGTGCCATAGTAGCAGTAGCTGGTCCTCTTGTGAAGCCCTGGCCTACGCCAAAAATTAGGGGTGCAGGTGGCTTCCACAGGACATTGGAAGGGGCAGTAGCGTGGCCTTTTGGTAGGATCCCAATTCGTCGGTCATCCGACGTGACGTCGAGAGTGACCAACTGAAAGGGAACGTCTCGGTTACGTATGGTAACCCTCGTACCCTGAAGGAGGGAACGGAGACGTCACGTCCCATCGCCACAGCTCCTGTACCACCGCTGAGCGGCCGGGTCACCGGCTCGGCTGCTCAGCAAAAACCTGAATATGCGCTGCATCTGCTGCCTACTTATTTTTATGCTGTGATCAGCAGCAGCTGGATGCAATGATCGCATGCCAATGTGCATTGGCTCGTTTAGTTTACACTCGAAGTAGATTGGTCTCTCTAAGTGAGATCCCAATTCGTCAGTCATCCGACGGGCAGTCTCCGTTCCCTCCTTCAGGGAACGAGGGTTACTATACGTAACCGAGACGTTTCTGTCACAACTGCATCTGCATAAATTTGCTTGAAATTATGATATGATGCGTAAGTGAATTAGTGGTTAATAAAAGGTGACTATTAATCATAATAACTAAGCAACCCTTTTTTTCCCTTCAAAGGACACCCTCAAAACTAGAGATGAAGCTTCACTGGATAGAGTTCATTCATATTTGTGTGTGTGTGTGTGTGTGTGTGTGTTTTAATGACTACTGTATTTCCCTTCAGCTCCGGACTGCCTCCTCATTGGCTACTGGGTATGACTTGTTGAAAGATGAAGGGGAGGAAAAGTACACAGATTAAATTGTTATTGCACAGTGGATATGCCATAGCAACAAAGCAAGAGCCTGAAAGACAGAAACTCTCTCAATATTTTATTGTAACACAAAGTCCTACTTCAGTTAGGACACATTGTATTAATCAATATTGACAGTAAAGACACTTACAATGTTGCAATGGCAAGATTCAAACTTTCTAATCATCAAAGAATCTTGAAAAAAATGCATGACAGTTTCCACAAAAATATTAAGCAGCACAACTGTTTTCAGCATTCATAATAATAAGAACTATTTCCTAAACACTAAATAAGCATATAATGATTTCTGAAGGATCATGTGACACCTAAGACTGGAGTAATGCTGAAAATTATACTTTACCATCACATGAATAAGCTACATAAAAAAGCGGTTTAAATAGTAATATTCCATAATATTACTTTTTTTTACTGTATTTTCATTTAATTGTTCATTTAAATGATATCAGTCAGTATCATAAGCAATAAACTTGAATACTGTGATTATAACCTTGTGTTTGTAGGTCATATTCAAAAACATTCGCCTCTAAATATGTTAGCACAATTTAGAGATGTCTAAATGAATTATGACCTCAGCAGGAAAAGTGATTAAAAACTCTCTGTGTTATGAACAATAGAACGCTGATTATCCGATACATGCCCATAGAAGGAGGACCTAACTGATTTAGCATAAATCAGAAAAAAGAAGCAATGGCCTTAATCTGAGACGAAATGTTACAGATAATTTTGAATTAGACCTGGCTGCCCTCTGTTGCACATTCATTTAATGACATTTCTCAATGAAAAGCTGAAATTGAACAGGATTGTATTTCCCTTCATGCTGTGACTACAATGGTGAGAGAAGCCAGGAATATGACTCCCAGTGGACTATAGTGTAAATCTCCTTCTGTCTCCACTCTCAGGTCTTAATGATCCTCAATCAGTTTAGTCTAACCCTTGTCTCCAGATAAACTGTGTGTTTGCTTGCTTCAACATCATATCCTACAGATGTCTAGAACCTCTACAGCTTGTGTCCTCTGTTCCCTTGGCAACCAAATATAAAATCTCAGAAAGGATAAGAAAAATGGCATGCACTGGCCAAAAGAAAAGATGCTTTATGAGTTTTGGATGGGTGCATTTGAACAAAGACAGAAATCTGGTCCTTTTTCACAGGGTGGAAAAAATAACCCTTGACGGTAATACAAGCTGGGCCCCTTCAGATAAGAACCTTCTCCTGTGGCTCAGTGATAGCAGTTTATTAGAATTCTGTGTTACTCCTCAGAGTCAAGATAGGCTGGCAAGGCTTTGAGTAAAAAGATAGACTTGATTTTAGTGCTGATACAGGGGATTGGAAAACAAATACATAATGGAATGTTACCATCATGTAATTGCTGGTAATGAAAGCATGAAAGAATAAAGACTGTCATGAGGTTACCTTTACCCATGGCTAAAATATTGGCTTTGAAAGAAAATCTGTTCATTTGAAAAGTTTTCATGGTTGATATTCTATTCAGTACTAGGATAAAACAAGAAATATGATCCATAAAGGCTTTGTATTTATTTGACTAATGGTAAAACATTGTTGCCGTTTCTCATGGAAAGCTTTGATCTTTTGATGGACATTTGTTTCAGAACGGTTTTCAGAAAAAAAAGGGATAGTTTACACAAAGAATAAACCAAAGCATCTTACCCTGCATCAAGGGTATAACCTAGGGAAACAAAAACGCTTTGAATATTGGTGTAATAGATATTTCCTCCAACACTGGCAGTGATGCATCTCTTGGTAAAGTCTGGTGAGATAATTGAAAAGCTGAACAGACATTTTCCTATGGTCCCCTTTCTTTTGTGTTCATGATGGATGCTTTGCTAAGTACAATATTTGCCAGATATGTTTTGTTATGTTTATGTATTTGGCAGACTCTTCCAAATGTATTTGGGATATACATTTCATCTGTCCAAGGGTTCCCTGGTAATCAAACACATGACATTGCCACTGTTTGCTCCATGCTCTATCAATTGAGCTATAGGAAAGTAAAATAGGAACTAATCAGTAATCATTCCTTAAATATTTGAAGTACAAAGCAATCACTGCGATTTTTCTATGTATAATAAGGGAGGGTTTTCTCTCATGTAATTGTGGATGGTCTCAGACAGAAATGTCAGAAAAAGGTCTACAAGACCTCCATGTTAAATTGTCATTTGCCTTGGGGGGACGTGGTAAATTGTGCAAGAGTTTGATTTGGCCAGTTCCTCCTGGATCAGTCTCGAAACATGTGTAGGGAAGGCGACAGGTTATTTATTTTTACAAGCAGCCATCTGTCGTGGCAGATTGCAAAATGGCTGCCCTCTAAATATGATTTGAATCCAGAGCAGGACTCAACCCCAAAGAACAACACACTGGGGCTTAAAAACTCTCCAGAATAACTTATTGGCCTAAATATCATTTGCATAGACATTTTCAGTTGTATTTGTTGTCAAATTGTCTATCAAAACTCAATTACTGTAAGCATATGTTTAACAATAGCCAAGTTGCTACTAGTATATCATCCAGATGCTTTTCCTGTTCATGTCATTCAATTTTAAAGGGGTCATATGATGTTGCTAAAAATAACATTATTTTGTGTATTTGGTGTAATGAAATGTGTTTATGCGGTTTAAGGTTTAAAAAAACACATTATTTTCCACATACTGTACATTATTGTTTCTCCTCTATGCCCCACCTTTCTGAAACGCGTAGATTTTTACAAAGCTCATCGGTCTGAATGGTGATTGGCCGAATACCTCAAGTGCATGACGGAAATGTTACGCCCCTTACCATACTGTGATGCTGTGTCCTGGCTGGAGCTACGAGACAATAACATTAAAACCCATTATAAACAGTGTTGGGCAGTAAGGCATTACTTAGTAACGCGTTACTGTAATTTGGTTACTTTTTTTAGTTACGGAGTAATTTAACGCGTTATAATTTTCAAAATAGTAAATAGAGTATAGTTACAAGCCGAGGTCTCTGTGCGTTACTTGTGCGTTACATTGCTGACAGAATGCAGTGTTTTATAATCTAGAGATTGTAAAAAGGATGTAGCACAGCACACGCACTGTTGAGTCAAGTGCCAGTGGATTAGAGACCTGATCCCGCGACACCCGATGCAACAGAGTGCGGCGTGGGACAAGATGGGTGAGTGCTGCGGGCGGGTATAGAACTCGTGTGTGTGTGTGTGTGTGTGTGTGTGTGTGTGTGCGGGATGCGGGAGAATAAAATGATTCACGGGACTCCCACAAAATAGAAATATCTAAACATAAAATATCTAAAACAAATAAATTTGTATTCATCTATTGCACAAAAGCAACATGAACTAATATAAAATATAAACGATTAACGGGTGCAAGCGTGTTTGCAGCATTTAACAATGCATTGCAGAAATTTGCATGCTCACGAATCCTCTCATTATAACAAACGAATTGTAGACATTATGAAAGATTCATTATGCATGTATTTATTGTGTTATAACAGAGATTTGTGAGATTGCGATGAACTGAGATGTCTTTTAGAGATTATAAATGCAGTGCTCTTTGCTGGCATTCTGCCACGCCAAACCATGCACGCAGCAGCCGCTTGCTTTAGTTAAAAATAACAGTGTTCTGGGAATGTTGATGCTTTAATAACAAATATTAATTTCATAAATTTCATGGAGAAAAAAGTAACATAACTACTAATGTAACTAATTACTTTTGTAATAAAGTAAACAGAACAGTAACATGATTACTTTTAAAAGGAGTAATCAGTAATCAGTAATTTGATTACATTTTCAGAGTAACTTGCCCAACACTGATTATAAATGAGGCATTTGTTGCATCTAGTGGGGACATAATTATGGATTATAATGACTTATACTGTCTTTTTACGCGTTGCGTTGCATCGCGCCACGTAAACATAAAACCATGTCTGCATTTGTGATCAGAGAAATGACAAACAACAAGCACTACTCTAGACTGCTCAAAACTCGCGTTTGACCACCACGGCGGGGCAGAGGACCACCAGAACCTGACAGTAGACCACCACGGCGGGGCAGAGGACCACCACGGCGGCGCAGAGGACCATCAGAACCTGACAGTAGACCACCACGGCGGGGCAGAGGACCACCACGGCGGAGCAGAGGACCACCAGAACCTGACAGTAGACCACCACGGCGGGGCAGAGGACCACCACACGGCGGAGCAGAGGGAACCGGAAACCCCCCCGGTGAACCACACCGATCAGGAGACCATGGTGGAGACTGTAACAACGAGAGAGCAGAGACAGACAACACAGACAGAACGTTGGGGTTGATAGACAAGACTGAGCGTTCAGTGGCAGCCTCCCTGGCTGGGTCGGGACTAAGACAAAAGTTCACAAATGGCCTCCATAACCGTGACAGGACAGGATGAGGATTCCCAGACTGCCTCCATAGCCGTGACAGGACAAGCAGGGAGTTTGTAAATGGCCTCTATAGCCGTGACAGGACAGACAAAGAGCTCTCAGACGACCTCCTTGGCCGGAACAGAACAGACAGAGAGTTCATAGGCGGCCTCCTTGGCCAGAACAGGACAGGCAGAGAGTTACT
>NW_015505271.1:693231-728998 GCF_001515645.1 Sinocyclocheilus grahami | reverse complement strand
CAGTTGAGACGTGACGAGACTCTGGATGAACAGCTGAGACATGGCGAGACTCTAGAAGATCAGCTGTGACATAACGAGGCTCTGGCAGCTCAGCTGAGACTTGACTGGACTCATGACGATCAACTGCGACTTGACTTGACTTGACTCGTGAAGATCAGTTGTGACTTGACTTGACTCATGACGATGAACTGTGACTTGACTTGACTCATGAAGATCAGCTGTGACTTGACTTGCCTCATGAAGATCAGCTGTGATTTGACTTGACTCATGAAGATCAGCTGTGACTTGACTTGACTCATGAAGATCAGCTGTGACCTGACTTGACTCACTGCCTCCATAGCCGTGACAGGACAAGCAGGGAGTTTGTAAATGGCCTCTATAGCCGTGACAGGACAGACAAAGAGCTCTCAGACGACCTCCTTGGCTGGAACAGAACAGACAGAGAGTTCATAGGCGGCCTCCTTGGCCAGAACAGGACAGGCAGATGTGACTTGACTTGACTCAGGAAGATAAGCTGTGACTTGACTTGACTCAGAAAGATTAGCTGTGACTTGACTCATGATAATGAACTGTAACTTGACCTGACTCATGACGATCAACTGTGACTGGACTCGACACATGACTATCAGCTGTGACTTGACTAGACTCATGACGATCAACTGTGACTAGACTTGACTCAGGAAGATTAGATGTGACTTGACTTGACTCAGGAAGATAAGCTGTGACTTGACTTGACTCAGAAAGATTAGCTGTGACTTGACTCATGATAATGAACTGTAACTTGACCTGACTCATGACGATCAACTGTGACTGGACTCGACACATGACTATCAGCTGTGACTTGACTAGACTCATGACGATCAACTGTGACTAGACTCGACTCAGGAAGAACAACTGTGACTAGATTTGGCTTGGGAAGATTAGCTGTGGCTTGACTGAACTCAGGAAGAACAGCTGTGACTAGACTTGACTCATGATAATGAATTGTAACTTGACTTGACTCATGATGATCAACCGTGACTTGACTAGATGCTGTTGTGTCCGCCATCTTGTGAGTGTGCTCCGCTGTCGCCGCCATCTTGTGAGCGTGCTCTAGTGTGGCCGCCATTTTGCGATCAGGCTCCGCTGCCGCCACCATTTTGTGAGCGTGCTCTGGTACAGCCACCACTTCCGTCACAGACATTGTGTCGCATTCTTCCTCCGCGACACCCACAGTAAACAAAGATCCGACAGTCAACAAAGCATAATCCATGAACTGAGCGAGTGATGAACGTGGACCCTCGCGTCTAAGCTTAGCCCTAAGAGGTTGATTTATGCCATCACAGAAAAACTCTATCAATAAACAGTCGGGTAACTCAGAATAGTGAGCGATGGCTAAAAACTCTCGGATATGGTTCTCTAATGATCGTGGACCCTGTTTAAGGGCTAACAAAATCCTTGCTCTGTCCATACCTGGCCAATGTTCCTCAGAAAAGCTGCTGGGTCCTTGTAGGGCTGAGTATTCTGTAACGGGGCTGACGAGACGTGAGACGTGTGGATCCATCTGCAAGCTTTTATTCAAGAGACGTGGTATAACAGGCAGGGTCGAACACTGGCAAACAGGTATATGGCGGGCAAAAACACAAGAATAGTCGTTGACTCTTAACTTTTATAAAGAATATATCTTTGGATTTGAGACTTTAGTCTTTGCAACTTTACAGATCTTCTTTATGCACCAAGAGCTTGTAACACTTCGAAGAGAAAGGAAAAATTGAAATCGCATCATATGACCCCTTTAATTTTAATTAGAATTAAATTGCTGAGAATTGAAATGGATACATTTAATTTGACCTCTACTGCACAATCATTACTAAAACAACAGTGAGTTTTTACCACTGAAGGGCAAACAATGTTATCTGTGTAACTCTTAATAGTTTATCATGGTATGAAATAATACATCAATGCAATACATCTACATAAAGATCTATTAAGAAACAGGCAGTCTAATACACTTTACGTTCTTGTTTCCATATGCCCTAAAATGTGCAGCCATTTATTTTCATAAATTGTTGAAATCCATGTTGATTTGCCCTATGCTGAGCTAAGTGAGATACTGTATCTTCATGAAATTACAGGTTTATATGTGGACCTCACAAGCGGAACAAGAGGGGTTTGGATTACAGAGCTGTCAGTCAATCACTCTGGTCTAGATATGGACCCACCAGGAAACGAGCAAACAGATGGCTTGGTGTCTTGAGAATGAAGCTTCCTCACCCACCCCCACAAACCCCAAAAATAAACCATTGGTAAGATACAGTAAGCCCCTTGTATTTGTTTAAACTCCTCATCCAGACTAATGCAGAATTCACCACAATTTACTCCCGGTTCTTAATCTTGTGAATTAACCATTCTAATTGATTCTCGCCTCTAGATTTGATGGATTTCCAGGATTTTGTGATTGATTACAGTACGTTACTTCTGATGTGTAAGGATGCAAAGCAAGTTCTCATTTTGAAATGACATAAAATATTTAATAGAAAACACAAAGACACTTTAAAAATATTTGGTTCCAACTTGCAAATGGGATGAGCTCTATTTTTGGGGCAGGCGTCTGATCCTGTGGGCCTAAAGCTGTTGAGGGGACTGGGTTTATACTCAAGTAGGTGTCCCCACCGACATCTGTCTCAGTTCTCAAGGGAACCACCAGCAGATCAGCAGCAACCTTCTGACATAGAAGACAAGGACTGATGAACTTTATTCACATCTAAAAAGGTACATATTCTAGAAGTTTTGTGAGAAGCTGTATTTGAATTGCATTTTGGGCAGTGCGGATGGGGAGGTTAGATACTAGCTTTTTTTTCCTTTACAATTTAATGCATTCATGAATTTTTTTGTCAAATAGTGTATTATCCATTTAAAAAGCTTTTTGATAATTTATAAATTCATAGATTTTCAACCTTGTGAAATCGCTCTGTTTATATCATTTGTACAACAAAGCAATAAGATGCTTCATCAAATATTTATTTAGTTTTAATTACCCATTTTCTTGTGAAATTTAACCAGGCAGAAAAAAAAAATCCCAAAAGTCACTCACCCATATGAAGTATTGATCTATGCCCATCTAAAATTAAGCAGTACACTGTCCTCATACATTTTGTGTGTTCTTGTTGGATTTGGCCAAGATTCTGCTCATTTCTCCCCCCTCTTGACCTGGATAATAAGATTAAAAAGCCCTCTGATCAGTAATGCATGCAACATCTCCGAGGGAATATTTTGAAAGCTCTGAGTGTGTTTGGTGTATAATGCTGACTGTAAATCACAGAAGACTGACACTCACTCCATGGTGATTACACAGTTGCACTGTGAAGATGTGGGTAAATCTCTGAAGGAATGGTGCATAGTGGGAAGTGAGGATAGATGAGGAAAGAGATGACAGAAGGGATAAGGCTTGAGCACTCATAAGGATTCCAGGCATGCTCAGGAATGATATTGAATCCTTGTGCATGTCCTGTAAATAAAAATCTACTGCAAACAAAGAGACTGCTGCTCTTATCGCTTTTTCTGGTCTCAGAGGAGGGAAAGAGAGAGTGAGAAATCAAATGATAGGGTAGAGAAACGCATTGCGATTCTTTGGTATTCTGTTTAAACAATGAAGTGGCATTGTTGGCATTTGGTGTTATACAGAAGGCTTTGCAGTAAAGGTCAGTGCGACTGCACCTTGTCTAGATGTAGTTTAAAATGAAAACAGAGCACCAAGGACATATTAATGACTCAGTGTGAAGGTTCTTATGGACAAACTTCAATGGTGTACTGGGTGTTCAGTGGGATTTTAGTTGCTAATGGAATCCAAAAATCATGAGGTATTATTGAAAATCTGGGTAATAACAAAATTTTAAGCAATTCAAAGTTTTGAAAAAAAAAAATTTCTGAAAATAAAATTTAATTAGAAATGAGAAAGAAATGGGGTTATAATATTTTTAATTTGTAATTTCTAATTAATTTTCTTTTTTTATGATTTAAAAATATTACTTTTTTTGGTGCAGTGTATTGTTACAATATTTCTATGTAGTGGCAATTTTTTTTACGTTTATTGCAGGCAAGTTGTAATAGTTTCCAGTATACCATGTATCAAAAATTAAAACAAAAATTAAAATGGCATTTTTTATTTTAGTTTTCCATTGCTGAAAAATTAATTTAATTTATGTTCCCAGTTTTCCCCTTTTTTGATTTAACAAAATTGTTTTAAATTTTTATTAACGATAATAACACTGTTCTAAGAAATACTCTTATATACTAAAAAGTTCTGAAATTCATCTTGATTTTTCAGTTGTTTTTGATGCAAATCTTTATGCTTACCATTAGTTGAAAAGCACCATTCGATTGTGTAAATGCCACATGGACATTTAAAGGTGCTTGATTTTCATTGGTTCGATCTTCTCACTGCACACTTTATACTCTACAGTGGGCTCAGATCTGATGGTGCTGGGTGAGGATGAGAAGAGGCTGTGTCATTCTCTGAGCTAGATTCAGTCTGTCTGGATGTGGGATTAGGAGGTGAGGAGGGACATGAAGCTCTTTAGACATCTCAAAATCTTCAAGGACTCTGCATACAAAGATGGTCTGGTTGTGATTACCAAGCCCTATATTAGTGGTCCTGTTACTTGTTGAATCAGGCTCAAAGTTGTCTTTACACTAAAGAGTTTGTGTTATGGATAGAGTGTTGCTGTGTGATGCTATGGATACATGGCTTAAGCTATTTTAACAAACCAACAAGTTGAAATAATTTTATGGCTTCCTTTGTGTTGGATTGATTTCAGATCTGCTGGAGACAGAGTCCCTCAAAGCTTCCAGGGTATGGTCTGATATATTTCATTAGGGTTTCAGTTGTGTTGGAGATGCTTCCAACCACAAACCAACACACACACACACACCTACTATGAAGTTCAGCATAAATGATTGTGCTCCCGTTGCTGATTTGTGTATGACATCATGAAGGATGTGGTGATGTTCAGTTCCAGGAGTGGAAAGGCTTTTAGCTTTCCGTTCAAATATGAAGTGCACTAGCCTAAAATTAGAGAGCTGTATGCTTAATCATGAGTCACTGTATATATATATATATTGAGAGATACCCAACACTATTAATCTATTTGGTTTTTAATCCAAATAAAATGTAAGTAGGGGAGACCAGGAATGTTGTAACACATTTTATTTTATTATTATTTTTATTTTTTTGTGTGTGTGCTGTTTCAAACTTTGATATAACATTCTCATATGATGCAAATTAAAGTTGATTAGAAATCTACAAATTATTCCTAAATCGTGTAATAGAGTCAAGTAAAGAAAAAAACGAATTCTTGTGATAACCTGCTACCCCACTAATACACTAATATAAAACATATTATAATTTAAATATTGTGCATACAAAAATAATTGTATACATTTATTTACATACATTTGTGTTTGATATATCAAATCAAGTAAGGAAAGCAGTTGATTCAGATGATACAGATATGTTTTTGTCCTCCTGTTAGTATTTACTGAGCTTAACGAGAATATACAGTATGAGAAGATTCGGTGGCTAAAACACAGCAAGGAAACCCATAAGCATCACGGCTGTCCAAAGATAACAAACAAAACAATGCGCTGAGAGAGACACAGAGCCACACTGTAAAAAAATTTAAGCCAGCACAACAAAAAAAATCTTAGTACTAATTTTCCCTATCTTTTTCTTGTTCAGTTATACTGACTGAAAAGAAGCTGTCAGTCATACAAAAAATGTTTAGTTGAGTTAACTCAAGATTGTTAGTTTTCTAGAGATGTGCAATGATTCTATAACAAACCTTTTTAAGTTGTGCCAACTCAACATTTTTTGTCTGTAGAACTCAAATACCTGAAGTTGACTGAACAAAAAAATGGTACTGGAAATTGGTACTAAGAAATAATATGTTACAACTGGAAACTGCAATATCAGTGTCCAAGTCAAAAACTGAAAACACTGACACAATATCAATAAAACATTTATTAAAAAGAGCAATTTTTTTAAGACAATATTTTCAAACATTTGCCTGTTTAAGGCAATTAAACAGGCAAGTATACCCATCATTACAATACACTGCTCTTAAAGTCAGAGCTGTAACCACTGAGGAGGACAAGTCTAAACTGCCAAAAAATTAATGGCCTAATGGTTAGAGAGTCGGACTTATAACCCAGAGGTTCGAGTCTCGGTACTGGCAGGGATTGTAGGTGAGGGAGTGAATAACCAGCGCTCTCTTCCAATACCCTCATTTATTCCCTTATGTCTCATATTTATCTTAAAAGTTTTGAAACCCTTTTACTTTTCATTTTATGGATGTAAACATATCAGTCAATGAAAATATCTTTGTGTTATAAAGAAGAAAGGCAGTCATATGAGTTTGAGATAGAACAGAGTAAATGATGGTACATTTTCATTTTTGGGGTAAACTCTCCCTTTAAATATTGCTCACATGAAACAAAATATATATATTGCACTAACCTGCCAAAACCTGCATCAATACATAGATAGAACTGCTATCATCATAATATAAAAATCCTGTAATTCCATGTTTCACTCCTCTTTATCAATGTCCTTAAGAAAGAATTATGTACATTTATTGAAAACTGGTTGAGCAAGAGTGTAGATATAAAAATCAAAGCACAAATACACTCTTTCTAACAAAACATGGTGCATTATGCGCTAACCTGATGTAAACAATTGATGAAAACAACCCACATGAAAACCACGTCAGCACCTTTATTAAATATAGCCACACATTTCATAAACAAATGGTGATCAATGAAAATATGAGACGAACAAAATTTGAAAACCTACCAAATAAATCTTGGAGATTTGGTTCCCTGAGGTAAAACGCGAGTCCCCATAGAGCCATGTTGTGTCTGTGATGGGGTGTCTGTTGTCTGTAGGAGGGGGAAAAAATATTATTTACTTCTGTATGATTCCTTAAAGATCATAATTGAGTGTTAAAAATACTGAAAATGTATTAGGGATGGACAAAGAGTCAGAAATGGAGGAGTGCTTGGGGCAACAAATCCACAAAATCTGACTGTAAAGTTCTTGAAAAATTGTAATGCTGGGACAAAAAAAGTAGTACATTTATGAGAAAAAAAACCTCCATGGGGACTCAAGTAGACAAAATAACTGTCAATGAAAGTGTATAGCCGCTACTTTCAAAGGAATTCATAAGCATAGGAATTATACTGGCTCGTTAAAATGGTTCAGGATAATTCTCAGTTCACTTTCTTTCTTTTTTTTGTCTACTGAATACAAACTCAACTTGTTCAACAACAAAGTTTTGTTTGTGCACTGTAAGAATAAAACACAAAACACAGAAAAACAGATAACGTCTTGACATTTTCCATTAAATTTACGGACATTTCCTTCAACCCTAAAACACTACCTCCAATGCGGAATTCGTACATTTTCATTTTTGGGGTAAACTCTCCCTTTAAATATTGCTCACATGAAACAAAATATATATATTGCACTAACCTGCCAAAACCTGCATCAATACATAGATAGAACTGCACATTTTCCATTAAATTTACGGACATTTCCTTCAACCCTAAAACACTACCTCCAATGCGGAATTCAAAACACATGTAAAAAGAAGAAAAAAAATACAGAAAATTGTCTTTAAGCTTTCCAAACTACAAACATTGTGAAAATCACACAGGTCACAGTTAAATGTAGTGTAAATGTAATGTTTTATCAGAATTTATGTGGACCCCAAGTAACGTTAGTTGAGTTTTTAACCCACCTGGTTTATTGAAAGTGCAGACAGAATCAGGGTTCAGGCACAGCAGCAGATTTTGACTGTTGCCGGTGTGTTTCCAGCACCTACAATGAATTAAGTGTGCTCTCAGGATCTGTATAAGGAAATACACAAATGTGAAGGATCAGGTTAATAAAATGCAAATTAATGCACAGACTTTAAAACGTTAGGCATCATACACTTACCGACTCTGTAAATAGTCACAGAAGAAACACTGGCCATTACTAAACAACTGAGGATCACAAACTACAAGACATTCCGATCAGCAGAAACATGCGCCTTGTTGCTAGGAGACGCGTGACAAATGAAAACAATGTGTATTCTAAAATCGGCTCAAAATATCAAACATGTTTGATCTCCTCCGACTGGATGGAATCAGAGTCTGAAGCTAAAAAATCGTCTGTGACCATCATAAAATACATGTATGCACTATTTTTAAAAGGCAACTTAAAATGTGCAGCAAAATCCATCGCAACAAAAACTTAATTATTTCATGTAACAGGATTAAAATACAGCTAGATTAACATCCAGTAATGTTTGATAACTTACAAAGAAAATGTAGTGGTGTCTTTTTTCTCTAAATAACCAATATCAACTAAGTTAATTGGGGAAAGTGTGGCTTTAAGAAAAAACAACGATAATCAAAAACAAACAAAAAAACACACCATAAAAACATTCCTCTGGATTATTGCCATGTGCTCTTCTTTCATAAACACTCTTCTGCCGCTTGCTGAACTGGTCTCTCCCGCGTTGAAGAGCTCAAAGCCTTGAAAAGTAAACGTTGACGTACTATACGCAACCGGCACGTACGAAATAATGCCGTCATCAGAAAACGTGCTGATAATATTTTTTTAAATGTATGATTTATTTAAAAATAACAATTCAATAGAACAGTCCATACGCGCTAACTGTGTTCTGAACTAGTGAGATGAGCGCATAGACGCTCACTTCTAACAAACGTCACAATTTTCATTGTATTATTATTGTACTATTATACAAATTATATTATTATTGTACAATAATATATAATACAATTACACATTAGGCACGTTTTCTTCTTCTTCTTCTTATTATTATTATTAATAATAATAATCCTGTACACTTTTTAAGTGTAAATTACACAGTAAATAATAACAATAATAATAAGGATTATTATTATTATTAACTGTGTAATTCTAATAATATAATTATTATTATTAGTGTTGTTGTACAATATTATGATCTTACAATTATACATTAAGGAGCATTTTAGTTATTTTAAAAATCACTAACTATTTTTCTTCATTGTCCTGAAGTAAACAAATGTTTACATTTTATTAAAAAAAAATAGCATTTGTTTTTTACAATATGGGTGGGCAGTTCCCTAATGAGGTTGACTTAACTCAATTTTATAAGTTGGCGGAAGTTTCTTTGGATGAACTTGCAAAGCGCTGTATTAATACATTTATTTAAGCTGAATAAATGTATTAAACTTAGTTGTACTGACTTTTTCGTGGATTTTTGCTGACCCAACACAACAAAACCAGTCATTTAAACTTTTTTCAAGTTGGGTTTTTTACAGTGCACTGTGGAAAGTGGCTTGCCAAGAGAGGTTTTCTGAGGTATTTGATTGCAGAATTGCTCCTGAGTTACCTTGGCAAGAATGCAGGTTACACTCCATAAATGGAGAGAGAAACTCATGCCAGGAGAGAAGTGGGTATCATTATGCTATCATGTTTGCAGCATTCATTGTGTTTGCAAGCAATACATTGCCCTACTGTTGTGTTAATGGATTTTCTTCTTCTTCTTTTATCATCTCTCTAAGCATGTTGAGCACTGGTGTATGGCAAGCCCTTTTATCTTAAAATATTCCAAGCGTTACTCGTCGTAATTGCATTTTTACTAGTAACAATTCAATTAGAGAGCTCTACAATTAAATTCTTACTAGTAATAATGCCAATTAGAGAGCTCTCTAAATCTATTTTAACTAGTTATAAATACAATAAGAGAGCTCTCTAATTTAATTAGAGAGCTCTGCAATTGCATTCTTACTAGTAAGAACTGAATTAGAGAGCTCTACAATTAAATTCCTACTAGTAAGAATTACAATTAAAGAGCTCTTTAATGCAATTTTTACTAGTGACAATTCAATTAGAGAGCTCTGTAATTGAATTAGAGAGCTCTATAATTCCATTCTTACTCGCATCACAAATAAGAAATGGTCATCATTTATTCACACTCATGTTGTTCCAAACCTGCATAACAAGGACAGTTTATAGTCTCCACATTTGTCAAGAAAAGGACCAAAAACATAATAAAAGCAGTCCATAAGAGTCTGTTCTGTAATAAACAGAATTTCTGTCTCTTCCTCCCACAAAGTTATCATATGACTTATCTAATGACACTTTCAGTTTTTTTGCTCCCTTATTGGAACTTGACAGCCACTGATGAAAATGAATCATCATTTAATCATTTAATGGGAACTATTTCTTTAATTCATTGTTCAGCAAAGCTTGTCACATGATTTACCAGCACAAATTACCACACCAAATTACCACACACAAGACTATATAAATCAGAATAACAGGCTTTAAAAATTAATTACAGATGAATTACAACTTGCTAATTATGGCTATTGCACCTTTCATCACCCCTATGCTTTTTTCCTCATCCTGTACTTACAAGATACAAGTTTGCCATATGAAAAATAACTACCTTTATGCCATTTTTTGTCAATGATGGATTAGACAAAAATTTCAATGGAAATCATATGTAATGATAAGTTTTGAAACCAGAAAAGGCCAGATTTGCAATGCAGACCAAGTAGTTACGAAACTGAGTTGTTGAGACACTTCTCTTGAATGTGAAATGCCTGAGGTGTTATGTGCGCATTGCTTTTAAAAGTTTACAAACTACTTTATTCAGTGTTTAAGATTAATTCATTTGTGCATTCAACTAGCTAAAAAAATATTCAAGGGTTAACAAATTTGATCATCTTTAAAGCATTTGAGCAGCCTTAATAGCATAATTTGATTGAAGGATAGTCTGTTGTAGTGTGCTAAATTGATGTTTTGGCTCCATGACTCCTGTTTATATCTGTCCAGACCTCTTCCATGACTGCCAAAGGCTTCTTTCTGTAAACTGACCCTAATGGGATGGTCATAGTTGGCAGGATCAAGAATATAATTGCCCTTAAAAGCCGAAAAGTGACAGGAGTCTGCTTGGACAGAGGATCCCTTGTTGAAATAAGCTTGAGTTTAAGTGTACCACTGCTAAGTCAGCATATGTCAGTTCTATAGACTGCAGTCAATAGCAGGCATAGTTTACAAAAAGAATCCGAGAGGTTAAGCTCAGCTCAAATTTGCTTGATATGTAAATAGGCCCACCCTAAAAACAAATATGTACCAACTTTCTTCACCCTAAATACAATTTTTTTGCTCTTCTCAAATGTCTTGACCATTTGACCATTCTCAGACTGTTTGGTTTGTTTTGTTTCAGTCTCTATGAACAACACTCTTGGCTTCCTTGTAAGATAATGTAGGAGACTAAACTTTCACAATGAAATGTCCGTTCTTTGATGACATGCCCATCTTGGCTCTTGAAATGAATCTAAAAAGGGGTGTGAGCTGAGCTTGTGTGACACTTAACGGCCAACTACAGCAACTGAAAACACAGAGAATACATACTACCCAGCTGTCCTGCTGCTCCCCACTGGGCTCTGGCACAAACAAAACTCATTTGGCCTCAGCTCCCCTGAATTGAACACAGTGTCCATGGAGAGAGAGCTTCATCTTTCCACAGTCAAGTGCACTTGGCAGCCAATTAATGACAAAAGGATGAGGAGAAGCAACACCTTCCACTGCACTTTTTTGCAGTGGCTGTTTCCTTGGACGAGAAGAAAATTAGCCATCAAAACGGACAGGTGATACATCTAACTTCTCCAAGGTCAATCAAGTTGTTTTTCTTTCACGAAAATGTGAAGAAATTGGGTTTTGAAATGGAGTGTCTGTGTTATTTACAGCTAGGGTCTCTTGAAGACCTTTTCTTCTCCCTGAGAGAGTGAAACATTCTGCTATAGGATCCAGTGCCTGCTGACCGTGGTCAAGCTTTCTGACATCATACTCTCTCAGATTCTCTTAAGTAGAAGATGACCATTCTGTCACTTCGTAAACAAGACAGAAAGAACGTCTGCTGAAGATGAGAACGTTCCATGGGAAACAGGTGAACTCCTGATACTTGCAAGATATTCTGAATGACCATGTGATACTGTAACTTAAAGGTCATACTTTGAGGGCAAACTTTGACATCAGCAGAATAGTGTTCCATTAAGTGTGCACTCATTTTGGTTTTAACCATGGCTCATTGGAAAAAGTGCCTCTATGTATGTTTTAGCAAAACTCCAAAAATGTACATAAACACAATACAATTCACTGCAGTTTCCAGGTGAAATGAACACAAGTGGCAGTAAAACACCAACAATTTTTCACACAAAATATGATTGCAGGGCAGATTATTGATTAATAAAGATTTATGTTATGACTTCAAAACACGTTTACCATAGTGCATCATTTATAGACTAATATATTTTGACATTTGTATCACATCGCCAGCTTCTTATATTTGGATTTTCTCATACAGTAAACTTGCTCGGTAGATCACCCGGTACAGCATTGTACTTTCAATAAAGAGAGAGTCTGGTTATGAGTCTTGTGAAACACGAGTCATGACACTGAATAAAACAGCTCAAAGACAAGCAAAAATGGCATGGTTGCTTCAGTAAATGTGTTTTTATCTCACATTTGCTTTTGTTAACAATTTTGTTATCAGTTAGTACTCATATTACAAACCAAATAATGTAGATTTGTGGTCTGGAGACATGCAGCAGCCACTCAGGCATATTCCTGACTCTGTGGCTTTGTGTTAGGTGTCTTGTGTTGCCTCATTCAAGGCTTTCTTTCCAATCCACCACTGAACTGTGCAAACTGGTCAGACATTGGCCTGGTCCAGTGGTAATCAGAGAAGCCTGTCTGCCCTGGAGGACAAATAGAATTTAGCATGGCTTGGATTATTGCTCTCTTCCCGATGACAAAAAAAGCACAGCCTCCTCAGCTTTCTTCTAACAGACTAAAACAGCAAGGTCATTTTCCTAGTGTCTCCTGAAAAGGTATCCTTCATCTGATGGTCAGACCTGACCAGACATGAAGATTGCAAATCAATCACCAAAGTGTTTAGCTTCATTGAAAAAAAAAAACCTGATTTAGAAATAAAGAGAATGTGAATGCTGTAATACCTACGGAATGAGGTAGCTTAGCATTACAGGTGGTCTGGGAGATGTTCTGGACAAATAGACCTCTCTCCACAAAGATTAGACATGGAAGTCTTGGAATAGTTGATACACCCAGATTCAGGAGCGCGTCAACATATGTTTATACGATCATGCTCCTTGACTACATCAAATAGATTCAGTAAGATAAATTGATAAGATTAAGCCAACTATTTTGTCTAAGTAATATGGCTATGATCATATTTCCCCCCATATCTAAGTGGATTTGCTCTGAAGTTGTAATGTTAAAAATAAGTGGCTGCAGATTTGTGTAAGGATGAGGTGTTAATGAATTCATGACAAGAACTTTCAAGGCTGCTTTGCTTCAAGATACCATGGTATCTGGCAGAAGAACCTTTTGGTCAAATCTTCTGAGGAAATTGCTTCTAAGAATATCTTGAACGAATGTAGCAATACATCTGTGTGCATCTTAATTAGACATTGTGTCAGTATGTAGGCTGACATGTTTAATCACCCATGTACGTGTATAATAATATTTAATGTTTTTGAAAGAAGTCTATTATGACAGCATTTATTTGAAATCGATTTTTTGTAACATTATACATGTTTTTACTGTCATTTTTATCAGATTTAAACTTGCTTGCTGAATAAGAAGTATAAAGTTTAAATTTCTTTTCAACAATTTTTTCAATTCAACAATTGTTGAATGTTTTAAGGATGCAGGTTCACGCACATGCTTGTTTTTGTTGCGCTTTAGTCTTGAATGAGGATAAATGTAAGAGTTTTTTTTCTTTTTGCCACCAAAAAAATAAACAAGTTTTTGATTCTCAAGGTCTAAATGTCCAAAGGAAATTAACATAAGAAACAGCTTTCTTTAGGAGATAGCACAACAACTGAATTGGATACAGAACAGTGTATCATTAAAATGAAAGAAAAATAGTTTGTGCTTCCCTAATCTTCTTATTATGTAAATCTGCACATTGCTATAGTTACATGCATGTATGGTGTTCATGTGCATTCCAGGTTTTGCACAAACACAGTCATGCAACCATACCAGCAGATTAATAGAGCATGGAGATGTGTTTACTGCTGCTGCTTTAAGAGCTCCCAGGAGGCAATAATAACTCTATGTGTCAATAGCAGGGCACATCACAGACGGCCAGTATGGTGCTACCATATGCCAGTCTCATGCGGAGGGATCGTGATAAAATTGTCTCAAACAGGGCTGTGGAGAAAGGGGATTGTGAGTATGCACACTTTTTCACTGTAGGTGATAGAGGGAAAAGGTAAGAGGAGGAGTGGAGGGGTCCTGGGTCATTGTGGTGGATAATATTTCAGGATTTGGTGATTTATTGCAGATCTTTTACTAGTATAAATACTTTCACAATGCAGGTGATTGTTTTTTGGAGGGAGATTGAACCCAGGCATGAGCTTAGTGGACACAAGAAGACTGAGCAATCTCTATCTGATCCGTATTACATGTCATGCTGGGACTGGATGAGCCTATATAGACATCCCAGAGTCTCTCAATCAGGCTATGCTCTAATACTCTCAGGGCATGATTGGAGCGTTGGGCCAGGGCTGCAACCTGCGGTTTAAGGGACTACATGAGACCCAATGTGAAAAGCAGCACTATGAATATCCATGGTTTACCTTTTCTGGTTGGATACAGATGACTCATTAATACTTTGTGGAGGGATGTGATGTTGCGGTGCTAACCGATGGGAGGTCATGCAGACCAGTATAGATGTTCAGTTTAATCCTGCATGATGGGATTTATTTGCCAAGGTTTTGAGTCAGATCATCTTTAAAAATGTACCCCAATTGATATAGTTACACTACAATGTACATATTATGGGTGTCATGCATCTTATTTATTTATTTGAGGGTGCACCAGAGGTTGTAAAATGTTTTGAATGGCCATGATGTATTATATTACATAATAATATTATTATCACTTACAGTACATTATTTTATATAATTTTTATTTATTAATTTATTATTGCAATGTTTTTTTTTGCTAAGAAATTTCCCCTCAGTTGATCAGTAAGTGATCTGCCATTGTAACATTTGATCAACAAGTGATCAATAAGTCATGGCAACATTTCTTTAACTCATTTTTATTTTAACTTTAATAGTTTAACCAATTTTAACTTCATTTTCTAAGTTATTCAAAAAGATTAAACTGGACAAGATTGTTTTAAAAATTAGTTGAAATGTGTATTTAAATATTTAAATTAAAAGGTTGTTAAGCTGAATTAAGTTAAAAATGTTTTACAGTGTATATCAAAACACATAAGTTTGAAGATATTAGAAGTTTGAATAGCCATCAAGCTTGTGTACAGTATATTACATGTTACAGTTACTAATACTCTGCACTTACCTATATGATTGCACAGCAACATGTGCACTGAAATGTAAAGGGCAAGCTTTCCGTGACTAAGCTGAAAGTAATAAGAGTCTTTCAGCAGTGGCCGAAGAATGTGTACGTGCTGCTGTGTGTCTTCTCCTTCCTCTCTTTTGCACCTTGAGACTGAAACAGTGTGTTCTTTGTCTTAAACACTGCCTAGTGACACACAGTTGAAGTTACGGAAACAAAAACAAGAGGGCCACCATGTCCATTCATCCTTCCGGGATACTCTCCCAGCATTTTAATGCACACCCCTTTCTCTAATGGACTTTGCAGGCGTCTGCAGCCTGGCCCACAATGGAATCGGGGGTCTGCTGTGCACGTCATTCACACATGAATGAACCCTGTAAGCCTAGCCCCTTCGGTCTTCCTTTATGCCACGGAGTGAATATTGAGATAAATGGATGCACCAGTCATTAGATGGGCTGGGTGGGGGTTAAAATCAGCAGTGAATACAAAGTTCTATTATACAACTCAGCTTGGTGTGTTTTTAAGGGGGGAAAAGTCCAGACATTGCCACTGCTTTTTCAGGAAGTACGTTATTCACCTCTGTTAATCTCCTCTGAGGATGTTCTGATTGAACTTTTCCTCTGTGTCTTCCTAGACCTATCCTTGCTTTAAAATGGTAGTCAGAAATGTTTGCTGACTGACAGGCGGAAAGAGAAATGAGGGAACCGGAAGAGAGAGGGAGAGTAATTTAGGAATTCGAGTGGTGTTGAGGTCTTAGACTCATCTGAGCGGGCGGCTGATGACAGCCGAGGTGAGAGCCGAGCTGCCTCGGTGCGCACTAATGTCAGTCATGCTCTCTCACTCATACATCTTTTCACTTTATCATGAAATCTTTTCCTCTCTGATCTCCTTTTTTTATTGTCTAGAACTTCTTCCACATTCTTGACTCCCGTTTTAATGGCCCTCAGAGATGTTCACTTCTTTCCTCGAACTTGCTGTGCCATCGAGAACAAATAATCTACAGATGTTAGATGGTTTCACTGGCTGCACGAGAAGTGGATTTTGGCTCTGTTTTTTGCACTGCTTGTAAGACATGACTGATCCAAGTATAAATGTTGAGGTTTTGTGAGTTTCCATGTTCATTTCACAGCTTAGGTTAAATATATCTTAACATGCATCTGATACATTTTTTACTGTATCTGAATTTAGTTCTGTGCACAGTATTTATTTGAGAATGTCTTCTCAATTCCAAGTCATTTTCTGAATTTGAATATAATTTAAATTGAAATAGCAAACAAGATGCAAAATTACAATTTGTGACCTGTGCTGGCAAAATGATTCGGAATGCACACGGGCTAATTACCAGGTACAGGCAAACAAAAGTGAAAAATTTACATTTTGGTTGATTTTGAGGTTTTCACAAAAATGAGTTCATTAAGCAGTCGTCTAGTGATCCCAATTCTCCACATAGTAATTAAACATCTAAAACGATCTTTATTTTTACATGTTCTAAGAGGTCTACGTTCTTTGTTTTAAAAAGTTACATTTGTCCATCGGAAGCAAAGCACTTGCATCTGATGTTTTGGTTTTGAAAGGAACATGCAGGAATGAAAAAAATGAAGTGTGGGACTTGATTGATGTTAAAAGAGTTATTAAGGGCGATAAGTCATGAAAAGGATCTTACTTGTGATTATTTGTTTTTCATACTTGAATGATTCTGTTTAGATGTAAAATGAAGAAAATACAGCCCTGTTAATTTGATTAGTTTCTTTCTTATATTTGTTCTACTGTTTATTTGCGTCTTTGTTTTTATTTTTAATAACAAAGTTAAAATAGCAAAAAATTATTATGATTAATATAGTAATTATTATTAAGAAAAGAATTGGAGGAAAAGATGCATCGAGAATTGCTTTATAGTCGAATCGTTACCCTCTGAAACATAATCGAATCGAATCATGAGGCAAGTGAAGATTCACATTTCTAGTCACAACAACGTCTTCTGTGATTGATCAAAACACCCCGCGCAGCGTGTTATGGTATCATGGGGGGGAAAAAGCATACATATATTTTTCCTATAGATTGGTTTGTGCCAGATTGGTGGTATTACCAAAGCTTTTCAGGTATGGATGCTAGGTGATTTTGTTTTGACACCTTCAGAAAACTTTAAGTAGATTTTTCTCAAAATTGACTTTGCTGACTCTATCAACTTCAAACAGATGTAGCTCAGTCATGTTTTGTCCGATTCCAACAAATCATACATAATTTTCAAGGTTTTTAAATAGAGAATGATAACAATAATATAACATAAAATAACAATTACATTTTAACAACACATTTTTGAAAATTTGGTCACTGTGACTCATTTTGCCAGCACAGGTCAGAATTTGGATTTAAAGTGCCCCTATTATGCCATTTTTAAGGTTCCTAATATTGTTTTGGGAGTCTCCTACAATAGGATTACATGCATGCAAGGTCAAAAAAGGCTTTCATTTTCTCAAAATATGCATTTAATATCACCTCATTTTCCAGCGATTCTCAAACGATTCCTTCCAAGCAGTTCTAAGTTTCAGTCTCTCTAAAACCCTCCTTTCCCTGAGCCTACTCTGCTCTGATTGGTCAGATGGCCCAGTCTGTTGTGACTGGTCTACCGCGTACAGCGTGTGTCGGAAATGATACGCCCATTGCCATAGTTCCGTATTTTGAACACTCGATAGAAAATATAAACATCCATTATTTATCATACTTGTGATTCAGTGGAGCCAGCTGGTCCAAATAAACAGGGTACTGAGCCATTTTTCAAGAACAAGCATTTAGTGAATCCCACATTGAACTCCCCAAGAATTTTTTTTTAACTCCCCGAGATTAGAGAAGCAGTCGTCAGAAAAATGACGTTTTGTGGGCGGGTCAAATTGTTCGCGGCCGGCCAACGTAGAACATTGGCACGCATTATGCAGATGTGTTATTTGCATGGTCGAATTCGAATTACTAACGACTCGTTTCAGCTGTTCAACAAGCATTTAGTGAATCCCACATTGAACTCCCCAAGATTTTTTTTTTAACTCCCCGAGATTAGAGAAGCAGTCGTCAGAAAAATTACGTTTTTGTGGGCGGCGTCAAGTTGTTCGCTGCTGGCCAATGTAGAACATACACTCTTAAAAATAAAGGTGCTTCAAAAGGTTCTTCAAGCGATGCTATAGAAGAACCATTTTTGGGTCCACAAATAGTCCATTCAGTCAAAGGTTCTTTAAAGAACCATCTCTTTCTTACCTTTTTGTAATCTGAAGAACCTTCTTTCGCCACAAAGAACCTTTTGTGAAACAGAAAGGTTCTTCAGATGTTAAAAGTTCTTTATGGAACCATTTAAACAAAAAGGTTCTTCTATGGCATCGTGAAGCACCTTTATTTTTAAGAGTGTAGGTGGGAATTATGCAAATGTGTTAGATAGATAGATAGCTAGATAGACAGATAGATAGATAGACGGACGGACACCGTGTTTCCCAGATTTCATTTCCTGTGTTGAATGTCTTTGAATTACATTTTAGTAAATTCCTTTTTCTGTCATTTCAACTCAAATTCCACTTCCTCTGGGGTGAAGTCAGTTTAATTCATTTTCACACTCATGAATGAAAGGCAGTACAATTCTAAAATTTGCACTACCCTAGTATATTCATACAGTTATTCCTGGAAGATGCTGTTTTATCCATCAATTGCACTCACGGATGTGGCCATGTTCTGTTCTTTTGCATGTCTTAGAATGTTTGAGCTGGCAGTCAGTCAATGAGAACTTCTGATTTAACTGATGTTTGAATAGCTCAGACTCATTTGATGAGTTTTTAAGTGATGGGTCTTCACTGGGTTGTTATATCTCACCAGTGTCTCCTTTTACCGTAGTTTGTGGAACTCCGTGTGAATATGGAAGTGTGGTAGGATGAAGAAAACTCGATTATTAAACTATGTTTTATGGTTTCTGGCCACCACTATGTCTCCATCTTCACTAACAAAACCTCAGCTTTGAAGTTAGGCATTAAATTACTGGGGAGTTTTAAGGGCTTGTTGTTTTAAAGGGGTCATATGATGTTGCTAAAAAGAACATTATTTTGTGCATTTGGTGTAATGAAATGTTTTTATGCGGTTTAAAGTTAAAAAACCACATTATTTTCCACATACTGTACACTATTGTTTCTCCTCTATGCCCCGCCTTTCTGAAATGCGTTGATTTTTACAAAGCTCATCGGTCTGAAAAGGACCCCTTTAAGGACAGAGATTTTGCTCTGTGTCAGCTTGTTGCTTTGAAACGCCGTCATGAACATCTCTGTGGACTTATGTGAGTAGTCCACATGTTTCTATAATCCCTGTGCTACACATGAACTGCTTGTTGTACAGCAGTATCTTCCATGAAACTATGTTAGCACTGAAAGTTAAATATACATTTGTGAAAGGATGAGGATATTTGTGAATGTTTTTTATGGTGGAGTAGATCTGTCATGGTTTGTAGATCTAGTGTTGAACTGGTTGCCCTGAATAATCAAAACACAAAAGTAATATGTTGTCATGGTAACTATGGTAGGTGATATATCTTTCTGTGATTGCTTTTGAAACACATAAGAATTTTCCTCAGAAAACCAGGGGGTATTTTTTCAATATATTTTCATTAACAATTTGCCTGGAGGGGTAGAAAATTTAATTGTGTAAACGGGAAGTGGAATTAAAATTTGCCTACACATTACATTATATGAAGTAGGGAAAACAACTACCACATATTTCACACATTTACTTTATATTATATGGGATATAGAATAAAGATTTAAGAATAATGATTTCCTGGTCAAAAATGGGTCATTACTGATTTCCTTCTCTCTATATTTAAAGCAAAAAAGCATAGCAAGAATATAAATTCATGTGCAAATAAATGTCCCTTTTCTAAACATAACTGATCTGGAAACATAACTTGTACATTGAAGTCTATTTAGACAATAAATTAAAACAAAACCATACAGAAGTTCACTCTATATTCCATTTTGTTTTAAAAGTGAACTGCTTAAGTTACAGTCATTATAAGACAGAAAAGATGTTTCTTAAACCATATGCATAACGTCATGCACCATAAACATATCAGTGAGAAATATATGGCAGATTCCCCCAGGTGACTATATATTAACTTTCAGATGTCATAAATCGTCAGGTTTCTCAGACAATGGTGTAACCTTTCGCCAGTTTTTGCATAAGGGAGGGGCATAGCGGGCATGGTTTTGGTAAAGACCACATATGATTCATAGAGAGATGCAGTCTTTGAAAAATAAGATTCAGTGATACTGAACTGCTTTGTTCAGCAAGGGAGACTGAAAATGCTTTTGAGGTAAACAATGTTTTCTACACACACACACACACACACACATATATGTATATATATATATATTATGAAGACAGCATTTTAGCATAATTCCTTGTAGCAAAAACTTGAGTATAAAATTCTTTGACTATGTTGTTATTAATTGGTAATACCTGGCGAGGGGAGCTGGAAAGGAATTTGATTCTTGTTCCAGATTTGTCAAAGTTCCTGTCTGTGCATTTAAATACATTGTGGAAGTGTTGGAGCCTTCAGGAGGAAATTGCCTCTGCTCTCCATTATTGAACAGAAGTCAGTGCTGTAATTACGGACTGAATCAAGGAACAGTTGATTACAAACGTTACCTGTTCCACAAATAGAAACAAAAAGAACGCCAGACCCAATATAACAAACAGTTCGTTCAAGACACATTCATGAAATATAAACCCATAATTCATACGTACATGATTAAATAAATTGGGTGTCAATTCAAAAAGGGAACAATTTGTATTTATTATCTAGTAAATTTTTGGGATGACTGTGGCAGATGTGGCTGTTAATAAAAAGATATATACGTGCAATACGTCCTAACCTCCTTATTCCAAACGTAATGTATCACAGTATGTATTATGAATATACTGAACAAAGTGACAAGTGATGTCTTTCTAAACAACATAAAATAATTTCAGATCTGAGGCATTGTTTTAAAGTAAAACACTATATTAACAGTTATGTAGTACTTGTTGAAGTCAGTGGAATTTCAAAACAACACTGGTCACATATAAAACAACACAAAGACATTTTGCGAGTCATATGGTTTGGCGCAACATGAGAATTAATTTTCTATCCCTTTATGTATGTGGAATTAAAGCATTTGATAGATGAAGTGCTGATACTTTGTATTCTTCTGGTGCCATTGTTTTTGTTTTCCATGGATTGTCCCTGGATAAATGTCGAACATGATATGTGCTTTAAAAGAACTGGCAAATCTGCATAAAATGTATTAAATTCAAAACATGCTTCATTATGGTTTTTAAGGGCCATATGCAAGGTATGAAAATAAGGAATAAACCTTTAGTACCACCCCGGGAGGCTTGTGGGGCCTCTTAGAAATCTGAACTGGTAGTTTATTGTAAGGGAACACTATAGCAAGATTCCAAGCAACCCGCTCCCCCTGTAAAAATTGGAGAAATAGACATTTAACGTGGTGAAGGGAAAGAAGTTACTCGCTGCAGATTTCTGTTTTGGACTTTTGTGAAAACTAGAGAGCCATGCTAACGCAGCTATTAAAATGTATGCAGTGCAGATTTCTCTGTGTTATTTTAGAACACCTGGGTCCCCTGAGAGCCCATGGAGATTTGAGGAGCATTGCTGTTGGAATTTTTTCAAGCTGTAATTGCACTTGCTTTATCCTTGGGGAGAACTTAAACACAAACAATAGGTGTGATTGGCACCTGAATGTGACCTGAGATGTTTTTTCTGTTCAAAGACATGAAGAAACGATAAAAATATAGTATTTTTGACAAAATGACGTGGACAGTTGAAGGAATAATATATATGAGACATCTGGACTTAGCCAAGCATATCTTTATATTTTCTTGTGGCAGCAAATATGGTTTTGATGACAGTACACAAAATGTGACAGTTTTAAAGTATTTGCAGTTGCATTGTAACACCTGGGAGGAATTATTCTGTTGTACTCACTAACTTTTTGCTTTTAATTGCACATAAATGTTTTCTCAGTTCCTCCATCCTCAGGATGGTCTAAACTGTATGACTGACTTTCTTTTGTGGAACACAAAAAGTGAAAATTTGAATATTGAGCTGGTCGTTCTTTTCCACACATTACAATTAAAGCTTAAAAAAAAATAAAAATAAAAAACACCACACATGTATCATAAAAAATGTTATACACATGGTCCAATTTCCTCTGTAGCAGTATTATAGATGTACAACCAAAATGTAAGTAATTATAAGATGTTAACGAGTGCGATCTCAAGTGCAACTTGAGAACTGGATCACTCTGATTTGTGAGCAAATTGTAAATAATTTGTTAATGAATCAAACATCACTCATTCTCTCTTAAACCCACCAAAGAGACACAGGATGGATGTAGATGTTGTGTTTTAGTGGATAACGACCAAAATGTATTTTATGGCTTCAGAAAACTTGGCATAGAGCACACTAGTTACAGTATATAGACCACTTTCATGAAACTTGTATGGTGCTTTTTCAAGACATTTTTTAAGCTTTTTCATTTTTGAGTGGACTATTTTTTTCAAGCATTATATGTAAATCTTGGATCTCTGGAAGAACAAGACGATTTCTTAGAAGCATCCATCTTGGCATTTGGTTTAAAAATGTCATGTACATTTATATTTAAAGTCAAACTTCAAGTACATTTAAAAATGCCATGTACTTTGAAAATCACATTACCCTAGACCTCTTCTGGCATTAATCTAATGCCACAGGCTTTTCATGGAAGCTGTCTCTATCCACAATTCTTTAAAAATCACAGCGTTATCTGTTACTCTCAGATCTCGACATGGAAAACTGAAGTTGTTTAATCAAAGCAATGAGCTTCACTCTTGATCCCTGATTTATTGAGGACACTGTTCAATAACAAACATAATGCACTCACCAGTGCTTCCTCTGCCCTCAGTGTAGCTCTGAGTGTCCTTATGTTTGCTGCTGTGAGTGGCAAAAAGAGCGCAGTTGGATGAGGTGTCTAAGGTCCAACCCAGGGTGAGAGGCCACACGCTGGGTCTCCTATCATGCTCACCCCGATGGCCCAATGACCTGTAACACAGAGCTGTCTGAGACTGGCCATACAGAGTTATTTATGTTATTAATCAACTGAAGCAGAACAAATGGAAAAAAATAGTCACAGATTTCCAGATATGAGATGAAAACAAAGAAATTACACATTTTAACTACACATTTAAACGCTTATGCATTTTGTAACTGCTGTATTGTGGTGTTCCATAGTTATGTGTTTGAAAAATAACTTGGATCTTCACTCATAAGAGAATGAGAAGAAAAAATATGGCTGATTCAAATAATCTAATCATAGTTTGAAACACTTTATATAGGAAGGTCATCTGTCTTCACATATTCCTCTTTGAATAGACAAAGATGTGGCAGTTAATTTTCTTTCTGTTTCAAAGCTAACGTTTCAAAGGTGAATAAAGCAATCTATCTCTCATGTAATGTTATAATTTGTACTTTTTTTACAGAATGTGTCTGTGTGAGTCAAACTTAATTTGGCTCAGTTGGTTTCTGATATAGACAATATTCAAAACATCGACTCTGTGCTTCAAACATTCTAGCATCGATTACTTAACCTCATGTTGTTTTAAACCTGTATGACTTTCTTTCTAGTGTGGAACACAAAATGACAAAATGAAAAAAAAGTTATTTTCATAACTTGAATCGTACTATCGATCTCCTCATACAAAAAAAGTCAGTGGAATCCAGTGTTGTTTTGGACCCCACTGTATGGACAAAAGCCATGAAAACATTCTTTAAAACAGCTTCATCAGAAGAAAGAAAGTCATAAAGGCTTGAAATTATATGAGGATAACTGAATCAATTATGGCAGAATTTTAATTTCATTAAAGTTGGTCCTTATAAATGGCAATGACAATAAATTATAGATCCCAATTAATTACTTCCTGACTAACTAAATAAATAAATGCCTTAACTCTGCTTCTGTCCACCATTACAGGAAATCATTGTCTCATTTTGTAATGAGGAATGCTGTCTGAGGTTATTGTTGAACACATTTCAAACATAGTCAGATTTCAGGAGGAATATGCATAACATTTGTAGTGTGCTGTGCTATATGCTGCATATGCACTAATGTCAGTGCATGGATGCGAAAGAGTATGTATGTGTCTGTGAGTGAGTGAGTGAGAGGGAGAGTTTGTTCCGAGGAGCTGCCACAACCGGCTGACGTGCTGAGGCGTGACTTGTCCTCTATTTAGCAGCCTGCAGGATTACTCACACAAGGGATGTGGATATGCAGATGACAGAAAGAAGTGATATGAAGCCGATAGAATGAGAGTGCAAGAGAGAGAGAGAAGGACATGTAGTTGAAGATGGACATCATTTGGAGGTGGGATGAAGTAGTTGCTTTGCCAGGGAATTATATTTCAGAGGTCTTGTGAGAAAGAACACACTGGAAAAGCAGATATATAAATGGCAGGCTATCACAGTGAAAATATGACATTTTAAAGTCAGTTTAGATAACACAGAGGTGCATATACTTTACTGAGAAGAGCATATTTGTTGATAACAATAGGTTTATGCAAATATTTCATACTTAAACATATACAGTTCCTATAAAAATTATTCATACCCCTTCATTTTTTTCTTCACGTTTTTTATGTTGCAGCCTTATGTTAAACTGTTTTAAATATTTATTTTCCCACACCAATCTACACTCCATACACCATAATGACAAAGCAAAAAAACAGATTTGCAAATGTATTAAAATTCAAAAACTGAAATGAGTGCACTGCATAAATATTCATATCCTTAACGCAGTACTTAGTTGAAGCACCTTTACAGCCTCAAGTCTTTTTGGTATGATGCAACAAGCTTTGCACATCTACATTTGGCAGCTTTGCATTTCTGCAGAATAATAATAATCTGCCATTATTCTCCTCACCTCTTCACCTCTCAAGCTTTGGATGGGGGCTGGCAGACATTTTCAGGTTTCTCCAAGTTCAAGGTTCAAGCTCAGGCTGTGGCTGGGCCACTCAAGGACATTCACAGATTTGTCTATAAGCCACTCTTACTGTGGCTCATTGTCCTGTTGGAAGGTGAACCTTCTGTCCCTGCCAGCATGAGGCTGCTACTGCCACACTTTACTTTTTGGATGCTACTGTGCAGGTGCCTTCAAACATGATGCTTGGAATTGCGGTTCATCAGACCATCCAAGTGCGCACACACACAGTAGTGAACACAGTTGAAGGTTCGGTCCCTTGCTCAAGGGTCTCACCTCACTTGTGGTATTGAGGGTGGTACATTCACTCCCCCCACCAAGCTGAGACTCGAACCCGCAACCTTCGGGTTACAAGTCAGACTCTCTAACCATTAGGCCATGACTGCCCACTTTTAACCTCGGGCTTGGTTTTTGCTCTGATACGCATTTTCAGCTGTTAGACCTTTTATTGAGAGGTGTGTGCCTTTCCAAATCATAACCATTAAAATTAATTTGCCACAGGTTAACGCTACTTGAAATGTAGTAACATCTTCAAGCAATATGAATGCTCCTGAGCGAAATTTCAACTGTCCCAGAAAAGGGTATCAATACTTATGCAGTGGAATCATTTCAGTTTTTTATTTCTAATAAATTTGCAAAGTTGTTACAGACCTGTTTTTTTTCTTTGTCATTATGGTGTATGGAGTGTAGATTAATGTGTAAAAAAAAAAGTTATTTAAAGTAGTTTAACATAAGGCTGCAACGTAACAAAACGTGAAAAAAATGAAGGGGTATGAATACTTTTTATAGGCACTGTAGCTTTGTTCCAAAACTTAGTGAGTTAACTTACTGCCTACTGCCTAGACAACTGCTTTCTAAACTGCATGAAACCTTTTAAAGGAATAGTTCACCCATCACATAAAACAGTTATCGAAATAAGCATGTGTCCTATTCTGTGTCCTAAACTCCTGAAACATTGGTGTCTCATTTTAAAGCAGTCAATGCAGTTAGGTAAAAAAGTCAATCATATCTGTATGTGTGTGAAAATAACCCCCTTTGTAATCGTTAACATTTTAATAACTGTATTTTCATTACATTTTTTTCTCAGTAACTGTAACAGATTGCAGTTACATTTATTTTGTAATTATATTACGTAATTCCATTACATGTAACTAGTTACTCCCCAACACTTTATGTATGTATATATTATATATTTTTAAGTTGTAAATGGTTATAACCTCATCAGTATTATGGGATCAGGCGTTTGGGTGAGAGAGGTGTACAGGCACACTTTGCAGAGGCTGACACTGTATGTAATACTGAGTTGACTGTGCTGTGCTGACAGAAGACACTTAAAGACTGATCCAGAATGGAGCTGGTCTAAGATCAGCATAAGAAAGACAACTTCCACCATGAGCTTTCCCAGCAGCTCTCCATAGAGAATCTTGCCATAACCTCAACTCAGCCCAGTTGAATACCTCTTATCCTGCTGTTTGTTCCTTCCCCGCCCTCTCATTCATCTAAGCATAGATGCATGCAGAAAAGAGACAAAGATGCACCCGTGAGAGTAAAGACAATCCACAGTTCAGACAGTTCGCAAAGCCCGAGTCTTAAAAGAGACTATCCAGGAAATCTTCCAAACCGTCTTTCAATCCATTCAGTGGCTATTTTCAGAAATAAAGGGGTAGTGGAATAAGTAGACAAGTTCTTAAAAAGTTACTTATAGTCAGTAGAATGTCTTTGGGGGAGCGTCAAAATAAAGTGCTCTAATTACTGAGAGCTGACATGTGGTTGCAAAGTTAATTATAGTTAGTAGAATGTCTAAAGTATTCTAATAAAATACCTTAGATTTTAAATAATATTTACATGAATGCATTTTTCATTTTAGTTGATTTAATGTTTACATGGTTTAAATGATTGAATATTTGATTAAATATTTGGTGGTTTAAATGATGTTTTCATATTTTCAAATTTGAAAAATATAATTCCTTAACCTTCATGGCCAACATATACACACACATATATTTATATGGATATACAGTATGCCATATAAGATTAAGAAAAAAAAAACACTACACTTACAAAATGTCAGTTATGGACTCTGTTTCAGACAGTTATCAACTACAGATGAAATAGTTTCCTAAACTAAAGGATGTGTAGTCTTTTGCTTGTGAAAACACAACTTTGTAAAGCTTCACTGGGTGTACCAAAGCTTAGTCTTGTCTGTGGCACGCAGTCAACATGTGTTATTGCACTCCTATATGATAATCAGAGACGTAAACCTCTAGGACATCTTAATCTCTGCAGAAATACACCCTGACACACAGTTTTCTGCCTCTACCTGCTTCATATGAATAAACCATCCGTCCAAACTGGCAGTCTGTCTCTCTACTCAGCACTGACAGCGGTGCTTCATTCCCAGCACTGCTGGAGATATGGCTTTATACTCTGCGGGCCTGGATAGACGCTCATATTGAGCTCAATATTTCCTAAGTCGATAGGGTGAAGAGAAAGACTGCACATTTGTGATAAAAGTGCCACATCATGCCTTAACTGATGTATTACCCCATTTATTTCGTGAAGGGAAGGAGAGGCAGGGGACATTGGATAAGAGTATTGTCTTTTGTCACAACTGCTGAAAGCCAGAGGATATAAACACTTTTTCCTCAGAGTTGTATGTGATGGTGGGTTGAGGATTACATGGTATCTGTGGGACATTGTACAATGTCATCAGAGCTGTTTGCGGAAAGGGAGATGGAGGAGGACAGAGGGAGGGATGGGGTGTCTTGAAAGAAAAGAAGGGGAGATGAAGAGAGGAGTGAAATATCAGACATTCAGGGAAAGTTGGACATCAGTCAACAAAGTCTGTCAGAGAAGAGGTCTGAATCAGATTCATTAAAGTATTAACGTGTGTCTCTCCCCTCTGCATCTTGTAAAATTGTTGCATGAGACGTTTAAAGATGTACATATTAATGAAGTATGGAATACTAGAGCAAGAGTTTCTCAGTAGGGGAGTAGAAGAGACACATTACAAACCTTATCAGCCTAGCTCATGAATATTAATTAGATGACATAATGCTCACCCAGTAGTTCTAACTGATTTCATGAAAGGCATGTAAGTGGGTACTAATTGTAGCTTTACTTTTAGAATGTGACAATTATTTAAAAAAAGGAGAACAGGAAGACGAACATAGAAATTATGTTCTAACGTTGTTATAAATGTTGCTATGGCCCTGATTATTGCATACTCTTAAAATATGTATGATATGGCATAGTTGATTAATATGTTTCGCTGTCATTGTAATGTTTTGTTTGACCTCATGCACCCATCAAAACCTCATATTTGACCACTGTCCACTATAAACCGGTCGCTATTTCAGCTCTAGACAATTTTAGTGTGATTTTATATATTACTATATTAAGTACTAGGCAAAATGATAGTGAAGTATTATTAAAATAACACTTAATGCCCAGCTGACATAGAAATCCTTCTCTGTGGTCCTCTCATCTATTGATAGGTTCACTTAAATAAGAACTGTATGTGCAGTGTCATTAGATTTTTAAAACAATGGTTAAAAGCAGTTGATGGGAATAAAATATTTTAGATTCAAAGTTTCACGCATCTTGCTTTTTTTAATTTTATGAAATAGTTTAGGTAATTTGATAATGTTTTTAGCTGCAAATAAGAATATACAGTCTAGTACTCACTTCTGTTTAACACATTTTCCCATAAATTGTTCCATAAAATCAGAACAGTATATATATATATATATATATAAATCTGCCGATTCTGACTGGGTCTGCATGTAAGTAATAATGCATGTAATAAATCTTTATTTGATTTCTTTTGAGACAATCATAGGTAATTATTTGTGAGAATGTATATAAGCATTAAACCTGCATCATACAGAATATGCATATTCATTAACAAGCCTGCAAACTTTGCTGGTATTTGCATAAATGTTAATGATGTATGTGTTTGTGCTGCCTGTGTGCCTCAGGAGCTATGGGAACTGAGCATTCGTCCATTTCTTATTCACTCTATAGAATCCTATTTGAGCGCGGATAAAGTGGTCTAAATATGTATACATATTTTCTGTGGAAGGCTCAGGACCATAAAATATTCGTCCAATCATTGCATTCATTTAAAATACAATGATGAATGTCCTACATGCCTGTCAGCATATGTTTTTGAATATCTCGGCGCAGCCAATAGCAAGAGTTTGGGGCGTGGCTACTGTAGCCAGCTGAGCCAGAGAGTGTTTAGCTGGTGTGGAAAAAAGAGAATTTACAAAAATGCAAGCCAAAATTTGAAGACTTGCCAAAATACACAGAAACAGACAGGTAAAACAAGGACAAACATCGGCAGTGTTTTTACAAGATGGAGGAGCGTGATGGAATGATTGCGTTTCAGTCGATATGACGAACTTGCAGAGTTTCTTCTAGATAAGTAAGCCAAACTTCAAGTATGTTGGACCTTTTATTGAAAGAAGTCTACTTTTTCCTTTTGAGACATGCCTTGACTTTTATAGACCTGTAAGAGCTGTGTATGTGATGTTTGAGTTGGGGAGGCGTGATGCACGAAAGGGGCGTTTGCAAAGGTTGTTTGAAAACATGCTTTATTTTTGTAGTTCCACTAGGTGACACTAGTTGCACAGAAACGGCATACTGCAGCTTTAACGTGTTTTAATCTTATTCACTTTTTCCCAGTAAAATATAAAAAAATCCTTAAAACAAAACAAATATACTAACCAACACTGTTTTTTTCAGCCTAAAGAAATATAAGACCTTTATAATGTACTTTTGTTAGTTGCTTGTAGTATAGCTAAAAAGTGTTGTGTTTGGGCATGTATGTTCATTTTTGTTTATAGATATAATATATATTTTTAAATGTAATAGTTCATTGCATATGTAAAAGCTGGGTTCCTGTAGCTTGTGTCTGGTTTTGGCTGGAAGAAATAGGCTGTTGGGGAATGATGCGCACACCGTTGTCATCTGGGAAATCAGTTGGTGGATGCATTTTCCCGTGGATGTCAACAGCACAGGGACGCCTGACGAACCCGGAGTGCTCCCGCTCCCACTGCTATTCCCTGTGTTTCAGTGAAGGAAAGAGTGTGAGAAAAAGGTGAGAGTACGAACAGATGGAGAGGGGTGATATGTGTTCTCAGGAAGATAGAGACCCTGAGAAAAAAAGATGTGTAAACACACACACACACACACACACAGAATCACTCACTGATGTTCATGCACTTCAATTGTATTATGTTCTGTGCATATCGGCAGACATAAATAGATAGACATACTGACTGGATATATGACATTATGGTGGGCGTTATATTAATGCACTTCCATAAAATCTCTTATAAAGGTTTGGGAGTTCACATCTCATTCTGGCTGCATTTTCCTTCACCACCCACCACATATATACATTTGCAGAAAAACACAAACATGCACACCATTACCAAGAGCATGTCTCTGTGGAGTTCACCTTGGGAAATATCCTATGCCTGTTCATCTCCTGTTTTTCTCATTGTACTTTTCCATTGAAGGCGAACCTGAAATTTATATAATTTTTGCCTTGTGACAGGGAAAAAAAAACTTGCATTGAAATTTGATCAGTGACTGTGCCTGATTTGAAATGTAGTGATTCGCTTTCTGAAATGAGACCTAGATTAAAATCCCATGTCGACCGAGCATATCATCACAGACTCATGATTTATTGAGCACATGCTGATGGGGGTTGATTTTCTCTCACCAGAAAAAACATTCTTGATTCCCCCCAAGAGGACTAAAGGTCAGTTTTTGACACGATGAGTGACATCATCTAATCTCTAATGAAATATGTTTCTCGTTTTCTCGTTCTCTTTGTTCCATGTTTATTTCAAGAAAAGCTGCTGTTTGTACAAAACGCCTGATGCCGTATAGTCCAGTAATTGCAGCTGGCTTGGCTGGATGTTCTTCTACCTGCAGTGCACGTAGGGGGAGGTGTTTGTGGGTAGTGCAGATGGAAAGGTGAATAATCTGGCACTCTGAAAGGGAAGAGTATTTACAGAAGTGCAGGGGAGCACGAAAAGCCGGAGGTTGCGGCACAGATATGGTTCCACTCAGGAGAGGCATTTATGGTTTAAAAAAGGAGAACCAACCTTGACTAAAACGACTCTTTTATTTTTCCATAGCGAGGTTGGATTTGGGGGATTAAAGGTTGATTATGCTGATCACCGTACATAATCCCATCATCCGCCGTGTCATGCTTGTCATCAAACACACAAGGTCCTTCCTCCTTTATCCTCCCAGTTAATTCTAATCTGAAATGTATGTTAATGCAGCTTGGGATTTATCACTTTCATCCAATCATTGGCTGCTCCAGTTTATAGTAAATGGTCTCTGTCTCTTTCTCCTCCTCTCTTCTCAGTGTGTGTGTGTGTGTGTGCGTGTATGAGTTTGCGACTCAGCCTTGAGGCATCCCGTTTCAGCTCCTCAGCTTCCAGTCAGAGGGAGAAAGGGGGGGGGTGTATATAAGAGTGGTAGGTGGGAGTGGGGTCTGACCGCAAAGTGTCTACTGTTTAAAAGAAAAGGACTTCTCCCTCCCTCTCTCTCTCTCTCTCTTTCACTCATTCCCTCTCAGCATCAGCAGACATACACAGGCTGGATGGCGCACTCTCATTGAGAGCGGAGAGACAGGAGGGAATGACAGGACTGTCATCTGTCTAAAGAAAATTAAAAATTAAAAAGCACTTCTAGTGTTCCTGATGTTTTTAACCTTTCGTTTGGCAACACATCGCAGTTCCTAGACAGAGGTACATCTCTGAGCCAGTAGAGGAGGATTTGTCTCACTAAGGTAAGCTGTGATGCTCCAAGTCATTTCCATCTACCTGTTAGTGTGACAGATTAAATGACTCTGTACTCTTTATGAGTGTTGCAGTGTTGAATGGGTTAGTAATTTTGGCTTGTTCTTAATGCTAAATCAGAAGGATGATTTGAAGATGTTGTGCCACTTTGTAATGCTGATGGGAAAAAAAGCTGTTCATAAGTCATATTGTACACTGTGCAAAAATGTTACCTTTAGGTGTACAACATCTTTTCACTGAGGCAGTACCCTTATCTACCTCTAAAAGGTGCAGATTAGTACCTTAGAGTAGTAATATGCACCCTTAAGGTACTACTATGCACTTTTTAGGGGTAAATAAATTACAAAGATGTACCTTTAAAGGTACTTGCCCAGTGACAAGCTATTGTACCCATAAAGGTATAGTTTTGCACATGTTTTCTGACAGTGTAATAGTTAGCCAGTGACTTTTAAGGCTGCTATTGATGCATTGACTTGCTTTAGGCTGCTCATTATGGTTTATAGTGGAAGTGGTCCACATTTGTTTTAAGCAATTATTCCAGCTATCTAAGTCAGCAAGAGGAAATACAAGATTCCTTGGTGTTGGCAATTTCCTGTTACGCAACAAAAAACATGGTAACTTTTATTCTTTCTAGAACAGGAAAGAATGATCAATAGCTTTCCATTTTGGGAAGGGAATGCATTGTGATATAAAAAATGACCTCCGTGTTCAAATAAGTATTTTTACTCTGTAGCAAATTGACTTCTGGGTTAAAATATGGTCTTCTATTCTTTGCAGTTCCTGACAGACCACAATATGTCTTTTAGAAGAAAAAAAAATCATAAAACAAATTTGTCTTTCTAAGACCAATACGTGAGGCACTGTCTGCATAGTGCCAGGAATAGTGTTTGAACTTCGTTGCGACAAATGGGAGTCAGAAATAGCTGAAGTTTGAGCTTTTAAGGTCTGAACATATGAGGCTGCTTTTCTGGCTGTAACAAAGGTTAAGCTAATAAACACAGGGTCACCATTGCTGAAAATGTCAAATGAGACAGCAAGTAACAAGTGTTCCTCGTTCATTCCTTACTTCTGGACTTTAAGAGAAAGCAAACATGGACGTTGAAGCCAGGAATTATTCAACTTCATTCCCTGTAGACTTCTCCAGTGTCCCTGGTCTCAGATGTTGACTGACATGTCCTAAACTTTCCATTTCTCCTTAATCAGCATGATGGAGTTCACCTCTGGCAATGTCACCCTAGCTCTATCGTGTCCACTTTGAATGCTTCTTTGGTGAAAGTGCAGCAATGTCAGCGAACCGCAGGTCCATTCAGAGCAGTGCAACCACCTCTATCTCTGCCCATACACCAGCCCGGCTTATCACTCATTTACACACACACACACACACACACCTCCTATCGGTGCAATCAGATCTTCCAGCATCATTAGAGCTCTGTAAATGGGCCTCGACTGTCATGAAACCCAGCTTTTTCATTGTGAAAACAACCTGCATTGCCTTTCACTTATCAGTCTGCATGTAATCTTATGCTTCTACCTATATATAGATAAAAAATAGCCCACAGGAATGGAGTCAGGAATCAGTAATTAAATTATGCCGTTGTGGGTTTAAAATTGAATTAAAGAAGAAGTACCTTTAAACCCTGGCAATGAAATCAGATGCAAGATTAATAATTACTTAATCTCATTATTATGCGAATGGTATAAATGGAAATATAATATACAGTGAGTGCCGTATGTTCTTAGGTTCTGGTTTCACACCTCGCTGTCAATCCACCAATGGGAGAAATGCCAAGAGAATGCATTGGGTGAGAGATCACTTTATGTGGCATTTAAGAGACCTTTAAGCTCACATTGCACATACAGTGGTGAGACAGCACGTCTCCGTGTTTATGATTGCCAGACATATTCATTTGTTTGAATCTGCTCAGTGAACCCACTGCAAGACATAACTAACTTCCTTTTAAAGCACAGACAAGCCAAGCAAAATAGAGTAGTGAGCCATAGACAATCATCAGCTCGTTTGAGGCAAGTGGACAGTCACAATGCACATCCTGCATTCACATCACAGTCTGAAAGTAACAGGATGTCAGAGAGATGAAAAATAATCAGAAAAGAGAATAAGAACTGCAAAACTATAGAAAGAAAGTACAGAAAAAATGTATAATGGTCAACTGAGCCACTCCTGTTAAATGAGCGTTGCTCAGGAAGGCGATGACTTATAAATCCATTTATGAAGCAATAACTGTGGCTGTATGCTTTGCCATCGATCCGAGAGCACACACCATTGAGCGGCGTTATGAGCTGGTCTGGAAATCCATTTCTGTGTTGGATGATTATGAGCTGCTTCATGGTGCTGGTTTCAGCAGACGTCTGCCTGATTATGACCTTGGAAAACCATGCAGTCGATAAGCATCCACTTCTTAATGACAGCATACACATATTTTTAATGTTTTTAATTATGATTTATCAGAATTTTTGGGTCTTCAACTCAGACCAGACACCTTTCAGCAGGTTTACTGCTGTGCTGACTGGATTAAGAAGTATTTACTTAATTTAATTGTATTGATTTTTAATGAAGTTTGACCTGCACTGGAGGACCTGGAGGAATGATACAGTTTGTACGGCTTTTTTTCATCACTGACTCCTTTCCAGTATTAAACAAACTGTCAGGGCATTTTATGACATCTATTAAGGTGAATAGAGTCTAGACAGTACCAATTCATTAACTACTGCGGGTGACCCATATTAAGGCTGCGTCCCAGTGAAGGCAAGTGCTTTCTGTCATTGGTGACCTATAAAACTGAATCTGCTTGATGATTTCATAGGTATAAACTGAGGAAGAGTTGTGCTTCCCTTCTGTTCAACAGACTGTGGATAATGTCATCTCTAATCATTGAATATGAAACTGAACGATGAACTGTTCAAGCAACCACAGCATTTTTTACAGTTCAATAACCGGCTATTTAACAGATAATTTACCATTAACCATTCACCACCCCATCAGCCTTCTAAAGACAGGAAGAAATGTTTTGTTTTGTTTTCATTTCTTTTCTGTTTTTTTCCCGTTTACAGATTCTGTCACATCAACGGTTGTCATCTAAAAAAATGTGTTACTAATTCCTATCCACTTTACAATAATAGTACATTTACATTTACATTTAGCCATTTAACAGACGCTTTTATCCAAAGCGACTTACAAATGAGGACAATAAAAACTGTCAACAATATATAAGTGCAATTGACAAGTCTCGGTTAGCCTAACGCAGTACACGTAGCAAGGTGTATATATATATATATATATATATATATATATATATATATATATAATAAACACATATACACACACACACACACAAAGAAAAACAAGTAGATAGAATAGAAAAAATAGTAAGCTAGTGTTTGTTTTTGTTTAGTTTTTTTAAATAAAAAAAGAAGATAAATATAGATAAAGTAGAATTAAAATAGAATAGAAAGTG